>NC_089535.1:4115616-4432282 GCF_963924715.1 Thunnus thynnus
TTTTTTAAATCAAGTTGTTATATCTAAATACTAGAAATGTTGATGAATTAGCTATTAACATGTATTATTCACCCCACCTGCTGTGCACATGTCCTTGATAGTTTATAAATGGTAAACTTGTCTATAGTGGCTAGAACATAGTGGAGCATTTAGCAGCTAAAGAGCCAGATGTTGTTCTCAGGAGTTGGTGGAGACCAAAAACAGAGATAAAACAGAGTGAATATTGGACTTTTTATATAATATTTTTAAATTATATTCCAATTTATTTGTATGTTCATCAGCTAGGAAGAAACACGACTTCAAATGAAGGATAATGTTCCTGTGTAACTGCTGGATGTGAAAATTGCCAGCTGTTTGCAAACACATTCACTATAAGAAACTTAATGAGGTGATGATATGTCAGTGATGTGACCAAACAATCAGTGTTTCCTGCTTTAAATAACTGTCTTTTAACTATGTGTGTTTTTGAAACCACAAACTTCCACCATTTACAAGACTGAGAGTCATTGTCAAGCTATTTTTAAATTGTCTCATGAATCCATTCTGCATGTTTTTGAAAACTAAATATTTCTACCACTAAATCAATGTTGATCATTAAATACAGAAAATATATCTACTCTATGCATAGATTATATTAAGTTGAAGATCCTAACTTTTGCAGTCTGTATATTGGAAGATAATATAGAGTGAAAGTTACTAATTGATCATCAACTCTGAAATAAAGATAATTAACATGCATCTATATATCCTTGGTTCCATTGGCAACCATTGCACTGTAATATAGCTTGTGTTTCAGGCTTTTTCCCCTCCTCCCTAATGCCATCTTTACCTATTTGAGAGCCAGGTAGAGTCCAGCGGGAAGCCATAATCGAGGGAAAAGAGGTGCCGGGTTCCTGAGTGCTCATTGGATCTTCTGACCAGAGACAAAGATAACTGGAGAAAGATCTCAGGTCCGCTTTTGGCCAAGAAAAAACAAAAGGCCTCTGGTTTCCTGTCCTCTTGTCGAGGCTTAGAGTCTTTGGCTCACCACTCCTCGCTCTCCACCATGAGTGGGGAGAAGTGACACACTTTCACTCCTTCTCACATGCGTCCTTTCTACTTGTTTCTCCGCTCAAGTCTTCTTTGGGAGTTATTCCACAGCCAGTTTTGTTTTTTTTTTCAATTAGCCATGTACGATTTGGTGTATGCAGTGTAAAGTGGTCAGAGCTGTGCCACTCAATCAGTCGGAAAAGGTCTTCTCTAAGCTGTGGCAGAAATCCACTGAAATCTCCAGAGTAGCAAAGAGCCAGAGGGCTTTAAGAGGGTTGACACACACCACAGGGCCCTCTAGTACTCTCCTCCCAGACCTCCATGCGCACACATTCTCAGACAAACGCACACATGCAAGAAAAGCAAGTCCATCCTCACCAACATAACTTCTACTTTCTTGGTCTGATGACCCCTACAGTCCTGCATCAGTGGCTCTAACTGTCCGCCAAACGTCTTGTGTTTGGTCTACACTCTTGGTATGAATCCTGGCTGGAATAGGTTAAACAAAAAACAAAAAAAACAAAGCAAACCTCTCACAGTCACCCCAAATAACACGCACACTCACACATGCACACGCAGCTTGGAGTTCCTCAGCTCTAATCAGCTTACAGGCTTCAGACTTCATGGCCCCCTTGGGAACAGAAACCATGCTGCAAAATATTCATCACATACATACATGCATGCACCAGCAACATCTACCTCCACACACCCTTTTGCTTATCTTTCCCAACAACATAGATCAAACCTGGTCATATGCCTCTTACTACTGTGAGCGCATTTAGATGTGTTGTTGTAAAAGCGCCAATTAATGATGTGTTTGAATTTTTTAATGTCAGCTGACAATTTAATGTTTCCTCTAAGCCTGCAGTACCTGATTTTTGGCCACTTGGGGGCAGCGGACATAAATATCATCACCTTCTAAGTTGATATGCTGAACTTGTTAGCAAACAGTTGTTTATTTCCACATCTAGCAGTTATGGAGCAACATTATCATTCATTTGGAGTCGTGTTTCTGTTCATGGTCAGTGTGTCCGTTGCTAGCTAGCTTACAGCTAACATCTGTTAGTTGGTACACTGGCTGTTTGGGGAAAATAGTCCAGTGGTCAGTCATGAGAATGACGCAAGGCATAAATTTGCTTTGCTTTCTGTCTGAACATACCTTGAGAAAGATCTTTTCCCTCCCATCATCCCACCAAAGATTATCATCTTTAAAGTTGATATGTTGAACTTGTTAGCAAACAGTTGTTTATTTCCACATCCAGCAGTTACGGAGCAACATTATCATTCATTTGGAGTCGTGTTTCTGTTCACCTGGTGAATGTAAGTCCAATATTCACTCTCTTTTAGCTCTGTTTTTGCTCTCTACCAACTCCTGAAGGAAATATCTGGCTCTTTAGCTGCTAAATGCTCCACTATGTTCACCAGCTAGTCTACAGCTAACTGTGTCTGTTTGCCGTTTGGTGCTGAGGGAACTGTTAAACGCTCAAAAGACTAACAAAGAGCAACGATAACATGCCCCAAATGCTTTGATGTCCTGTATGGATGGTGTTTTGTTATGAGCTGTTATGAGCTGTTGGTGAATGTCATGTATTTGTAGTTTGTCCCAGTGTTTGGTTTGTCCGTTCTCGGCTACTGTAGAAACATGGCGGTGCAACATGGCGGGCTCCGTGGAAGAGGAATCGCTCCCTATGTAGATATAAAGGACTCATTCTAAGGTAACGAAAACACAACAATTTTCATTTTCAGGTGATTATACACTAATTAAAACATACTTCTGCCAAGTCCGTTCTGCTTGATGCCACCAAATTCTACACACTGCACCTTTAACTTTCACACAGCTCCGTAGATACATATTCAAATAGCTTGCAAGCTGTTTTATGTATTTTTCTCAGTAACAATGGCAGTAGAAGGTGCTAACAGGCTAAGCTAACAGTGTGTCAGTGGCGTTTCATTAGCAGCAGTCTGGACGGAGGAGCTGCTAACCATTCTGAGAAAACTACAACTGTGGTCCTAAAAAGAAGTAAAATGACAACAATCAACCAATCACAGCCCTCTGACATCATCAGCGTGCTGCTCCTGTGTTTCTTTTAAAATTCCTTTGTACTTCTTCAGTGGTATGTTAAGTTTTCCAAATTGAAGTTAGTACAACTGAACAAAATCCTTAATTACATGTCTTTAGGTCATTGATATTTAATCATTATAGTCTAAATGATTAAATGTAGGCCTATAGCATAGGTTAATTTTGTGTGACCACCTAAGATAAACACATTCTCTCCATTTTTGGAAAACTTTGTCTTACATCTCACATCATAATGCCTCAAATTGAAATTTATTTCATTTACTGCCATGCTTTTGTGTCTGGATAAACAGTAACACTGCAGTCCTGTAAAAAATTGTTTTGAATGGGCTAATATAAAGGAGGCAAATTGTACTAACTTCAATTTGGAAAACTTAACATACCACTGAAGAAGTACAAAGGAATTTTAAAAGAAGCACGGGAGCAGCACACTGATGATGTCAGAGGGCTGTGATTGGTTGATCGCAATATTGGTCCAGGAAAACGTTCTACTTGGCTAAATCACGTCGTGCCTTCCCACCATGCTCTTATAATACATCCATGCTTCCCACCCTGAGCGTGACGTCAGAGCAAAATGGCCGCCGTGTGAATATGGTCAATAGACACATGTTGGTTCTGACCTGTGGGATCAACGGGTTCATGATGGTCTGTGCTGCCTTCGTCATCGTCATAGTGCTCCTCTCTGTCGTGGTAATATCCCCGGTGTGAGTGTTCACGGTGTGTGTGGTGTTCATAATGTGAGTGACGTGATTCACGCTCGGCGTCACTGGCATAGGAGTGATGTCTGCGCCTTTTACGTCTGTGGGAAACTGGAACACCGATGTAGACCGGCTGGGCCTCTGAGAGAGAGACAGAGAGAGAAAAAAACAGTGACGGATCAATACGGTAACAGCTGAAATCAAAGTCTTCATTAGCAACATTAGTGTGTAACTGTACACACACATAGTACACACACTAAAATAGCATTGTCTGTTGTTAGGTGGAGAGTTTTTATGCATGAATCTGACATTGAAGCTAATAAAACAGTTTTAAAACCTTTTTATTAATATAGAGTTTTACTTATTTAAATCTTACTGTACCTTAAATCTGCATTAACAGATGTTTTGTCCACTAGTTTTTGGAAGAAACAACACTGACATATCATCAGCTTTTAAGTTGATATGTTGAACTTGTTAGCAAACAGTTGCTTATTTCCACATCCAGCAGTTACGGAGCAACATTATCATTCATGTGGAGTCGTGTTTCTGTCCACCTGGTGAATATAAGTCCAATATTCACTCTCTTTTAGCTCTGTTTTTGCTCTCTACCAACTCCTGAGGGAAATATCTGGCTCTTTAGCTGCTAAATGCTCCGCTATGTTCACCAGCTAGTCTACAGCTAACTGTGTCTGTTTGCTGTTTGGTGCTGAGCAGGTAGTGTACAGTGGCTTTTTTGAGCTTTTATACTGGAAACAACATTGATGAGAGCCGTGGGACTGAACCAAAACAGTTAACGGGGAAATCTGATAAATCGCCTCAAGTGATGTCACTTGAGTCAGTGTCGGTTGGGGCTGAAGACTACAAGTTTGAAAAGTAATAAAAGTTAGAGAGAAGTGAGGTTATCAGACCTCTGTAGCTCCTCATCTCTGCTGGAGGCTAGCAGCTCCAGGCTACATTAGCCGCTACTAGCATAACACACCCAAACCTTCAACTGAACTGTTGGCAGTAGAGTTGCATTGTGGGTAATGTAGGTGCCAGATTTTGATAAGGCAGAAGAATGTGTGAGGAAAAAAGACTAAATGCTAAATGCTCCACTATGTTCACCAGCTAGTCTACAGCTAACTGTGTCTGTTTGCCGTTTGGTGCTGAGCAGGTAGTGTACAGTGGCTTTTTAGAGATTCTTCTCTGAAAACAGCTGCCTGATGTGTCCAAAAACGACGCTATGAGAGCGCTGAGAGTGAACCAAAACAGTTAAGTTGCAGCCAGACAGATAAACAATGAGCTGAAACTCACTATAAAGCTCCGTAAAGCCGCAAGGAGCTGCAGAGTCATTGATAATCCTCTGTAGGTTCATCACTACAAGCCAAACGCATTACACACTGACAGCTCAGACAGTGGTGTTATGAAGAATATAGTTTACAGATGCTTTCATCATACCACAGCTGCCATGTGCAAGTATTATAGAAAGCTTGTTTGGTGATATATGCACAGTAAAGTATCCCAATGCTAAAAAAAAATGACATACAAGGTTTGCTGTGTAGTAATCTGATTAGCGACTTTACTTTTATTTTCTATCATTTATTAGTTTTCATGTGTCTCAATTCATGTGTGTGCTTATGTATGTGTGTGTGATATTTTGATGTATATATTTTATTGGGTCTCATATTAATTTTATCTTGAATTTATGTAATAAAACAGACCATTTGCTGTCCTCCAGTTGTTTATCTTCTCACCTTGCTGCAGTGATGTCACGGTGTACTCAAGGACACCGTGACATCGCATTTGGGTTCAGAGTTCAGTTGCTCTTTAAATACATATTAATTTAGGAATTTGCACCATCAGCTGAAATATTTAGTTTTAAATCTACAGTGAATTTTGATTTTAAGGTCCCGTTGAAGTTGTTGGGTTTCTGTTTTTCCTCACCATCATCGTCGTCGTAGCGTCGATGACCTCTTCGCCCTCGCTGCCCGTCATGATGATCCATCCTGAATAAAACATACAGAAACAAGCAGCAGGAGGTTTACTGAGAAAACATGGATGAAGGAGTGAAACCCACCACCATCCTCGTTCTCTCTTTGATCCTCCGTCAGCAGAAATAAAGCGTCACGCTTGATTGGACAATTATATTTCTCTGATTTCTTTAATCAGGGAGTCCTCAAGGCCTTGCACCGACTGTTAGCTGTCGGCCCACATGGCGATGCATGTGCCACTGTAACCTCAATGGATCAATGGATGACAAGAGGAAAACTCAATGGAAAACCCCAGCAGCCCCCTCAGGGCCGGACTGCAGCACAAACCACGGAGACCAAAGGAGACAGACAGGAATTCCCAACATTCCCAAAAAACTGCTGCTACCATCGTTTTGTTAAAAAAGGATTTTAGATTTTAAAAATGATTATATGTATGATAAATTGTGTTTTTTGTGTACTATATTCACACAACACCAATCTAGAGCCACTGAGGATACACATATATGATAGAAACCTTCCCTGCTTCCAATATTTCCTCAGTTCAGTATGAATGAATGTGGATAATCTAAGGTTATCAATTCACTTCACTGCCACCATAAAGCAAAAACCAAAATACTAAGCATCTTTTAGCTCTTCGTTTCTGTGCACCAGTGACACCCAGATATACTCTTGTTAATGTTATGCGTACATGATGAACTGATCAGTGTTCCTGTTCCTGCTCGTGACGTCGGTTTCTCTTCCTAAAGCTGATTTGGGGGAGTTTTCTAGGCTGATCGATAGATGTCATTTCTGATCGCTAACTAGTCCCTGAAGCCTGATCACTGACTGTGAAGGACAGTCACATGAGTGCAGCCATGCGCACAACCACACACACGCACACGCAGCCACACAGAGTAGTGAAAAAGTAATCCTGGAGCGGAGGATTACTGGTAAATAACGTGAGGAAAAAAAGGCTCAGAAGGCCAAAACAGCCCCAAAAACATCCAGAGACGTCACAATCTCAGGGTGAATCTCTTTCCACTGTAAACCTTTTTTAACTACTTCTCTGTGCTGGAGAGATGTGCAAGTTTTTCCAATGAGCCCTGGTTCTGTGGACACACATACAGCTGCAGATCCAATGATACAACAACCAATCAGATCATCAATGTTTGTAGCCTGTAGCTGTTCTCATACCATGCACATTTATGCTCAGACATGCCGGTCATTATGCATCAACCCTGTCTGATAGAAATTACATTTATATGCTGCAAATTTGCAACAGCAAATACATTTTGAATTACATTTTCTGTCAACATAATGAGAAAATATTGTTTATTATCTAGAGAGTTGCAAAAACATATTTCTTTTTTCCTGAATCTTGCAATATTATATCCACTTTTACAGACTACAGTGTTTTTTTTATGCTTATGTTTAGGAACTGGCAGGTTAAGGTTAGCAACCCTGTCGTCTAGAAATTACATGTATATACGACTAAATTACAACAGAAAATACTTTTGAAGTAAACATAATACTGCCTGAATTATATTTTCTGTCAACAAAATGAGAAAATGTTACTTATTAACATATCTTGGCAAACATTTTGATGCTGTTACTGATATTGTTCAGTGAGTTTTTCCTTTTCCAGCCAAAATATCAGATCTTGCAGTAGATTATCCGTTAATTTTCACTTTTTCATGGTTATGTTTAGACACTTAAAGCGCTAAAAGATACATCATTGTCTTTGTTTATTATAGAAAGATTCGTCTAACTGTCTGGAAGCACAAGACACAACATAAAAATCTCCAGACATGTTTTAAGACATATAAAAATACTCTGCTTAGAATAATGATGTGTGTCCAAAAAAGGATCACTACACTAAAATCCTTATAAGGACAATTCCTCTCCTTCAATCTGCAAATATTTTTCATTTCCGGAGGCTTCAAGTTTCCACATCACACTTGTATAAGTTGAATATTGAACCATGATTGGCTCCAAACTAGTTGTGATGTCACAAATCATAATAACTTGAAGGAAAAGGTTGTTAAATAAGACCTTGTTGTAAAGTGGGATCCTGTGTTAGATATTGATTGAAGTACAGTCTGATGTGTTAATCAATAATAGATACTCCTTGATCTGACACTTTCAGTTTAAATCTACAGTTTCTACAGTAATAAAAGGTGATAACGGGTTGATTATCTCGTTGTCTCGAGCTAAAAGAAATAATTAACTTCTGATCTTGAGATAACGAGCATTAAAATATAATTGCAAGCGTTCTCAGCTTCCATAAATTACTTTTACAAAACGACACAAATTATTTGCCAGTTTTTGCAACATATGTTGTCACATATCGATGCTGGCAGCTCATACATAAAACAAACAGTATAATGTGATAAATAATGCTGGAAAATCATTTCAAACAAGTCATTTAACAGATTGTGTCGTCTCTTTCTAATAATAAGTGCAATTAATTTAGTTTGTAATTAAAAGAAAGTTGTTTTTTTCAATAAACTGGCAATATTTGGATTCATATCACTGACAGAAAAACATAAATAAAACCAAACTAAAAGACTCGATACATATTTTACAGTACATCTTTAAAAAGCAGCCATTTTGCTCCATTTCTATGAAGATTTTACAAAGCTACATCCTGACACTTTTCCAAAACATGGTTAAAAATTATTTTCATTATTCAGTTTTTATATTCAATCTGATTCAGTGGTTCAAATAAGCAAAATACAAAAATATGAGATAAAATACATATTAAGATGTCAGATGTTTCAGACCACAAACAAGCAAAACAAATGCAGATAAGACATCAAAAACATATTGTTTAAAAAAAAAAGCTGTAAATATTTTTCTTCCTACCTGATGGGACAGATGAAGCCGAGACGACCAGAATCGAGACGTTAGTGGCGTATTTTTTTTATAACGTCAGTGTAAAGTAACTTAATAAAGCACAAAAACCTCAAAATAAAACAGATTTCAGGCTGTTCTGTAAAACATCTAATGAACAAAATGCTGCAACAAACCAGTAACAAACCAGTGACAAACCAGTAACAAACCACTCGCAATGACTGTACAGACAATCTGAGTATTGGATGCTGCTGATGAGTGTCAGTGTGTGTGTGTGTGTGTGTGTGTGTGTGTGTGTGTGTGTGTGTGTGTTGGGTCAATAATGGGGGGAGAGGAAGCATCACTGTTCATTCTGAGTGGCATCCATTCATATTTAATTTTGAAATGCTTGTATTTTACTTCAGTATTTCCACTTGCTAACACTACACTACAGTATTTATCATTCATAAGCAGCATTAACAGTTAATAAATGGTTTATAACACACTATAATGCAGTTATAAGCAGATATCAGGACATTTTTCAGTGTTTACTAATTCACAGTATTTGTCAACAATTATAACTTCTCCTATGAAGACATAATTTATATTATTACAACTGTGTTTTACTATATTATGATTCATTATCTGTTTATACAGCAGCAAACACTTATGTGTGTCCACAGGAGGAGTTATAGTTGTTGACTTATACATTAATAAACACTTATATGTGTTTATAACTACATTATAGTGTGTTATAAACTATTTATTAACTGCTTATATAGTGCAATCAAGTGTTCACCTTCTGTAGACACTTTTAAAGCCAAACTTCACATGTTTTCTCAGACGTTTGAATGTCCTTAAGGCTTCATTTTTCACTATTATACACTGTTTTTGTTTTTTCCTACTGCTCCTTTATTGCTGTTATTTTATTGTAAATGTGGCTTATAAATAAACTTGATTTGATTTGATCATTAATGCTAAATAGGTGGACTTAAAGTAATACTGATTTTACATACAAAACATACAAACAGGAGGGAATAGTGCATTCTTTAGGGACTATTTTCAGCGGTGGATGAATCCACATTTGGTGCTCTAGTGAGTATTTCTGGCAGCAGGACGGTGTGTGTGTGATTGAGTCAGAACAAACTACAGTGTGTGTGTTCATTAACATGTTTTTAATCGTTTGTGGACAACAACGGGGGAATAAGATATATCAGGCTTTAGATACGCATACAGTACTTGTTAGTAGATCAGTTGGTTTTAGTCTTTTAATGGGATTTGTTGACAATAACAAAAATAAAGAATATATCCTATAAGATCGATCAACTAGAGGCTACTAATTGATCCACACTCACATACTAATCACATGATTGAGCCGTGTTAAACACAGCAGAATGAACCAAGTGACTCTTTAACCTGAACTGTGGCTGCATGTGTCACCACTAGATGACTCCATAAGGCTTTCGAGTCGACGGAGCGGTAGATGATGATTACTGATGGAGCTGCTACTCTGCTTCGGTGTCGTCAGTAATCCTCTCGACACAGATAGCAGAATAAATTAGATGAATTAATCTGAGTGTGTGTGATCTAAGAGAAAACATCCAGGGATAAAAAGACTGAGGCGACTAGAGACATGTCGCTTGGGTTGGGCTGCTTTAATTAGGAAATGGATCAGATGTTATTCATTTATTTATATATATATATACAGTACAGACCAAAAGTTTGGACACACCTTCTCATTCAATGAGTTTCCTTTCTTTTCATGACTATTGACATTGTAGATTCACACTGAAGGCATCAAAACTATGAATTAACACATGTGGAAATATGTACTTAACAAAAAAGTGTAAAACAACTGAAAATACGCCTTATATTCTAGTTTCTTCAAAGTAGCCACCTTTTGCTCTGATTACTGCTTTGCACACACTCTGCATTCTCTTGATGAGCTTCAAGAGGTAGTCACCTGAAATGGTTTTCACTTCACAGGTGTGCCCTGTCAGGTTTAATAAGTGGGATTTCTTGCCTTATAAATGGGGTTGGGACCATCAGTTGTGTTGTGCAGAAGTCAGGTGGATACACAGCTGATAGTCCTACTGAATAGACTGTTAGAATTTGTATTATGGCAAGAAAAAAGCAGCTAAGTAAAGAAAAACGAGTGGCCATCATGGTAGAATAGCTGCTAGGAAACCACTGCTAAGGACAGGCAACAAGCAGAAGAGACTTGTTTGGGCTAAAGAACACAAGGAATGGACATTAAACCAGTGGAAATCTGTGCTTTGGTCTGATGAGTCCAAATTTGAGATCTTTGGTTCCAACCACCGTGTCTTTGTGCGATGCAGAAAAGGTGAACAGATGGACTCTACATGCCTGGTTCCCACCGTGAAGCATGGAGGAGGAGGTGTGATGGTGTGGGGGTGCTTTGCTGGTGACACTGTTGGGGATTTATTCCAAATTGAAGGCATACTGAACCAGCATGGCTACCACAGCATCTTGCAGCGGCATGCTATTCCATCCGGTTTGCGTTTAGTTAGACCATCATTTATTTTTCAACAGGACAATGACCCCAAACACACCTCCAGGCTGTGTAAGGGCTATTT
Organism: Thunnus thynnus; assembly: GCF_963924715.1. Lineage (NCBI taxonomy): Eukaryota > Metazoa > Chordata > Actinopteri > Scombriformes > Scombridae > Thunnus > Thunnus thynnus. The sequence goes on from NC_089535.1 coordinate 4,126,799, forward strand.
GACCAAGAAGGAGAGTGATGGGGTGCTGCGCCAGATGACCTGGCCTCCACAGTCACCGGACCTGAACCCAATCGAGATGGTTTGGGGTGAGCTGGACCGCAGAGTGAAGGCAAAAGGGCCAACAAGTGCTAAGCATCTCTGGGAACTCCTTCAAGACTGTTGGAAGACCATTTCAGGTGACTACCTCTTGAAGCTCATCAAGAGAATGCCAAGAGTGTGCGAAGCAGTAATCAAAGCAAAAGGTGGCTACTTTGAAGAAACTAGAATATAAGACATATTTTCAGTTGTTTCACACTTTTTTGTTAAGTATATAATTCCACATGTGTTAATTCATAGTTTTGATGCCTTCAGTGTGAATCTACAATTTTCATAGTCATGAAAATAAAGAAAACTCTTTGAATGAGAAGGTGTGTCCAAACTTTTGGTCTGTACTGTATATATAAACTCTTTGGGATGTGGGATGAGAGTTATAGGAAGAGTTATGAAAGTTTGTAGTAAAACAAACTGTATTTATTCAAAGCTCTTAACATTACCAGTTTTTTATGTGTTAAATCAGGAATTTCAATCAAATTTTTCAGTTATTTATCACACATTTTGTGTTACATAAAAAAAACAGAATACAAGTCTCAGTTGAGTAGTTTGTGGGTCTTGTTTACATCATTTGGGACGGATGGTTTACATCATCTAGACGGTTGTATGATGACAGAGTTGTTTGTGTGAGGATTAAAACATTTTGCATTGACAATATAAAACCTTATCCTCTAAATTTAGGTTTAAATTCACTGAACGACTCATGTGAGGCGTCCATGTTTGTTTACTTTTCTGGCTCATTAAAGTCGAATATATCTGAGCTTTCAGAAAAATCTGTTTATGACTTGGATGCTGACATGAACACTATTTACAACCTGAATATGTTGTTGCATTTCCCAGAGTTCACAGGGTATCTGCTAGGGGTGTGCACGAATACGAATACATTATTCGGCAAGGCACAAATAGTGCGAATATTTGTTTCATACAGATATTCTAAAAATTATTTGTTTTCGGGAAGAAAAACAAACATGTCAAATAGCAGCGTGCAGGTCGGTTACATCACTATCTCAGTGTCTCTCCTCTGCTCCGCTGTGACGTCTATCAGCAGGTCTCAACGAGGGGAGTCACATCCACCTGCTACATGACGCACATTTCCTAATTTGGATGAACATCACTCCCAGAGTTCGGGGTGTTCCCCAGAGATAAAGCTGAGCTACTGACACATGTGAAGTGCTCCCAAGAGACTCTCCATAACCTGTTGTTCCCCTTCTCATTCCCACAAAGTTAGGTTGTAAAAAATAGGCAATAAATGTAAAGTGCAAAGAAATAATCACCTTTGAAGTTCCTCCCTACACGTTACACACTGTGCTGTCTCTGTGTTATGGGTGTATAAATAGGTAGATGTCTGTCTGCAATGAGGTGATGAGTAAAGTTTTATCTCAGTAGTCAGCACAGTCGTCTATGATCTGGGAGACTCCAGTTCAAGACCTGGTGTGGAGACCTGAACATGAGCACTTATTGTAACACTTTAATCTTCTGAAATTAAAAGTGTAATAAAGCAAAACAGGATTTTTAAGCCTCTTCCCACTTTTATTCAAATACAAATACAAATCATTTTGCTGCCTCAACAAATATAGATACAAATACAAATACCGAGCTCTCTGAACATCCCTAGTATCTGCAGGTCTTGAGAGGAAACCTTGAATTTAGTTTCCTCAAAACAAGGCCTCAGAAGGCAATAAAAAGTCTTGAATATTGTCTCTTTCCTGCTTCTGACAGTAACATTAGTTTAAGGTTGTTTTGTTGTGTGTGTTTGCAGCTGTCTGGAGACGTTTCTACATCTATAAACTACAGTGTGACTGTGCGACTGTGCTGCAGGAAGCTGTTTAAACCTTTTTTAGCAACACATTCTCATAATTAACATTCACATAAGTCGACATATGATGCAACTCCAGTACGACCCACAGGAGCGTTTTATAATATGTAGGATGTAATTAATTACAAATCACTGTAAAAAAAAAAAAAAAAGGTTGTGAGGTTTAGGCACAGAAACCACTTGGTACTACCTCGTATTTCTTCCTTAAAGTTATGCAACCGTCGTCGTCATGGCAACAGTAAACACCACAACAATCACAGTAGCAGTCAAACATCCACCCAACCCGCCTCCTCCTGATACGGACATCTGTCACCTCATATAGACGTCGTCTGAACTGCGTCACCGCTAGATGGCGTCTGTCACTCAAACATAAGTACAGGTACTGAATTTTTTTTACCTATACTGTTGTTTTTCATGGAGTTTCAGTCAGCAGCATCAGACCTGCAGCGAACACTGTTACTGCTGCAGCTACAGCAGGAAGCTCATCAGCTCACTGTGGACGTGACGACTTAAGCGAAAATTGAAATGAACTTAAATCATTTTTAACTGGTTAAAGCCTCGTTAGCCTCTCAGCTAACGTTAGCCTCGGCTCTCCATGTGGATCCAACCGGAGCACCGAACCCCAGTTTGTTACTCATGTTAAAGTGGGAAGAAGCAGCAGGTCTGACAGGCAGCTGAGTGAAGCGGATCCTGCAGAGGAAACACCGGGACCGTCAGGGCGAGACAGTCCGTCGAGGAGCTGCTAAGTTTGGCTGCACAGATAGGAAACACTTTGGCTGACAGGATGTACCACTCTGTTTGGGGGGGGAAAAAAATCTTTTTGGTTTATAACGGCAGTTGGCGACCAGCGTATTAGGTGCATTACCGCCACCTTCTGCTCCAGAGTGTGGACCAGAGATTAAATCCTACACATTAATCCTGTCTGTCTAATAAACTCAAAGAAAACTCTACTGCTCCACTCTCTTGGTAGGTTCATTAAAGTTTTAATACTGAGCTCCTGAACTCCAGTCTTCCTGAGTTCTTCCTTCATATATTGTATTTCTTGATCACATTTAGTACAATCTAAGCTTGCATGCATAATAGTCTCCTCAGCCAGCTGGAAAAAAATATGTGCATATATCGGTATCAGCAATCGGCCACAATGAGTTGGAAATTTCAGCATATCGGATATCAGCAAAAAATCCAATATCATGCATCCCTAATTAGAAATGTATTGTTCTATACTACTGAGAAAAATGCAATTCTAGGTCATATCATCCTTACTGGTTTTTCATACTTTCACACTTTGGCCTGTGTGACCATAAAACACATTAAATTGCATTTTATGTGTGATTAAAAAAGATCTTAAAACATCTTAAATTGAATTTGGTGAACCTGGTTCATTTTTGTCTCTGTTTCATTAATATTTTTGTTAATAAATGTCACCTCATCTGCACATACCAACCTTTTAAAGTTTTCCAGCACCAAACAATATCTTCTTCCCTTTCAATGGAATTTAAAATCTTGTTCTTGTAAACAGTAATAAAATAAAAGAACAAACATGAACAAAAAGATAAGTATATCCTATCAATATAGATATCTGTCAAGTATTATCAGAAAATATAAATTTACAGTATTCCAGTTAAAACATCACACGGTCGATAAAATAGATTAAAAAGGATCACGAGCGACCTTGTCCCACTACTCCCAAAGGTCAAGGTTCCATATTTTAATTAAGGAGGATATGAAGCAGCTCCTGAGCCTGTAAAACATATTTAATTTGCTATGTCTCAGGGGTCAGAGGTCAAGCTGGGAACCCCACAGAGCGACCGACAGAGAAGCCAGATGTTGAGTCCGAACGAAGGTTGAACTGCAGATAAACGTCTAGAAATATAAAGGTGAATAACGGGTTTATTATTTGTAATCTTGCTCACGGCTCTTCTTTTATTTAATTACAGGTTTCTTTGTGTATTCAATCATCTTTATCTCCTGACACGCTCCTTCTCTCCAGAGCATCTGTTCATCTCTTCAGTGTCTCGTTGTGTCATCATGTCTCTGCAGTCGAAGCTCTTTCACCTGCAGGTTCCCCTCGACGTTAATTTCTGCTTAATGAATCAGCTCATTTGCATATCAGATAGATAAGACATTATCCTTTGTTTGAAGACTCCTCTGTGGAATAATCAAATGTGACCGTGTTAATCCATCACACACACACAGTTTTTCATATCTGATGTTATATGTGGAGCGAGGATTGAGACCTCAGGGCAAAGGAAGCTGATTTTATTCAGTTTTCTCCTCTTTCGGTTCCTGCTGATGCATTTTAGCCCTGAAACATGCAACACAGAGATACACATGAAAATACAGTCACATACGTGCACATTATGTATGTATGTATGTGTTTCAATCCATTTTTATTTGCATTTTCAATTTGTGCATTAAAAAAAAACTGAGTGGAAAAAAATGTGTCAGCTTCTCTGAGGTGTAAAAGTTGTCGTGTGGATAAAAAAAAACAGACTTAGTGAGTAAATGATGACGTCACATCTGTGTGGAGCGACGAGACTGAAACGTTCCTCAAATGAATACATGAAACAAGCAGAAATGTCATATTTACATCATGTTCTCCACATCGTTTGATCTTTTAATGACGTGTCTTCTTCCTCTTCAACGGTTTAACGGCACCGACTGGAGAATTAGCACAACCAGCTGTTTTACCTCCTAATATTCACATAACAGGCTCAATCGAAGATTATTTTCTGGAAATTTGGTCAAAATTTGCTCCACATTTGGATGGAAATATAAATATGTATTTAAAATAATGAAATATAAAGTATGGCAGGTTAGTCGGAGCTGCGTTATTGTAAAAGAAATTTCAAAATCACAAGATAATTGATCATTCTGTGTCATATAAAAACTCACATCTATAGAAATCTCTATCAGACAAAATTTAACCTTTTAACATCCAGCCAGTTGTAAGCGGCAGCATCACACAGTAATGAGTAAAAGCAATCGGCACAATTTGGCCAGTTGGAGATAACTGGAGAGGTTCAGGGACACCAGTAACACAACAAATTAAAAACTCCCTGAGCTCCCATAAGGTTAGACCTAGAGTGTCAAGAAGGTGGGTGAGTGAAGCAGGTGGACCCAAATGCAGATGCTGAATATTTAATGAATGAACTCAAAAGTCACAAGAGACACTGAGACCAGGAACAAAGACCATAAACACTCGGAACATACACAGCACGAAAGAAGACGACTTGACGAAGACCAAACTGAAAACTGGACTATAAATACACACAAACTAGACACAGGTGAAACACATGAGGTTATCAAACACAGGAAGTAAAGGTGACAAGACACAAGGAGAAAATATTTCAAAATAAAACAGACAACAGGTGACACAACACACGGGCAGACTGGGAGCAGATAAACTGGGGAAGACACTGGGAGCAGGGCAGGTGAGAGGAGGAACACACAAGGGAAACAGAGAAAAAAACTAAAACCAGGCAACATAAATGCAACACTGAAAACTCAAGAGAACAAAATACACAAAGAGTCCAAAAATAACAGAAAAAGTCCAGGCAGGATGTGACATAGAGGTCTGGAATTTTATACAGGTTGACAAGATGTAGAAGGTTTATGGTGATATGTTTGCATAGTTCTGGCATAAAGCATGTCTTAATTATTGTTATTCAAATATGACTCATTATAGACGAGGACCAAAAACACTGTCTTAAGCCTTATTTGAACTGATGTAGTTTTGTTTGTGTTTTAGCCTCACGCTAAACAAACACATCTCCAGAAACTAGAAGATGTCACTTGTCAAACGAAGGATAACACATGCATCATGGCCTTACAGTTCTTCTGTTATAAGCTTTTCCATTTGGGTATGCCAAATAGGCGAAAACTCTATAAAAAGGATGGATGTTAAGGGGTTAAAACATCTTCTGAATTCACATTTTCTTCCTTCATCTTCTTTCTCAATCACCTCCAGTAATTCTCACTTTTCTTTCCCGTTAGCAGTCAGATTGACATCACAGCTTTCCCTTTGTCCCCGTTCCCGAAATTCTCACTTTTTAATTTGAGTTTTATATGAAACCAGGTGTCGAGGCGGATCAACAGAAATGAAATAAAGAACTCTCCCCGTCGGCCTCTCTCTCTCTCTCTCTCTCTCTCTCTCTCTCTCTCTCTCTCTCTCTTTTGTTCATGTCACATCCTTTTCCCTCATCGCTTGTTCGGACATGAGCTTTCAGTACCTGCTCCGTGGTTGTTTTTTTTCCGGATACAGCAGCTGTTAAGAGGGGGGGAGCAGGTGACAAATGAGATTGAATTCCTGTTTTTTTTTCCCTGCAGTGAATTCTAATAGCTCCAATCTGATGCGACAGACAGACAGGCGAGTCATGGTGGAGAAGCCGGATAGATAAATACACTCTCCATTTGTCGTTGTAGTGCCACATATCTGTTTTTCCATTACTTTGGTGAGCTGACGTGCAATTTGGCCGGTCGGGACACAATCTAATTACCTTCTGACCTCAACTCAATAAGCCTTTAATTCACAGCAAGACAAACAAAGAGCTTCGTCGTCTGATGTATGTCAGCCCTGATTTAAACGGACGTAATTTGTCAAACGTTGAAACGTGAAATCAATAAACAAAGAACATGAGCCAATTTACAAACTGACTGACTCTGTTTGTGTATATAAACACTTAATAAATGCTTATAATGCACTACAGTTGTTAGCAGATACACCTGTGAGGACATTTTAAAGTGTTAATTAATGTATTTATCAACTTTTGACCGCAAACCTGAACAATAAAAGAGATTCAAAGCATTTAAAGAGTTAGGAAGGTGATTTTATTTTTTTAACTTTTTGCTTTAGCTTTTCCAAAACCAGTAAAAAAGTTTCTTTCCTTCCATGATGTCCTGTGCACGGATCAGTCAGGTTTTAACTTCATGCCAGGAACACGCAGCTTCATCCTCTGCTTTTTATGTACAATATGTTGCCACTAGGGGTGTGTCCGAATACAAATACATTATTCGGCAAAGCACAAATAGTGTTTTTTTTTTTGTTTTTTTTTCTTACTAATATTTGTTTCATACAAATATTTTTAAAATTATTTGTTATAGTCGCTATCTCAGTGTCTCTCCTCTGCTCTGCTATTACGTCTATCAGCAGGTCTCAATGAGAGGAGTCACATCCACCCGCTACATGACGCACATTTTTTAATTTGGACATCACTTAATTTTTATCTTTAATTTTCTAAAATTATAAGCGTAATAAAAACAAAAACAGGGTTTTTAAGCCTCTTTCCACTTTTATTCGAATACAAATACAAATAATTTTGCTGCCTCAACAAATACAGATACAAATACTGGACCCTCTGCACATCTCTAGTGTGTTGCCACTATGTGCATATTTAAGACGTCTTTACAGGATTATTGTCTTGAAAAGAGTCAACTGGAAACATTAAAAAGTCAGCTTAAATTTTTCAAGTGTGTCTTAAAACAACAGTCAGGATCCCAAATGAACATTGAAACCTGTTTTTCTTGCTGTAATCATTCCTCCTGTTCATACTGACCATTAGAAGATCCCTTCATGATGACCTTACAATGGAAGTGATGGAGGACAAAATCCACAGTCCTCCTTCTGTGCAAAAAATGTATTTAAAACTTTATCTGAAGCTAATATGAAGCTTCAGAGTCCAAATGAGTCAAATCAAGTAGATATCTTTCAACCTTACAGTCTTTTTAGTGCCAAAGTCCCTCTTTTTGTTACTATACTTCCACCACAGCTCAACAGGGAAACACTGTCCGAGGAAACACAAAGAGGGAATTTGATGCTAAATAGACTGTAAATGTGTCAGATATCCACTTGATGTGACTAACTCAGACTGCTGAAGCCTCATATAAGCTTCACATCAACTTTTAAATGACTGTGTGGACACACTGTGGATTTTGGCCTCCATCACTTACATTGAAAGCACATTTGAAGGATCTTTTAATATCCAGTATGAGCAGGAGGAATGATTACAGCGAGGAAAACCTCTTTCACTGTTCATATGGACACCTGACTGTTGTTTTAATGAATGATTAATAACAGTATGGCATAGCTGCAATCCTATGATAGGCTATATGATATAATTGGTGAAAAATACATTAAAAAACACTTTCAATGCACTTATATCCGCTTACAACTACATTACAGTGTATTAATTGTTTATATACTCCTTGTAAATGCTAAATGGAGGGTTAAAATAAAATATTACCTGTTTTGGACATTAAAACCCGTAACATTAAACAAACCAGTATCTTCAGATTGACCCACAGTAATTCAGGACTGGTCCTGCTGGGATCGTATTAGGGTCCAGATAAGTTATGTTGCCTCTCAGGGTCACACAGAGTGTTTTCCAATAGCTGATATTGGCCAGACAAGACCAAGACTGATCATTTGGCGCGCGTGTGTGTGTGTGTGTGTGTGAGGGGGGGGGGGGGGGGTTGTAGTCCATGTGAAGAACGTGAACGGTCGGTGAGTCGTGCGTCGTGGTGCGTTATGGTGCGGTGTGATGTCCTACAGGAGCGCGCGTGACTTCACGGTGCGTAAAGACAGTTTTACCACAAAATGTGTGAGCTGCGCTTTTTTACGCGCGCTGCTCCTTTCCCCTCCTAAAAGGAATCCACTCCGGTAACAGGACACTGATGATCTATTTTTAACATCCAACTCACTGAACAGGCTGATATCCAGAAGAAGATGGACCCTCTCGACAACGCCACCGATTTTAACGCCACAAACGGGACAAACGTGTCCGCCAACTACAACTACGCCTTCAACCAGTTCATCCAGCCGGTGTGGCAGATCACACTGTGGGCTGTCGCTTATTGCAGCATCGTTGCGGTGTCTGTGGTCGGTAACGTGGTGGTTATCTGGATTATTCTGGCGCATAAACGCATGAGAACCGTCACCAACTACTTTCTGGTAAGTACCGCATGCTTTCTGTGCGTTATAGGCAGGATTGATTATTGATTCTGGTTCTATTTAAATGTTTAGTTTGTGAAAATGATCAAACTTTTAAACTTGGAGATACTGAAGGTTTGTTGTATTTGTTCCCACAAATATGGATCAATCATCTGCAAACCATCATGAACCAACTACTGCAACACATATCAGCTGCATCCATCATGACTATTGATATAGAAGCGACGATCAACTGCATCGATCTGTGATATGAGTACATTTATTATTTATTTGTACACCAAATAAACAAATTGTATTGGCTGACTGGCAGATATCAACACATGAGATCACTGATTTATGTAAAACCATTCAAGAAGTAAATGAACATACAGTATAAAATCAATAGTCAACATAAAATTCAATTGAAAGTGGTGCAGATTCTTGCATATTGACTTTGTTTACCTTGTAGGATTCAGCTTCTCTGTAAGGATTTTATTATTATTAATGTTTGGTGTATAAAATTCCAGAGATGCCAGTTTCCAAAAGCTAAGATGACATAATGCTTGTTTCATCCGACCAACAGTCCAAATCCAAAGATATTCAGTCCAAAATCACATGAGACGAAGAAAAGCAGCAAATCCTCACATTTGAGAAGCTGTAAACAGCTAATTTGGGCATTTTTGCTTGAAAAATGATTAACAACCAACTGATGAATCAACTAATTGTTGCAGCTCAGACTTTATTAGCTCATAATCTGCTTCAAATGCACATATATTCATCACAGTATTTGAGAAAAAAGGATGTAAATGCAATTAATCAATGCTTTTTATTAAAGAGTTTGGTCAGGCTCATAAATGTTCAGTATATCAGATTATATTGTACATCAGTGTGATATCAGAGGATGTCACGTTGTCCTCCGGGCAGCTCTTCCTTTTTTACTACAAGCTCTATTAATGACATGCTTGTCATTGTGATTCTGATCACACAGTGTGTGTTGGTAGAAAAAAAAGCCTCATACCTGTTCTACTACAGTTATGTCTGGATGCAGCAGGTCATTGGGAGTTTCTTTGCAATAATGCATCACAAGTTAAATTTCTAATGTGATGTGAGCCACATAAACAAGTGAAATGTTAGTATTCTGTCCTCCTTGATTGGGAAATTTGAGATGTGCTACTGTTTTTTTTATGTTTTTGGAAGATGCTTACTGGATTTTGGGGTTTAGCGCTCCACTGAGAATCCTCCCTCTCCAATTAAATGCATCACAAGTCTCTGCGGCCAGTTAATGCAGAGAGATGATTAGATTATATCTTCTGCCTTATTAACTCTGACTACACACTTCTGGCAGTGCTGGTTATAGGCTCGACATAAAGTCAGTTTGCTAGTGTGTAATTATTTATTTCAGTAATTTAAATCACTGTGTTGCAGGTGAACCTGGCCTTTGCAGAAGCCGCCATGTCAGCGTTCAACACGGTGATCAACTTTACCTACGCCGTTCACAACGAGTGGTACTTTGGTTTGGCGTACTGCCGCTTCCACAACTTCTTCCCCATTGCAGCCATATTTGCCAGCATTTACTCCATGACGGCCATAGCGCTGGACAGGTGAGTGACTGTCTATATACTGTGAGAGCCGGCCTGAACAGTATCATCTTAAATCCTACACAGCCCAGGAATCTTTACGACTCTCCACCACAGGACTGGAATTTAAAATGAGCGTTGGTACCTCGAGGCTGTGTAGGCGCTACTGGTGCAATATGGAGGAAACATTATCTAATATAAAGGCTTTTCTCACAGTTCTTGCTTACATGGTTCTATGAAAGGTTATGAAAAAAAGACAACAAGAGTGAGGCTGTACTAACCCAGCAAACATTGAGACGTTGAATGACCGATGTTCGTCCAATCAAGATGTCTCGTTACGGTTCAAAAATAGTTCCAAAGTGGGAATTGTGCCAATGTTTGGGATGTTACCTGGATATCAGCTGGAGGTCCTTCCTGGGCATTTGAGTTTATGTACACAGTGTCCATTCTGCAGCTTTATATACATCCTATATGTCCAGATTAACAACTTAATATGCTACATGTTCTGAAATGGTCCAATCAACATCCTGTCTGACCCGGACGTCTGTTACACATCTTAACAACGCGTCACTTTCAAGACGATCCTGATAATAAATTATATATAAACAAACACACAGGAAACAGATTAAGTATCTTAGTTAATACAAGACATATGCATCATTTTTTACAGAAACACAGACTCAGTATTGACATGCAACAGTATTTTATTAGCATAAACAACACAGAAAAAAGGTGATCATCAAAAGTACAGCTTCTTGTAGATAAATGACAGTTTGAACTCCCATCTGATGCACTTTTCTCCAGTTTCCACTTAGGCACTGCAAAAGGGCTAATGCTAATGCTAACTGCAGCTCAACTCTGCATCAACATCAATAGGTGCGCTCTCTCTCCAGCACCAAACAGGAAGCAGCAAACTGGTTAGTTACTATAACAGCCAAAAAAACTCCTCAAATACCATCACACACACATAATAGACAGTTAATTAACAGTGTTATGAGTCTGTGTTTTAAATTCGGTGTGTATTTGATCCATCAACCAGCACGTATTTAAGTGAGTAATCTTAGTTTTTAAAATGGTTCACCTCTCATTCCCACCAGCTTCTCCCATTAAATAGCCCAGTGAACCAACACAGGCTGGTAACGAGTTTATACAGTTTATCTTTATGGATTATACTGATGCCCAATCGACAAGAACAACGGCTTTTATTTTGTCTTTCTAGTGTTTTTGTGGACATATAAGGAATTGTTAATGTAACATCTCTCAAAGGTAGTTTGGCTTCATATTTTCCCCAGAAAGCACAGAGGGGCTTCAGTTTAATTCATATATATATATATATATATAATATGTATATTTTTTAACATTTTGTCACCACTACAGAAACACCAGCTAATTGCTAGAGTATGATAAGGTTGTCTGACGTCGACTGCTGTAAGTTATTGGTTTGATTAATGGTTTAAAGTCTAATAATGTGTGTTTGTATTGATTACTGACGGTGGCTGATTGCTCTCAGTTTCCAGCGGCAGTATGCAGTAAATGGTTGCCCTTTATGAGTGTGCGTGTTTTTTAAACTACTTTCCTAATTAAACACGATGTGCTTGATGGTGTTATTAATGACTCCTGATGAAACTTGAAAGCTCAGCATTCTCGTTGCCCTTTAAGCTTCTCTTTTTATAACATTTATTCACCTGGAAAAAGCTGATATTTCCTTGTACAATATGACCTCCTCTTTCTATCAGCTGCTGTGTGTCTGCAGTTCATTTACTGGTTTTTCAAACATGATTTCAGGCCAGTTTGGAGGAAATAAATCTGTGACTTTGTATCCAGGCTGCTGCTGTTTCTACTGTATTTCATGCAGTTTGCAGGGTTTCCAACATCCAGTAGCTTAAACTGTTGGTATTTAATGGTTGAAGGTGGTTTCTGTGGGCAGCTGTATTAACTGTGTAGCTGTTTTAACATTGTAAAAATGCAAATGTGATTGTCTTAGTTGATATGATCTAAGAAACGTTAACCCAAAAAAAATGTATTTGCAAAAAGAGTCAATCAGCGTGTTGTATCTGTTGTTTCTCTTCCCAGTTGTTGTTCAGTTATAACTTAATTAATTAATTAGCATTTTTTTGGCTGTTTTTTCAGAACAAACCACTGAAAACATAAGGGCAGCTCCTTTTTCTGCTCCATTGTTCAACAGTTTTTCTAAGCAGGATGGGCAATCATCTCAAAAGGAATCTAGTTGTAGTTTTACACGTTGTCTTTAGATTTGTCAAACTTTCAGAGTCTTTTCAAAGTCTTCTAGTGTCTGGTAGACATTACATCAACATGAAACTCTCCCAGTTAAATCATAAATTCAACCAATAATGAACATCTGGTTCTTCAGTAGAAAGTCGAAGGTCCCGAAAGTTCCCACAATACGTGTTTACTTGTTACACTATACTGGAAAGAAGAGGGAAGAAAATTCCACCATTTCTCTGCTATATTAGAAAACTAAATCAATATGTCCACTGTGTGTATGTGCAAATACACACAAACAGACACACACACTCTGTAACACACATTAACACAAACACGACTGTTAGACTACACTAGTGGTTACACAAAACCAGCCTCAAATACCAAAAACATGGCTGATTGGAAGCTATTGAGGAAAATAAAAGCTTTGAGAAATGGTTGGTAATCATGTAAAATACTCTGTTTTACATATTGTTACTACATAACTTAACAGAAAATGTCTGTCTGTCTTTGTGTGAACAAGACATTTCTGCAGTATGAGGACATGTTGGTGGGTCCTCACATCATCGGAGGGCTGTTTGAGGGTTGAGACTTGGTTTTACAGTTAAGGTTGATTTAGGTTAGGATAAGGGAAAGGGTTTGGGTTAAAGGGGACGTATTATGCTTTTCCTTATTTTCAGACATATATATAATGTCACAATGTCAGATGTTCATGTTAAAAGTGGCCAACGTGTCAAATAACGAGGTAAATGTATGTAGCAGTAATCCCTATTAGCAGCTTCAGATTGCTCTGAACGCTAAGTTTCCAACGTTTTTTCTACTTTCAGCCCGAACTGACATCAGTTCATGACGGATTTCTTTATATGGACATCTGCTACGTGCACAGTGTGCGAGTTTGCTGCTCTGCTTCTGGAGTAGTTACAACAAGCCACGACTCCATTACACAGCACAGCAAAGTAAAATAAATAGTTTACCTGTTAAAGGTGTGCTGGTTGTCTGCAGCTCTTCATAAAACATCATCATCACTGTGGCTGTTTCTGCTTGTACTCTTCCTCCCTGCGTTATTTCTAACTGATCCACTGAACAAATAGGTCCAAATAGCTCCAAATGTTGTTGTTTCGACCGGTTTTTAGCACTGCTAACAAAGCTCTGCTAATTCAGTGAGGAACATGTTTTTACTTCCTGTATATTCTTCACAATAAAAGTCTCCCATTAGTTACTCATTGAAAAGCTTTTAATGAAGCTGTAAAGCAGGAAATGTTTGGTTTGCATTGACGGTAAAATTACACAACTCTGGGGGTGGGGGGCCTTAAAGAGACAGGAGCTAAAACGGAGTGTTAGAGAAAGTGTGTATATTGAGTGGCTGCATAAAGGGCCAGTATAAGATAAATAAGGAGTTTTTTGAACTGTGAATCATGCAGAGCTACTCTAGTGGAGTCCAAAACTAAAAATTTAGAGCTGAAATGAACAGAATAGGTCCTCTTTAAGTATTTAGTTATGATGGTTCAGGTTGGGGTTGGGGGCTAGTGAATGCATTATGTCAGTGAGGGTCCTCACAACTAACTTTAGGGACAAACATTTGTTTACACAGTCACATTGTGGGGTCCTCATAACGTAATTCATTAAATTTTGACTTGGTTTAAGTTTAGGGTCTCCAGGAAATGAATATAAGTTGATGTAATGTTCTCTGAATTGATGGAAACATGATTGTGTGTGTGTGTGTGTGTGTGTGTGTGTGTGTGTGTTTGCTAGATACATGGCTATTATCCATCCCCTGCAGCAGAGGCTGACCTCTACAGAGACCCGTGTGGTGATCGGTGTGATCTGGATACTGGCTCTGCTTCTGGCCTTCCCTCAGTACTACTTCTCGTCCACCGCCGTGCTGCCTGGACGCACCGTCTGCTACATAGACTGGCCTGAATACACCACCGTGGACTTCAAGAAGATGTGAGTACCTGTGGGGAACACATTAGACCATGAAACCAACAGAAGGTTCTGCTTTACTGAGAAGCTGTAAAAGAAAAGTTCTTTTGACAAACAGTTGCTTATTTACACTTCCAGCAAAAATGGAGCAATATTATCATTCATTTGTAGTCATGTTTGTGTTCACCAGATGAATTTAAGTCCAATAATCGCTCTTCTTTAAGCTTCCTTTGGTCACTTTCAGTTCCTGAGATCTACTGTACTATACTCTACTACTATAGTTGCCAACTTTATCTCTCTGTCGCATTTGTTACTTCTAGGCTGGATTATTGCAATTCATTATTATCAGGCTGCTCTAACGAGTCTCTAAAGACTCTCCAGCTGGTCCAGAATGCTGCTGCACATCTACTGATAAAAACTAGGAAAATAGATCATATTTCACCCATTTTAGCTTCTCTGCACTGGCGTCCTGTAAATTCCAGAGTAGAATTTCAAATCATTCTCTTCACCTACAAAGCCTGTAATGATCAGGCTCCATCATATCTTAAAGAGCTCATAGTACCCTACTGGGAGGCAGCGCCTTCAACTATCAGGAGGCATGTTTAAGAGTAGGCTTAAAACTTTACTTTTTGATTAACTTTATAGTGAAACTTTATCAAAGTTTCTGCTATAGGCCTAGACTGCCGGGGGACTTCCCATGATGCACTGAGCTCCTCTCCTCCTCCTCCTCCTCCTCCTCCTCTCCATCTGTACACATTCATATCCCATTAATGCTTGTTACTAACTTGGCATCTTCCCCGTAGTGTTGTGCTTTCTCATCTCGCAGATATTTATGAATCTGTGGTTGTGGACCGCCTGCTGCGCTCGTGGTACTGCTTAACACCTGCTGCTACTAGAATATTAGTCATGTTTTATTATTAGTATCATTGTTATTGTTATTATTGTTGTTGCTGTGCGTCTCGGTGTCTCTCTCTCCTCTCTTCCTCCTTCTTTCTCTCTCAACCCAACCAGTCAAAGCAGATGGCCGCCCACCTAGAGCCACTTGAGGTTTCTTCCTGTTAAAGGGGAGTTTTTCTTTGTTGTTGTCGCCAAATGTTGCTCATGGGGGAATGTTGGGTGTCTGTAAATTAAAGAGATAACTTCTGTTGTGATTTGGCACTGTATAGAATCAACTGTCACTCTCAGTGCTCTCATAGCGTCGTTTTGAGCCGCAGCAGGCAGCTGTTTTCATTAAAAAAAAGTTCTAAAAAGCCACTGTACACTACCTGCTCAGCACCAAACGGCAAACAGACACAGTTAGCTGTAGACTAGCTGGTGAACATAGTGGAGCATTTAGCAGCTAAAGAGCCAGATATTTCCCTCAGGAGTTGGTGGAGAACAAAAACAGAGCTAAAAGAGAGTGAATATTGGACTTACATTCACCAGGTGGACAGAAACACGACTCCACATGAATAATAATGTTGCTCCGTAACTGTTTGCTAACAAGTTCAACATATCAACTTAAAAGGTGACGATATGTCAGTGTTGTGTTCACTATTTGTTGTGAATATAAGTTAATGCAGGTTTATTGTTCCTTTAGAGCTGCAACAAGTCATGAAAGCCTAGTTTGGACACTAATTAAAAGGCTAAAGTGCTGATTTGATTTGGTGGACCTGGTGTAAAACTGGTTCCCATTTTGAATGTGCTCTCATGTTCCATCAGGGACCAGAATAATAACCTAAGGAAATAAACAGTTGGTTGTTGAGCTGAGCTCTTCTTACAGTATTTCCTGGCTTCTCTTCAGGCTGCTCAGGGGTTAGACTCCCCCAGGAGGTCATTTATTTCTTTTAGGGTCAAACCCTTAAAAAGAAAGTCATTCTGACTGCTGGTATTTCAAGAATTTGATGCTCAGTAACCTTATTATTCCATGCTTACGAGCCTATATTAATCCTGTGGCAATAACACACCCTTGTGGTTAATGAGGTCTGATCCCTTGTCGTCCCACACTGGATATGATACCTGCTGCTGCTGCTGCAGAGAAGCTTCATCCAGGCTGACACGGAGCAATAACCTTTCCCTTGAGGGATTAATTTAGTATATGAGAAAATAAACCCCTGTAGCTAAAATGAATCCCGCTCCGGTGATGAATCTGTCTATGAGTGCTTGATTGCCTCAGGAAATATGTGGAGCTAAAAGAGGAAAAAGGGGCTTCTTAAATTAATGCCTGGTAATCACCCATCTCTTCCTCTTTAATACACCTTCCCAACATCTGTGCAAATTAAAGCATCTTTAATTTAGTGGTTCTGATGTCTTGAGGCCGAGCTCGTTGCAGAGAAATCACTTCCATGTTGGTGTGTGTATTCTGTGTGTTTGTGTTTTAATGAATGTGTGAACAATAATGAAGATAATATTAAATGTTTAAACCAGTGGTTTCCAACCTTTTTGGCTTGTGACATCTTACAAAAAAGTAGCGTCTGTTTGAGGCTCTTCTTCTTCTCACATGATTTAATTTGCTGTCAGTAATTATTACTCAAAGAGGACCAATTACCCAATATTTCACAACAAAAGCAAATACTGGAGAAACTTCCAAGATATGAATACAAGTCTGTGTAGAAGAACTTTATTTTCGCTGCTTCCATTAATCACCTTTGATTCGTCTTGTGATCCTTTGAAGAGGAACAACCTCCGCGAGCTACAACAGTAAAATATCACTTAGGCATCAGTATTAAGAATATGAGAGTAAGTAAGACTTAAAGATACCTTCCAGATATGTATAAAAATACTCTGCTTTAAATAATCATTTGTGTCTAATCTAAAAGTTCAATTACTTCATTAAAATCCTCAAAGAATCAATGAATATGTCAATATTTTTCATTCTAGACCACGATTGGCTCTAAACTAATTGTGATGTCACACATCCTGCTCGTAGGTTCACGAGTTAAACTGAGATTTCAGGTGAAAACAGAGAAACTTTCCTCCTTCAGCAGATGAATGTGAAACAAACTCTGAACAGAGAAGAAGAACAAACATCCAACTGAAGGAACGAGAACAAAAAACATGATTTTGAGAGGGATTTTGCAGGCAGGACTCTTATTCATAGTGGAGTATTTCTACACTGCTGTATTGGTACTTTTACTTAAAGGGTAACTACACACTAAATCAACAATTAAAAACAGCTTTTTCTTGCTCAAAATTTGCTTATTTCTGGCTGCTTGGATTTGACAATTCAGTTCAGCCTCTCTAATCGTGGCATATTAGGCAAGAGGTCTATTTTGTATTCATTATTTCAACCTTTATTTACACAGCGTGGTCCAATGAGAGCAGAAACACTCTCTTTTGCATGACCACCCTGTTTAAAAAGGGCAATAAAAAACATAAATGTCATGAAGGCAAATAAGTGATAAGATATATATAAAGGAGATGTATATCAGTTGCTGTATCAAGTGTAAATAGTGCTCAAACACTGGTTCACTATAGTCTCAGTTTGGTTATCTATATTTCACATCACTCAACTTTTGTTTAGCACGCTGCATGTATAGTAGATGAATAAATGAGTATCAGATTAGATCGTTAGCTGTAGCTTGGTGACACTACCTGCCACTAATTTTTACCTTAATTTGGTGGCACGTTAATGTCAAGAATTTCTTATAATTACTATCAGTTTGTTTAATATTGTCACAAACCGGCTCAATGAATGTGACAAAGAGGGGAAGCAAGTCAGGTTCAGGTGCCAATTATTTGTTTTATTTGAAACTAAAACAAATATATATTTATATACAAAAGGCATGAGGTGTGGAGAGTAACTGCATCAGTCGTGTATGTAGTGTGTGGATGAGTGAGATGTTTATATGCTTCTGTTGAATGCAAAAGAAAAATACCAAAACAAACAAAAACCGGGAGAGATGTGGATCCCAGGAGAGAGAGAGAGACAATGCATCAGAGTGGTATTTATAGCCTTAGTCGAGGCCTATCCAGGTGTCCCTGCATTACCCTAACAACCCTCCCTGACTGCCAGCTCCTGCAGAAAGTGGCCAGGTAAACCACTGCGGGCAGAAAGGGAGGGGTCGTAACAATATTTAATCCAATACAGGCTGGATTCAACTAAACAACACTAAGCGCTGCAAACCAGCAGTTCTGAAAAACTATATTTACACATCATTAATCTCTTTTTCCTCTTTCACTCATTTCCTTTTTGTCGTGTCTCCTGGTGAACCTGCTTTAGATACTATGTTTGCGTGACACTCCTGATCTACTTCCTGCCCCTTGGCATCATGGGATGTGCATACACGACCGTGGGCGTTACCCTCTGGGCGAGTGAGATTCCCGGAGACTCCTCTCAACACTACAAAGAGCAGCTTATTGCAAAACGCAAGGTGATGCTAACACACACACACACACACACACACACACACACACACACACACACACACACTGCTACCAGTTGTGTCTTCCCCTGCAGCCTCCTGAGTGGCCGTGCACCATCATTAAACACTATCGTTTCATTTAATGGCTTTTTAATCCCCATTTGAAAACAAACACAAATTGAAAAGATTATTTTAAACCCTCTGCGCCTCCACGTCTCCTCCCTGTTGTTGTCTGCGGCAGGTGGTGAAGATGATGATTGTGGTGGTTTGTACCTTCGCTGTCTGCTGGCTGCCCTATCATATCTACTTCTTACTGCACCAGTTCTTCCCTGATCTGTTCGAGCACCGCTACATCCAACAGGTCTACTTGGCTATCATGTGGCTGGCAATGAGCTCCACCATGTACAACCCCATCATCTACTACTGCCTCAACATCAGGTAGGAAATCAGCTTTACTTTACGATTTACAAAATGGCCGCCTGTGTGGGACGTTCATCTGTTTCCCTATCGTTTGTGTAGGCTCATGTGGTAGATAATCTATATTTGTGTCTATAATCCTGTTAAATCCATCCTGTTATTAAATGTTTGTCCACCTCTCGGCAGGTTCAGAGCAGGTTTCCAGCAGGTGTTTTGTTGCTGTGCTTCCACCGTCGCCAAAGAGGAGCTCGAGCTCAAATCACCCCGCTACCTGCAAACACAGGTGTGTGAGAGAAAGACTGACTGACTGTTCACACAGAATGCAAAGTCAATCTTAGAGGTGGTGAGATTGCATTGAAAAACAATTAAAAGACAAAATTAGATGCAAATTTGCACAGGAAGATGCTAACTGATGCAAGTGCGCAAGTTAAAAATGTTTCCATTAAGCAAAAAATTGGGGCTTTATGAATCTGCTTCATGGATGTACAGAGAGGAGAGGAGGAAGGAGAGAGACTGGAGGGAAATAACTGCAGTGTCTGATGAGTGCTGAATTCAGTCAGAAGTTGAGCTGAACTCAAACTCACAGACATGGTTGGTGCGTCTGTTGCTAGCTAGCTAACAGCTAACGTCTGTCAGTTGGTACACTGGCTGTTTGGGACAAATAGTCCAATGGTCAGTCATGAGAATGATGCAAGGCATAAATTTGCTTTGCTTTCTGTCTGAACATACCTTGAGAAAGATCTTTTCCCCCCCACCATCCCACCAAAGATTTTCATCTTTTAAGTTGATATGTTGAACTTGCTAGCAAACAGTTGCTTATTTCCACATCCAGCAGTTACGGAGCAACATTCATTTGGAGTCGTGTTTCTGTCCACCTGGTGAATGTAAGTTCAATATTCACTCTCTTTTAGCTCTGTTTCTGCTCTCTACCAACTCCTGAGGGAAATATCTGACTCTTTAGCTGCTAAATGCTCCACCAGCTAGTCTACAGCTAACTGTGTCTGTTTACCGTTTGCAGGTAAGCAGGTAGTGTACAGTGGCTTTTTAGAGCTTTTTCACTCAGAAAAAAATGCCGTTTCTGTTGGAAACAACAGTGAATAAAAATAGTAAAGATGTGGGCTGTAAAACCGAAACAAAGGGCTGAAAGAGGCTAAAACGGAGAACAGCAGAGTTGGCGATAATTCTGCAGGTTCATCACTATGAGTGACTCCTTTCACATTACATGTTCTCATTTGATTCATTGTGAATATAAAAATATTGATTTGTGCAGCAGAATTTCACTGATTTCATGAATCTAATGATAACTTAACCGTCTCTATTTCCAGGTGAGCATATATCGAGCCAGTCGGATGGAGACCGTTGTTTCCACTGCCGTCAACCCTGCAGCGGTGGAGAAAAAGAGGGCAGAGCTGCCGTCCTGCGGCCCTCACAGCCAGCCTCATGTGGAGGTCACATCCAACGGCCCCGGCTCAGAGACGTTCACCAGAAGCCTGAACAGTCTTTCACATTAGAGCGAAGACCATCATGAGTCATTCAGTGTGGAAACAAAGTCCTGATGTATGACGAGCAGCGGCTCCAACCTGGCGTTAACGTCATCTACTGTTGTACAGGCCAAGTGCATTTATTTAGCTATGTTATTGTGTTTCAACCAGCTAGCCAAGTGCATTAATACCCAGCGGATGCCTGCAGCGTCAGTGGATGTCTTGAGGAGATGTCTTGAAAACATAAAGTAGACGTGAACCTCAGACGCCCGATAGCGGCAGTGGAAACACGGCAGTGGAACTCACACTGGTTTGCTTCATCACTCAGCATGTGTGCGGCGCCGACACTTGACCCCCGGCATTCTCGGGCGAGTTTTGGAAAACGTGACCCTGCGCTTCCCTTGGCAACAGTATCACGTCAAGTTGAGTTCATAGCGATGCTGTGTTTGTGTTGAGAGGCAGACAGACAGTGTGTGTGTGTGTGTGTGTGTGTGTGGGGAGAGCTAGCACCTGTTGGACAGGATTAGCCCCTTGTTTTGACAATGTGTAGAGCAGGGTTTAGTCTGCAGCAGCCAGGTCACTGGCCGACTAAATATAGAGGACGGCGCAGAGGAAAAAAGACACATATAGAAGGATTTATGAAGTGTTAAAGGAAAGAAGTGAACAAGAAAACATGAGAAGCTTCACTACAGCAAGCGATTTACTCAAGTACTATACTTAAGTACAGTTTGGAGTATTTCTGTTTTATGCTACTTTATACTTCCACTCCACTACATTTATTTGACAGCTTTAGTTACAAGTTACTTTTCAGATTAAAATTTTACATGAAATAATGTAATGAACTCACAAAATACAAAAGATAATTAAAGTTTAAAGGATAAAGCTGGTGATTTTCTACGTTTTTCTTATTGTCAACAAATGTCATGTTTGGAGCCAAACCAACAATGGCTGCACTGGGTGACATGTTCCTTCATCATGAAGAGTTTGGTCACGTTAACTTGTTTAGAAATGACTCCAAACACTCATAACAGCATCATATTTTCAGTCTCCAGAGAGTAGTTTTGTGTAAGACAGACGCCACTGAGCATGTGCAGGAACACAGTTCTGTTTACAGCTTCACTAGCTTGTTGTGCTACATATCACAACCTCTGGACTTTGTACTGAAATTCTTTGAGAAATGTGCAATGTAATACACTCTACTACACTCACAGAACTACTCTCTGGATACTGAAAATGTGATCACTGTTATTAGTCTTTGGAGCCGTTTCTAAACAAAGTAACATGACCAAACTCTTCATGATGAAGGAGCATGTCACCCAGTGCAGCAATGTGACTCACTGACGTGTTTTTAATAGTTTTTGGACAATAACAGAGGAATAAGATATATCAGGCTTTGGATACACACACACTACTTGTTAGTAGATCAGTTCATTGTTGGTTTGGATCCAAACATGAGATTTATTGACAAGAAGAAAAGTATAGAATCCTTTAAACCAGTGGTTTCCAACCTTTTTGTCTTGTGAGCTCTGTTGTGTCTCCTTGTCACATTTCACATGTCTATGAGTTGTTAACAGCTCCACCAAATAGTGATTTTTCCCTCTAAACTTCTCACATGCTTTCATTTCAATAAATGTTCAAATGATCCAATATTTCAGCAAAAATCAAAGATTAGAGAAAAAGTCTGAAAACTGAAAACATTTGTGTATCAGAACTTTGTTTCTTCTTCTTTCCTCTCCCATTAATCATCTCACCACCCCTCAGATTTATCTGCTGACCCTTTGGAGGGGCCCCGACCCCTAGGTTGGGAACCACTGGACTAAACTAGCTAACTGTATATAAAGTAGTGTAAACTAGCTCCACCTCCAGCAGCTACAACAGTAACATGCTGCTCTAACACTGATGCTTCACTATTAATAATCTAATGATGTCATATATAATAATATGTCAGTCAGATGGGACATTTTACTGCAAAACAAATACTTTTACTTTTAATATTTTAAGTAAATTTAGCTGATAATAGTCCTGTACTAATGAGGATTTAATATCCAGGAGTTTTACTTGTGATGGAGTATTTTTTAATTGTGGTATTGGTATTTTTACTCGATTACTCGTGTTATCAAATGCATCTCTGTTTACAAGCTGTAGATCAGGGGAGGAGGTGCGTCACCAGAGAGGAATGACGCTATTTCAGCCTCGCAGACAACAGCTGCTCAAAACAAAGCGATGAATGTCCACGTACAGTTTTACTGGACTGTGTAACTGCTCGACTGTTTACTGTTGTGTGAGTGTGTGAGGACCAAATATTATGATGTCTATGATTTATGAAGACACCTTTTCATTTAATAGTTCAGTGCTGTTTCCATTACAGAACAGTTTGTGCAGTAGTAGTTGTGGCTTTTTTCAAGGTTCAGTTCACCCAAATTGGAAAAAAAAAAGTTTTCTCACCTACCTCTAGTGGTATGTATGCATGCATATTGTTTTTATTTTACTGTATATGTGCAGGTTTTTAGCTTTCAGACTGCAAGATTTTAGCTGCCACATCAGAAATAGACTTGTGAGATGGGGAGAGCATTTTGGGCACCCATGGTTTTCATCTTTGGACGAGTTTAGGCAACTCATACAGTGGTCGCAGTTCTCCTGTGACTCGGATGGGCATAAAATTCTCCTGGATCAAAAGTACAAAAGATAAATAACTGCATCAGACAATATCTGGACCTTAATAAGTCAAATTTACAAGCCTGTGGACATAAACAGTTCGGGGTAGAAATTAACTACGACTCCCATGATGCATTATGCTATGAAACATCCAATCACCAAGCTTAAATGCTGTGACATGTGCTGCGAGTTAATTTTGGATGAATTTATCAACTATGATCTTGTGTTTTGTTCATAACTGCATCAACAAAGCATTTTGAATACACTCTGACTGGCTGAGGCTCATGGGTATTGTAGTATTTTAAATTGTCCGCCAAAACTGCTAGAAAAAAAACATGATTTTTCAGAAACAGATTTTCAATAATCAAAACTGGTAGCCTCAACATAAACTTACAGCCTTGTTCAATTGTCTGTGAAATAAGTTTCTATGTTAAAAAACACTGAGGATGATGTTTAAAGAAAATACAGAATGTGGAAAAACCATAGACTGTGTAAAAATATGGACGTAGTTACCGTGACGTCACCCGTTGGTTTCTGAGGAGCGGTTTTGAAGCTCAAAGTGAGCCGCTCAGGCCGTCGCCATCTTGGCAGTGCGTGACTCTGCCTAACTCCCAGCCAATCAAAAATGGGCAAAGAGGCGGGCCGAATGGCTGAAACAAGCCTCCTAGCGGCTGGCGGACCTGTCACTCAAAGCAGCCATGTCCTTCATTATGCATAACTTTACGGCTTAATAAAATTTAAACGGGTGAGTTATAAAAAAATTCACCCCCCGTACAGTTGTCATGAAAGAGGAAATTAGCTACAGAGACAAAAACCGTTGTTTGTACCAGGCTGTAAACATGTTTATTTCTGCTGTAAAGTTGGGCATTTTAACATGGGGGTCTATGGGGATTGACTCGCTTTTGGAGCCTGAAGTGGCCATTCGAGGAACTGCAGTTTTTGGCTTCATTTTTCAGCCCCGGAGATCGCCACTTGGGAAAAACATGGCTCCTTCCACTTCACAACTCTATTGATCTCATGTGTTTCAGCAACAAGGAACTTTGTTGTATTTGCTGTACTGCTGTTTTGTCTTTTAACTTCTTGTTTACACTGGACATAGGGATATAGTGTCGCATTGTGTGGGTGGACATTTGCTGCTTGTGCCTGCATTTCAACAAAACTCATCACTTTTATACAATATAACAAACAGGATTAAGGACTGACAGAGCTGGAAAGAAATGAGAGACTTCCTTCTAAACCTCTTATTACCACAATGGCACTAAATGGCACTATCATTTCTCCCACACAGCACCGGGATCAGCTGCTCATGTTACTGTTATAAAAGTCATGGTGAGTGCTCGCAATGTGTCTGTATTTCTGTTTTTAATATGTGTTTCTAACAAGATGATATCAGAGCAGAAGTTGTCTGAATGTGATTGTTCAAAACATTAAACATTTTACCATGACATGGGCTTATTATTGTGTAACGAGCATACTATTTAAAATCATATGAATAAAATATACATTATTTATTACATGGTTGGATATTTACCAGTCCTTACATTCCAGCCCTCACCTATGGTCACGAGCTTTGGGGAGTGACCAAAAGAAAGAGACTGTGGCTAAAGCGTCCTAAGTTTCCTTTGTAGGGTGTCTGGACTCAGCCTCAAAGACAAGCTCAGATATCAGGAGGAAGCTCGGAGAAGCTCCTTTGTATTGAATGGAGCTAGGGGTGTGCCCGAATACAAATACGTTACTCGGCAAAGCACAAATAGTGGGTTTTTTATGAATATTTGTTTCATACAAATGTTTTAAAAATTATTTGTTTTCAGGAAGAAAAAAATCATGTTAAATACCAGCGAACAGGTCAGTTATAGTCGCTATCTCAGTGTCTCTCCTCTGCTCCACTGTTACGTCTATCAGCAGGTCTCAATGAGGGGAGTCACATCCACCTGCTACATGACGCACATTTTCTAATTTGGACATCAGTCCCGGAGTTGGGGGTGTTCCCCAGAGATAAAGCTGAACTACTGACACAAATGAAGTGCTCCCAAGGGAACACTTATTGTAACAATTTAATTTTCTAAAATTAAAAGCGTAATAAAAACAAAAACAGGATTTTTAAGCCTCTTTCCACTTTTATTCGAATACAAATACAAATAATTTTGCTGCCTCAACAAATACAGATACAAATACAAATACTGGGCCCTCTGGAGTCAGGAAAAGGAGTCAGCTGTGGTGGTTTGGGCATCTGGTTCGGACGCCTCCTGGACGCCTCCCTTTGGAGATGTTCCAGTCACATCACACTGGAGGGATTACAGAGCTGCTCTGGCCTGAGAGCATCTCAGGATCCTCCAGGAGGAGCTAGAGGACATCAGTGAGGGGAAAGATGTCTGGGTTACCTTATTCAGTGTGCTTCCACCGTGACCTGGTCCTGGTTAAGTGACGGAAAACAGATGGATAGATGCAAGCAAAAATCACCAATCAGGAACAAACTTTTGACTTGTGTTCACTACAGTGAGAAATAGCAACTGGAAGCTTACATACAGATTAGAGAAGAGACGAATCAGGAAATGGAACAAATGAAGAAACAGGAAGGCTGCACAAGGTCAACACAACACATTTGTGGTGCTCACGGCATTGAAAAAACGACCTTTAAGAATTTCGACAATCTCCTCAGGATGAAAGCAGAAATCTCAGTTACAGATATCCCCAAAACCTTGACACATAAAAACAAAATTATCTGCACTGATAAACAAATATAGACTCTATGTTACCTATGACCTCAGTAAGATAAGATAGGACTTAATTGATCCCTAGTGGGGAAATGTTACAGCAGTGCAGAAAACAAGGTAACAGATAAGAAGAGGAGTAATAAACACAACCAAATAAATAGTCAAGTAAATGGAATTCACTCTGTATACATTATATACATTATACACATTACAGTACTAGGCTACATGACCTGACTGGTGGGTTGTAAAAATAGAAAAGTTGTAAAAAAGTAATGGTTCTGGTAGATGTAGCTATAGATATGCATGTAATGAATACAAAATTAATTAAATATGCAGTAGTGTTACCAACATACTGCATACATACTGGATTTAAGTACAGTCCTTAATTAAATGTACTTTCTAGCAGTGTTAGAATGTATGAAAGTAAATGTATGTTGAGAAATAAGATAATAAACTTTTATCTGAGTTGTTTTTATGGGACCAGAGGGGGAAAACATCCCTCTGATATCATCAGTATAATCTCAGCTATGTGAGAGGCTATCATGGTATTTTTCTCTCTGGTCTTTAACAAGAGACATGTGTGTTTACTGTTTGGGATCTTCTCTTCTCCATGATCTTATCCTGCACTGATGATCTCGATTAGTTCTCTGTTAGAGAAACAGATTGAACAGTGCTGCTGCAGACACCATGAAAACATGCGTCTAGCTCCATCTAGCTCTTAAATCCCAGATTGCGGACTGTATGAACATACTGACACACGCACCAAAAAGAAAAGCGTGAAATGAGCATAAAAACATCATCATCCTGCTCTCAACCTTCAC
Source organism: Thunnus thynnus (assembly GCF_963924715.1). Lineage (NCBI taxonomy): Eukaryota > Metazoa > Chordata > Actinopteri > Scombriformes > Scombridae > Thunnus > Thunnus thynnus. Next base: position 4,153,787 of record NC_089535.1, read on the forward strand.
TTATTTCCCACATTGAAATCTCATCAGTGACACAAAACATCAGATCTTAAAGGCGACGCTTTAGGGCGACTAACCTGCCCTATCAGTCTCTTTACAGATTACAACACCACAAACAGAGTTTCTAAAGGATCCTAATCAACACTTAAACACACCCAAAGACTTTGATAGATGTCTGGAGGGCTTTTGTAGCGCTGCATTTACATTACAGTCCACTTCACTGGGAGGAGAAACCCCACAGCTGCTGGTTTGGGGCTCTGCGTAAAGACCCCTGTGATTTCCTTGAAGAAACTTCTGTTTAAGAACAGCAATAAAGTTGTAAAACACCCCCCTAATATAAAGACATGAAGGCTAAGACAGATGGGACGGAAAACTGAGACCATGCAGAGATGTTTTTGTTAAAACCTTTCAGAGTAAATTCAAATCTAGTTTCAATTCAAATGCAAAATGAAAGTCAAGATTCAAGATTTGTCTAAAAGTCTTTTAGGCCTCGGTTTAAATTTAAAATAGAATAATAGATTATTGTTACTAGTATGAAAATACAGAATATTTAAAAGACGAATGTTTGATGTTTGAATAGTTTGGGGTGTGGAATATGGTTGTTGTTATAATATTTTATGTATGATAATATTGCGAGATTTATGATTAACTGTCATTTTCTGTCCTTTTTCTTTTTTTTTCTTTTTTAAAATTAATTTTCAACAACATAATACATTACGAATACCTACAATTAAGACAAGACATACCAAAAACCATGACACAAGAGCAAACACAAATACAGAAAGAAAAAAAAAAGAAAAAAAATCAGCAGTGTTCACAACCTGCTGCATTTATAAAATGCTGTTTGTATGTAGTTAAACTGTTATATTCATTACCCCCATACTTATAACTCTTGACCATTCTTCAAGTATATTGCTATTGGCGACCAGTCCCTTCTTAACACATATGATAGTCTTTCAAATGGCAAAATGGCCATAAGTTTTTCATACCACATTAGGATATCAGGGGGGGCCATTTTTGTAATATTGCGAGTCGTGTCGTATACAAAATAATTCTAAGAACGTTCCTGTGCTTGTATTCATAACTAGTATCTAACCCCAATATAAAGTGATGTGGACTTAGAGGGATTTCTATCCCAAATATTTTCTTTATCTTGTTTCTGTCCTTTACTTAATCTTCACTATGTTTTCTTCACTTACTGACCTGGATGCTGATGTGTGCTTTGGCTTTGCTCAACGTGTTTCACTCATCAGTTGAACTAGTTTCTGTGGTTTTCTGATTGGACACGTATGTGTTCATACAGTCTTTATGGAAGTGTTGTGATGTTTGACTATATATCTGATGAAAGTCGGACAGACTGAAGCTGTAGAGCGAGGAGTTTTTCTCATACCATCTGATACCTTTGATCATACCATTTTACTTGATATGTTGTATAAGTGGGTAGGTATTTCTGGTACAGTTTTAAACTGGTTTCATTCTTACTTGACAAATAGATATTTTAATGTTCGCATCAATAATCACGTGTCTTCCTCAGCTCCCCTGCTGTGTGGAGTTCCTCAGGGGTCCGTCCTCAGACCAATCCACTTCTCATTATACTGTACAAGCTTCCTCTGGGTCATTTGTTCAGCTGCTTTCAAAATGTGTCATATCACTGTTACACCAGTTATACACAAATCTGTTTCTCTGCTAAACCCAATAACCTAAATCAACTGTCTTCCCTCCATGATTGCTCAGCCTCCACCAATGATTGGTTGTCTCCTAATTTTGACAAAACAGAAGTTCTTTTAATTGGACTTGATATCTTTTCCACTGCAGTTATCAGTTTATTGGTTCATTTCATTCAGTTCTACCACTAAGAGTCTTGGTTTCATCTTCGACCAGTATATGACTCTTGACCATCATGTTAATAAGCTCGTCCAGTCTTGTTTTCTTCAGCTAAGAAATATCATAAAAATCAGATGTATCTTCTCTTCTACGGATCTCAAACTATTAATTCACACTTTCATTTTCTCCCGTCTAGATTAGTGTAATTCCCTCTACACGTGCCTCAGTCAAGATGCTCTAAATCACTTACAGTTGGTTCAAAATGCAACTGGAAGTAGCCGCAGGTCACATATTACCCCTGTTCTTACATCCTTCCACCGGCTCCCCGTAAAATACAGAAAAAACTACAAGATCCTGTTAATAACATACAAGGCCTCGTATGACTTTGACCCCAGTTACACTTCTGATCTTCCTCTTTCCACCCGTCAACCACTTTGTTCCTCAAATCTCGACCTTTTATCCAACTGCAAAACAAAAAGTGACCGCAGCTTTGCAGTTTTAACCCCAAACCTCTGGAATCATCTTCCCCAATCTGTCAGATTTGCTGAGTCTGTTTCTCATTGTGACGTGTTGTGCTGTGTTGTATGTTTTTGTTCGTTCTACTTTGGTCTCTTTCTCATTGTGCTGTGTAAATGTTTTTGCTTTATTTATTTATGTTTTTTGTGGGCATTTTTGTGAAGCAGTGTATTTTAAAAAAAAAAAAGCTGTATAAATAAAGCTTTACTGACTTACTTCCTGAGGAATTTTCTGTAATCAATTCACACATTAATCTTTGAAATTAGTTGGAGAAATATTTACTATTTAATGCCACCTCCCCCTTCTCCATGAGTGGATCAAGAGCAGAGTTATTATTGCATATGTGTCATTAAGACATGAACATTATTTATAAGCTAAATTAGCCACAGCTTATCCAACTGATCTGTTTGTGACTGTCAGACATCATTTTATTATGAAAATCCTGTCAGCAGCAGCCTGAGCAGCACAGAGACACACAGACAGGTGAGCTGCAGCCTATCAGGTGAGCTCTGATGTCATAGTGAAAGATCTAGCCAGGAGCTGAATGAAAAATAATACAAATAGAAGCTTTTGAGATGATTTAAAGATATATTTGAGCATCACTGTTGCCCAAATCCACAAACTGACAGAAGGACAGAATCTCAGGTGAGGTTTGAAAACCTTCATGCAGCACATTACCTGCAGGTTTCTATACATTCATTTTATTGTAACATTGCAACAGTATGTGATATTATGTTATTTTTAAAATATTAATTTCGGTCTCAGATTTATAGTTAAGCAGTCTATCAATAAATAAAATGTAAAAACAGAGAAAAAAATCATGATATAAGTCCGGTTTCAGGCAAGTCAGCAAATGCATATTCAGTAAAGTAAACACTCTGCAGAGTCAGGCTGTTTATGTGTGTGTGTATGTGTGTGTGTGTGTGTGTGTGTGTGTGTGTGTGTGTGTGTGTGTGTGTGTGTGCACACATGGGCCTATGCAAGAGAAAAGAGTGGTAGACAGCACATATACAATTATTTTGGCTGTCTGACAAAAAACGTCAAAAACCTGCGCTCTTGCAGAAGTCATTATCACATGAAGATAAAGGCCGCAGTGCAGATAAAGAGGTCAAATTCCTCTGCGTTAAAATCAGACGGTTGCCTCAATCTGTCTGCTCATATGCAACACTTTCAACACGGGAGGCAAACACGTGAGCAGCGGAAAGGGAAACATTAAATTAAACTTATAATACTGTGAGAAATAAGGAAGTATGAAGACCTTCTAATGATATTAAAGTGCTCGTAGTGAGTTTAGGTTTCAGTCTAAAAGACAGAGATACAGATCAAAAGAAATTCCCTCCCGATGCGTCTACAATATTATGTGATCTGTGAAATCAGTTCCATGTGAAAGCAGCCAACTGAAATGAAATATCAGCTCTTGCAGACACGGGCTATAAAATTGATTGAGTACAAATGCGTTACTGAAGGCAAGTGAAAAACCTGGAATGAGTTAATCAGTCTTAATGAAGAACAAATGTGGCGGCGCAGGAGCAGAATATATCCATATCTTGTGGTTTTTGGACGCAGCGTGTGTTGACGGGAAACTGGCATCTTTTCGTGGACTCAACAAGGTGCTGAAAAAGTCTGAAAAGCTAAATGATTTTAGCTTTTGGTAACTCAACAGCATCACGCCTGCAACCACACTGGACTGACCCTAAACTACCCAGTGCAGACGCTCCCTGGATCTCGATCCGTCGTTTGGACGAAACCCGGCGGCTGATTTATGTGTTGCTGCTTTAAAGTGTCGCCATCATTCCTGCGTCAGTAATTCAGTCTAAAAACTCTCATGTGGAATTGATTGTGAAACAGACTTTGTGGCAAAATAACATGAATGTAGCTTCTGCCAGACCTCCGCAGTCTGGATGTTAAAGTGCTCATTAAACCCAGCGGGGATTTCTTGTCAGCTTCTTATTTACATCATCAAACCCCACGATTTCTTGTCATTTGTACTTAATAGAAATGCACCATCTCCTAAAAACTGAAAACACATGATAGTGTGTGAAAGCGGGATTTCAGACAGGAAACGTAACGTTAGCGCCAAGCTAGCAGAGATCAGCAGAGTGGCGGGTCACCATCAGCCCCGTATAGGCAGAACGCTCCGTCTTCAGTGGTAAGAATGTGAAGGAAACATGAGATTTCTTGTCATTTGCAATGCATCTCTTCATAAAAAGTGGAAACACATGATGATAGTGTGTGAAAGTGGGATTTCAGACGGGAAATGTAATGTTAGCGCCAAGCTAGCAGAGATCAGCAGAGTGGCGGGTCACCATCAGCCTCGTGTAGGCAGATCGCTCCATCTTTAGCGGTCAGAATATGAAGGAAACATGAGATTTCTTGTCAAAAGTGCTCAAAAAGTGAAATCCTTTCAAAACATGACAGTGTTATACGCAGGTTTACAAGTGAGGTGCCACCACAGTGATGACGACTTGGCTACCTCCACCTGGAACTACGTATTCTCAGATGAAACATCGCCATCCTTGGGGCTACTACACAGAGATAAAGACAGATCCCAGGTTTTGTACCCTCCATCTCATTATAAATAAAATGAGGAGGCTGTGTTTGATCCAAAATCAATATGTGACCACGAGTCCACTAATCATTCACAACACTCCCATTATAAATACCTAGAGGCTGTACACATGTTTTACCCGTCAATTTAAGTTTAATCAGGTTCGGTATTGAAGCACGGTACAGTAAGCTGTCAGTACAATTAAAGTCTGAGCTTGTTTGTATTGTGCAGACTTGTATGGAGGCCGCAGGGGGGAAAGAATGTCATTCTCTTTTATTAATGATGCATCTCACTTCCTTCTCTCTACAGGAGCGTTTATCTTTTGGCTGATGGTTTAAAGTTCCAAAATTCAGACTGAACTGTTTTAAAAACTCATTTGTTCATTATCATTTTAAATAGCAATAGTTAAATGTTGCATCGGTGGAGCATTACATGGTCACAGAGCACTTTATAGTCAGGTCTACACTGGTATGTGCAATACTACAGTTGGTTTTATGTTGAACTGGTTGAAGCAATATTCTGCAACTAGCAATCATTTACATTTGTCATTTTGTCTGTAAAATATCAGAAAAAAATATCTCAGAAATGCGTTTTATAATTTCCCACAGCCCAAGTCGATGTCTTCAAATGTTTTATTTTGTCCGACCAACAGTCCAAAACCCCAAAAATTCAGTTTATCATCACAGGAGACAAAACCATAAAATCTCCACATGAGCATTTTGGAACCAGCAAATGTTTGCCAAAAATGACAAAAACGATTATTCAATTATCAAAATTTTTTTCGATTGACTAATTGATTAATCAGCTCATCGTTGCAGCTCTAATAATAGAACTTTACTGGTTTTATTAGTCTTATTGTGGCTTTTTATCTGTTGAATGTGTCAACTTTGGCTTTTCTAAATGTATTTTTACATATTAATGATTTTAAGACAGCTCATAATATGTCTGGAGATAAATGTTAAAAGTAATTAATCTGTCAGATTAAGTGATAATGAAACTAACTGTTGTCATTATCCTGCTGGGAGACTCTGTTTAAAAAAGGGCTGACTGAAAGCTAACGATGGCCTGCAGCTATTAACCTCTTCAACCCCACAAAGCCCTTTTGTTAGTTAACAAGCGTAAAGGAAACACTCCCATCGTTATGACCCCAAACTGTACGTTTCACACTAACAGGATGGATCCATTGATTCTGACTGTTTTGACCTGTTTCAGCCACCATCAAGCTCACTGAGGTCACGACCTTTCAGGGAGGGTTTCAGCAACTATTTTACAATGTAAAACATACACATGGTTGATGTTTTATAAACTGATTACAGCATTTTTAGACTCAGTATATTAAAATGTAATTACTTTTAGGCCAGTAAATAAATAAGTATTTTACTGACGACCAGAAGGGAAGAACAAATAAATAAAGTAACTAACTAACTAAAAATTCAAATAAAATAAAAATAGAGGGGTCAACATGTTTGAGGGGGGGTGTTGGGGTCATGACCTCATGATTTCTAAAATGTTGGTTACATCACAAAATAAGTTTTGTCAGACCAGGAGAAAGTTTCTCTACATTTGTTTTGAAGTTCTTGTACTTTACTTCAGTTATACTTCCACTACATTTCAGTGGAAAATATTACTTTTCACTCCACTGCATTTATCTGACAATAGTTACTAGCTACATTTCAGATCTGTATTTTACTTCAAAATTGTACTTAAATACAATACTTAGGTAAAAAAAAAAAAAAAAGAGCTCCATGTTGTCAATATTAAAATGCTGCTTGCATCAATGCATCAGTGATAATGATCCAATAATATATATGATTGATGTAACACTCTGCAAGTATTTTAATACTTTAAGTACACTTAAAGGTATTTTTCTTCCTCCTCTGACCCTGCAGGGGTTCGGGGAGTTGAGCCTGCAGGAGTCGGACATGGCTGCCAGTGATTTTTGATTGACAGCTCGAGGCTAACCTCCCTCTAAAACTCCTCCTCACCAACGACCACGAACTGTTCTACTTTATATACTCTAAGCTTTCACTAGTATAACCAAACACTCTCAGTTTGTACCATTTTCATATTTCAAAAGACACTTTTTGGTCATAGGAGAAGTTGACAAATACTGTTCATTATATAGGCTTTTAACTACAGTATAATGTGTTATAAACCAATTTTAAAACATCAATGTCAAACTTTAGGAGTTGAATTGAAAAAGTCTCTACACACTAATATCTTGGAATATAGTTGTTTGACAAATTATCTTTCAACACGCTGGTAATCTTGTAAAGAAAAAGTAAGTTTTAAGAAGTGATTTCACTTTGCAGCAAACAACTGGCATCACTCATAACGTCTATCATTCATCTCTGTGCTGTATTATGAACGTCGAACTAGAGCTCATCACTGTAATTCACACGTTACATGATGGACACTAAAGATACAGAGAAAGATTCAGCTGCACCTTTTAAAGCCGTCCTTAGTTAACTTCTCTTCTACCTTTGTGAAATACTTTGTTTCCTCCGGCTATCAGACCCGAACCTCTCCATGGATCATCTTCAGCGTCCCTCGAGTCCACGTTGAACTTGATAAAACTAAGTTCAACATAAAACATTTGCACTCTACACCGCGGGCTTGGAAAGATTTTACAAGATAAACATCATCTGGAAACACTGTCTTCATACCAGACATTCAAAACAAGATTTCATGAGGAATGTAATTGTTTTATCTTTTCATTATCTTTCAGGTCCTGTTTTGTTGTGTTTGTTTTTATGTAACTGTTATATACTGCCCTGCAGAGGGGTTTTTAAAGTTTTTTCTCTGAAAACAGCTGCCTGCTGTGTCCAAAAAACGACACTATGAGAGCGCTGAGAGTGAACCAAAACGATAAAGTTGCAGCCAGACAAATAAACAATGAGCTGAAACTCGTTATAAAGCTCCGTAAAGCCGAGAGGAGCTGCAGAGTCTCTGATAATTCTCTGCAGGTTCATCACTGCGAGCCAAACACATCACACACTGACAGATCAGACATTGTTATATTAAAGGTTAAACAAATAAAATGGTCTTAAATGCAAAGAGGAAAACAACTGATTGATAGAATTTCAAACAAAGGCACATTTATTTTCTCTTAAATCACTTATTTATGATAAACGAGGCGTCTGACACCGAACGGCATCATTCGCATCCATTTCATGAAATACATTCACACCTTTACAGAAGACAGTAGTATACAAACGGGAGTAAATCCGCTCTGCTCGACTCATTCGACCGTCAGAGTCTTTTGTTTCCCCTTTAATGAAGGCACATTGGTAGTGAAATACTGTACACGTGGAAGTCATTAGACATACAAAGAGCTTTTCTGCCTGTTAGTTCCCTCGCTGTTACATTTCTTTTAAAATCACAGAAGAAATATCCACAACAGTAACTGTCTGCTGCTGCTCCTGATGTAGTGATAAAACAATAAAACGCTGATGATCATCCAACGCTGAGCAGAGCATAATGAGAAGTTGCTCTTTATATTAAAAGTGTTTGTTTTTTTCGGTGACTTGAGCTTCACTCTTCTTTGCACCGAGACAGTCTCAACTCCCCGAACAGCCTCCGCACAAAACATGTTTAATGAAGTGAGTCTTTGGCTGAGAGTTTCATAAACTTTACAGTATAATTATCATTAAAATATACTGAACGTAGCACCTCGAGGGGAACGTTTCAGCTCAGCTCCTGAACTGAATCGCTGTTGGTCTGTCGACACCAGCTGTGTGTGTGTATATATGTACGTGTGTGTGTGTGTATTAGTGTGCAGGTCAGTCCATTTCGTCTTGTAGTAGAGGGTCTTTCTCTTCGGTTGAAGTGCTCGTTTTTCCATCTGGTTTGGTGTCACCGTCGTATTTATTTCTCTGTTTCGGAAGCAGAAGAAAGAAAGAAAACATCACAAGGTGTTCAGAAGATATAATAAAACTAACTTTTTAAAAGAAAATGCAGACAACTTCACTTCAAACTGAACATAATCAAACATGAGGTAGTTTGCAGCTTACCGTTCACACTTTCACAAAAAATATTTTAAGTTTTTTAGTTAAAATTGGACTTTTACTTCGATTGTCGACTCGTAGGCTGTCAAGAACATTGATGAATCGTCTGCATACATATGTCGATTATCTCATTAAACATTTGGTCTGTTAAACATCAGATAATTGTGATAAATATTCATCACATGTTCCTGGAATCCAAGCTAATATCTTCATTTGGCCTCAATACCAACAGTCCAAAACCTGAAGATATTGGGCCTCATGCAAGAAGTACAAACAGCTTCATTATTAAGAGGCTCATGAGAGAGATTTCAGAGAGTTTCTCTGAACTATGAACTAAATTCGACCAGACCTGTCGTACCAGTCATGAACGGATACAAATAGAGATGCACCGATACCGACTCAAATAGCTGGATGGATCTTGTATCAGATACCACTATCTACACTTAATAAATAACAATTCAGTAAATGTATATCTATGTATCTACGTGTTACATTTTGCTTTTCAAAGTTAGGAAAGTAATGTTTAAGTCAAGCCTGATGTTGCCTTACACATAAAGGAATGATCCCAGTCTCTTCCTCACAATAAGACAAACAGCTTATTAATTAAACACTGATATCAGATCAATACTTAAAGATCAGATATCAGGACTGAAAAAGTCAGATCGATGATAGATAGATATAAGATAGATACATTAGTCTGCTCTTCAGGGCAAAAAAAAACACACTAATGTGACCTGAAATCATTTTATAATGACTTAATCTGAATGAATCTGAGTTTAAATATGATAATGAAGTTAACTTAAATTAATTATATGACTAAACTTAACTTATATCATCATCTTCTTAATGGCTGCTAGTTTACTGAGAGGGTTTTTCAACATGAGGACTTTTATGTCAGCAGTAGTAAACAGCTGCTTCAGGCTGTTTCTGCAGGTTTCTGTCCAGCATCATGTTGTGTTGCAGCTACTGTAGGCTGTAATATTCTCTCCTCTGATATCTCTGTGACGTCACATGACCTCCTCTCATTTGAGTCATGGAGCGTTTTGCTTTAGAAAGACGTTTTTTAGCATCTAACTTCATGTCAAAGCTCTTTATTTCTGTCACAGTGCCGCTGCTGCTCTGATGGATTCATATCTTCTAACTTTGAGTACTGACGCTGATAAATGTGTCTGCTGGTTTCTGATTCTTCTTTTCACTCTTTGGGAACATTTTTATGAATGAAACTCGCCCACAAATGCAGCGGGACAGGTCGCCTTTTGTGGACGTTTTAGGGGCGTCGATGATGCTGATGATGAAATCTCAGGAACGTTCATGAACAGGTGACGTTCATCAGGATGAAACCAAAGATTTACTACAAGTTTGTGCAGTTAAGAGAGTTTGGTGAATCACTCGTACGAGCAAACTTCTAAGAAAATGTTCTTGCATGAGACCCAATGTGTTTACTATCATATAAGATGAAAACAAGTAAGAAATCTTCACATTTGAGAGGCTGAAACCAGCAAAGTTTGGGGTATTTTTCCTTAAAAAATAACTTTTTCTGTCAACTTTGCAAATGTTCTCTTTTGTGTATTCATCCATCTTCTATCCTGCATTTGTACTGTCAGTTATTTCTTATGACGCCTTAAATCACATGTCAAAGTGTGTTAAACTGCAAAGAAACACAGCAACAAATCTGATGATAGAGCAACTTCAGGGATGAAGCTAACAGCAGCAGCAGTAGTTTTCTTTCCCCTGTTTGCACCTCATGATGATAAAGCAACTTATAATTTTATTGTGCAAATAGGAGCAGAAGTATAAATGACAAAACCATCCTGTGAAAACTGAACAAATGAATTACAGAAAAAATAAAATCTAACACACTTGAACTGTGAGCGATTGTGGTTCAAAATTACAAAAAGGTTAAAACAAATGCAAAATGTTGCAAGACCTGTTTTATTTTTATCATCTACATGTTCTGTATTGATTGAAACTAAGAGATTAAACTGAGTATAAATAAATGGCTGATCCTGAAAAGATGTTGGATCTTATAACCAGATGTAAATATTTACATCAGTCAACGAGGAAACAGAATTGTATTTGTACATTTCTGTGTTAGACACACCAAAAAAAACATATTACTCAGATCTGATGTACGTTATTTTACTAACATTTATACTCTCTTGTCTTTTTATTAGTGCTCTTCATGCTTATATGTCAATGATCTCAATAAGGTCTTAATTTTATATTATTTTTTAGGGCGACTTTGTAACTACAGATGAAAAACAGCCTGTCAGCTAATTCTGGCGCATTTAAAGCAATGTTATTAATACACATTGTCCCTGTTTAATAAATTAAACTATGATCTATTTAATTAAGCCAGAAGTTTGCTGTGACTCTGTTTGTTTAAGACACAACAACACAGCTTGCATACTTGCTAAACTGGTTTTACTGCGGCTGTGTTGATGCACTCAGAAATGCTTGTTTTTCCAACTTTGGGTAAAGAGACAGAAGCCAAATGCAGAAAAAAAACACATTGAATTCAATTTCATCTGGAGCTTCTTGATAACTTAAGTGTTTTCTCATGTCCCATTTATTTTATCTGTGATTTTCCCAGAAATGTTTTTTGTTGTTTTCAAGTGCAAATATCTTACAGTTAATTTGTACAATTTGAAAAAAATGCACATTATTATATTTTTTTTAAAACTTAAGTCCACAAAACTGTGTCAACTTTATGGCTTTTTTTAAAAAGTAAAGTAACATTAGTCTCATGTAAAGTATAAGTATAAATAAGTCAATTTAAATGAATCTGAACAAAAACGGCTTATGATGTAAAAACTGCATCATCCACATTTTCATGACATAAAAAGTGGCTTCATCCTTTTAGCAGTTTTAACAATTTTAAACAACTTAAACTGTTTTTGAGTCCGTCACACATATTCAGGTGGTGTTTACATTTTAAATATATTAATTATTAATGAATTTCAATTGTAATTCTGTGGTAAACTTGAACATATGAACATTAGGAATCAATATATTAATACATGTGTGTGTTTATAGATGTGTGTGCACCCACCTGAATTATTCATGATACATTTCTCCTGTGTTTCATGGTCATGTGAGCCTTTTATCAGCTCTTTATTGGAGGCCTAAAAGATGACCAAATTGTCTTAAACATCAGCCAATCAGAGAATACAGAAGACATTTAAAAGCTGCTGGTCTGATTGGTGTTGTTAGGTGGGTGAAACCGGCAGCGGCGGGTTTTATTTTAGACGGTGGATGTGCAGATATTTAGCGTTCATGCAGAGAGTCATTTCTGCTGCCGATCGATTCAACCATGCAGTTAATTAAGAGAGGACATGCGATTGGTTAATTCAGTGTTTTTCGGACATGATCACAATTGAACAATTAAACGTGGAGGCGTTTGATTTGTTCGCCTCGACAGCACTTTTGATGGACTGGCTATCATGCTGTATATAAACAGATAGGAAAGATAAGAAAGCATCAAATACAAACATTTGAAATTAAACAAGTGATGTAAAAGATAAAGATTAATAAATGTTTCTGTTGCTTCATGTTTCTTCTTTCTATGGCTCCCAAAAACAAAAAAAGATGGATTAACTATAAGTAGCAATTGTATAAATTATGCCTGTAGGAGCACGAGTAGCATTTTCTACTGTGTGGCATTAAATATTGGAAAATTGACTAATATCCACAATATGTGAAACATAAAACTAATTAATGAATTGTTTAATCTGCTCTCAACTTACGACTTGAACTCGCTTCTAGAAAGTAGTTTACATGTTGCATAGTTAAGCGCAAGACTACAGCTAACGTTTACTTTCATTTTGATTAATCTGTCAGTTATTTGGAGGTTTGGTAGCCTGCAGGTTGGGACGTATACTGTTGTTATCTAATAAAAAGGCATAAAATCACCCCAAAAAATCTAAATTTACAATTTTACAAAATTAAAAAACCCAAGTTGACAAATAGTTTGTATTGTCCAACAAACAATACAAACCCCCCCCCCACAGATAATTAGTTCAATATCAGACAAAATAAAGCAAATATTCACATTTAAGAAGCTGAAACTAGAGAACATAATACCATAATAGAACCAAATATTGGGAATTGATGCTTAACAACTTTAATCAGAAACTATTTTGAAAATTGTTTATTTTCTGTCAATTCACTAATGTTTAAGCTAATTCCTCAACACTTTACTACAGTAAAACAAAACATATTTTAAAAGATAAACACCTGATGTAACTATATAGAATCAATTATTTAGATTTATTTAGATTTTATGTAATTTACTGTGTAAAATCTTGATTCGAAACTGGATGTAAACTCCTTTAATTTAAGAGAAATGTAGCAAATCATAATCAGAACTTTGAGGACAAAAATCAAGTTGACACCCAAAGTAAAAAAAATCAAATGAGGATCAAAATTTCACAAAGTAATTTGGATGATTGGAGCCAAATTGTTTTACAGTTTTACAAACCCCGAAGATAACTTTGGAGGTTATTGTAGCGTTTCTCTCAGACCTCTGCAAACACAGAGCATTAAAAAAAAAAAATTCACTTTCAATCATTTAAAACCCGCCAGTGTTCACTTCTAAAACCATTTCACTGAAATCTAAACCGCAGAGCAAACAGTTCCCCTCGCTCTGCTTTATGGTCGGCTGTGATAGTGAGAGCGCAGGCAGGAAATACACATGTACTCATTAACTTTAACTGGGTGGTTTATGGTATTATACAACCATCAAGCATAAAGCGTTTCATAACACATCACAAACACACGACATGGTAAATGTAGACATTGGTTTTCTTTTCTCCAGCAGCTCCTTTCATTGTTTAACCATTTTGGGAAATATGGAGACGTTAGCTTAGCTTAGCATAAAGACTTGATGCAGGGGAAAACAGCTAGCCTTGTTCTGTCCAAAGGTAAAACAAATCTGCCAACCATCACCTCCAAAGCTCATTAAATAACACGATTTATCTCATTTGTTTATGTCATATAAGTGTTAAGGTTGGAGCCAAGCTAGCTGTTTCCTCCCTGCATCAAGTCTTTATGCTAAGCTAAGCTAACTGTCTCCCGACTGTAGCTTCATCTCGGCAAATAAAGCAAATAAGTCAGACTATTTCTTCAAAATACTCTAAATATTTTAGAGTTGCACAGTGGGAGGAGACGCTGGCGTTTTTCCTTTATTCTGTATTCACATTTTTCTTTAAACAATCTCCTCCGTGTTACTAAATACAGAAACACAAGACTCTCCTGTATAATTTAACGATCATATACATGTAGGTTCATGTTCCACCAGTTTTAATTATTTCAACTTAGAGTATTTTCAAACCTATAAACCTCAGTGTCTTTTCCAACAGAAAAAAATTCAAGTGAACCAAAATGCATCACTAAAAGCCAGGAGAGAGCGTTCTGTCCTCTCATTGGTTAGATGTGTCTGGGGCGGGAACGAGAACTTAAACACTGCAAACAAACCGCTCAAGAATAAGTATGTGAGCGGCTCGTTTGCGGTGAACGACTGCTGTGTTCAGATCTGTCCAAACGAATCGTACCGAGGAGGAAAACCCAATCAACCAGATTAAAAAAGGCAGGTTTAAAAACGCCTTTAGCTTCTGAGAAATCCTGCTTTGTCCATCAGTTTGGCGCATGGCTCTAAATACTACAATACCCATGAGCCTCGGCTACTGTTGCTATGGAGAAGCAGCCAGTCAGAGGTGCGAATCAGAGCAGCAGCAAGTTAGAAAAACTTCTCTCAACATCGTAACCTTTAGCTTTCACTTGCAGCACACTAATAACAGTAATTTGAGCTCTGTGATTGGATGTTTCTTGCTGAAATGCACCTTGGGAGTCGTAGTTAACGTCTACCTGAGAGATTTTAATGTACACAAGCTTCTACGTTTGACTTTTTAAAATCAAAGAACCAGATATTTTCTAACGTAATCGTTCATCTTTTGCACTGATGACTCAGCCGGGAGAGTTTCATAAAAGCTGCGACTGTGAGTCATGTGACATCATCTATGGGGAAAATGAATACGACTTTTAATAATTGGAACCACAGAAATCGCTCTTCCCACTTTGCAACTCTATTACAGATGACAATTTAAAGATTTCACGTCATCTTTTAGGAGTGTTATTAAGAACATTCAGTGTTGCTGCATAATAACTGTAACTGTGACACTGTCAACTCATATAAATGCATCTGATGACTCATAAAAAACATTTCTGACAGTTGAATCTATACGACTGTATGGACGACCTGTTGCCCTCTGACTGATAAGCCAATTATGATACGGTGATAGTTTACAAGTTTCCCATCAGTGTGAAGATAAAGAACGAGCACTGAAGGAGCTTCCGCAGCTGACTGACAGATTCTAACGTCTTCGTCCGGTCGGTCTAAGGGGAGGAGGTGAGAGTTAAAGATGTGGAGAGATTAAGTGTTATATAAATACATGTCAGCAGAGGAGAAGAGTGACTGTGTGCAGATGCTCTAACTGATTAGACTGAAAACCACTTATGATCAACAAAAGTATTTGATTATAAATATTAAAGGATTATTCTGGCAATTTTTCTTATTGTCAACAAAAAGACCAAAACCAACAACTAACTGATCTATAAGTATTATGTGTCTGATATATCTTAAACCTCCAAAAACTATTAAAAACATGTCACTGAGCCACACTGCTGCACTGAGAGCAACCCTGTCTTCTAGGAAATATGCTTTTATAGTACTTGATTGCTGCCTGGATTATGTTCACTGGCAGCATCTTATCAAAAGAACTAAACTAGAACAAATAGTTTTTATAACTCAGACACAGAGGTTCACATCCTGACTCCTGTGTGTGGTTTTTATTCTCTTGTTTTATCTGTCTTATTCCATTTTAAGTTCTTTTTTTATTTCCAAATGTAACACTTTTTAATTGTTTTTATTTGTCTTTTTACTTGTGTTGCTTTTATATTCTGTTCTGATGTCTTTTATGCTCCATGTAAAGCACTTTGGTTCAGCTTAGTGAGAGATGGTGGTTTCACTGAAGTGTTAAACATGTTTGAGATTCGAGTCACTGAAGACTTTTTTTCTGTATTTAACCAAAGATCATCTTTCCCTAACCTTAACCAAAGTGCTGCCAGTGTCTAAACATAACCAGTAGAAAGCTTAACATTGCTCTAGTTCCTACTGGTGGATGTTATTCTGCAAAATCTGATATTTTGATAGAATTAAAAGAACATTTCTCTCATATGTTCAGTTTCAATGTTTTTGCAACTTGCCAAATATATTAGTTAACATCATTTTCTCATTATGTAGAGAAAAAAAAACATAATTCAGCCAGAATTCTAAGCATCTAGTTCAAACTGTGTTAAAAAAGTAAAAGATGCTGCACTGACAAATGTAACTCTGTGTTGGGTCTCATTTTATTTCACAGCTTACTAACAAATCTGAGATAAACTCGTATAACTTTCAGCCTGAATATCAATCGGAGCATCTTCAGCACAATCTCCTCTTTCATCTGTTTGCGGGTGAACATGCGTAGCTTTGCGACATGCTGCATGCAGTTTAAAAAAAACAAAAACAAACTCTGCCCTGCATGCTGAGAGGCAGCTTTTACCTTCAGTCGTTGATGCGCCACGGCGGCGATTAATATCGTCGCGAGTCCGAGAGCGATGAAGCCGTACTGCATATACTCCATCACAGCCGGTAGAACAACCAGGTTTGTGTGGAACGTAGTGAGGACGGGACCGTCTATATATCCTCTCTGAAGATTAAAAACATTAAAAAATATACATACATTATGGTGTTTTAATACAAATAGGTACTAAGTGAAAACACCAAACTGTTGCCTAAAGCTGACTCCAAATACACTTTAAAAACACTCTTATATGCACAGTTATATTTTTATTTTGGACATTAGCGACTTACCTCCTCAAACCAGATCATGGGCATCACAACCTCAGAAATCCTGCCAGTTTCTCTACAAGGAGAAGAGCATTCAACTTCAAACTCCAGTGTTACATAGTGAATGACAAGAAAAGCAAGAAAACTATAAAAGAAGGAAGGGTCATTACGTCATAATACCAACGCTCTAATGCTCAACTTGGTGCCACTTCTGTTGAAGCTTATGTTGGATGTATGAAGAAACACACTAAAACCCAACATGTAATGAAGAAATTGTTCTACCAAATGAGAGAAAACAGAGAATATTGACTGATTTTTCCAAATGTGCGCACTCATTTATTTGCTGTATGATTTTAGGTATACTTTAAAGAGTTCATGGTGAGTCCAATTAAAATGCTCACCATGGAAAATAAAAAGAAACAGCTGCAAGTGAAGTGTCCGTTGAAAATACTGAGTTTAGCATAAATAAATATTAACAAAATCTGTATTCTTCATTCCTTCTCTCTTCCTTTTATTCTGATCTGGAGGCTGCTTTACGATGATTGACAGAGATAATAATAACTAATGTTATGAGAATATATCACATACTCAAATACAATCCTCCTCTGATTATTAATTGTGCATCGGCAGGCCGTGAACTAACCCTCAGCTATAAAACAAGGGCAAACACATTTCATGGCTTCAGAAACTTTAAACTTGATTATCAGAAAATATATCATAATTATGAATGAAGCAATCTCTGCTGTGATAAAACCAACACCTGCTGTACAGAACGTTAGCTAACGGGCTCAGAGTTAATTGAGTTTGGGTGTTATCACAGTTAAACTAACTAACTAACCTCAACCACTAATGCATAAGAAGCTCCAGTCTGTTCTAGTTAGCTAGCATAACATTAGCATAACTTGCATGCAAATAAATGAATGAATTAACATGTAAATCAAAACTAAATGTACCTTGAAAACACAGGAAACATTAGATAAATAACAACACAACAAAATGCCTCCATCACTCAGACTGATAACCTGTAAATCTGAGAGGAGATGAAGGAGCAGTTGGTTCATTCACCGCTACGCTAACGGCGCCGAGACCTTCCAAAAGTGGCAGCAATGTGTGTTCGCGTGCCACCCAGCAACATAACGACCCTTCCTTCTTTTATAGTTTCCTTTTATAAAAGCAGGAAGTATCCACCAACATTTCATACTGAATGATGAATGGATATAAAACACAATACAAGAAAAATGTTAATGGCATGATAACAGTTCAGGGAATAACTTCCTTACGTAATTCCTGACACTCTCTTCATGTAAAGGTTGAGCTGCAGGCGGATGGACACGTTCAGAGGGACACCTGTTTGCTGCAAGGAGACACAAAAATATACAAATCTCACACAAGGGGGGAAAAAATAAAAAAATAAAAAATGTTCTTGTATTACCAAAAAGAGGAGACAAAAGAAGGAAATCCTTATGCGTGTACGGGTTACTCTTTTGGGGACCATTTTTTGATGGACGGTTGTATAATTTATAAATTTAGCATCAGATAGTTCACCCCAAGACTCCACTAACTGTCGTGGAAGGAAAATGAGATATAACGGTGTTGCAAGGACGTTGTTGTGCAATTTTGTCTGAAAGTCATAATTACCAACAGACCTTCAAAACTTAACAGTCAGGGTTTGATTTATGTCTTTGCCCTTTATTACACTGGTGGAGTTCACCTTAAATACAGTATATATAAGACTGTACATGTGCGGACATCTGAACATTAAGAGTCTACAGTCTTCCAGAGGCTCTCACAGCACTGAAAATCAGTTTCCCAGCAGATGTTGGAACCAGAGTATTAGTTTTATTTATTTATCTATGTATTTATTGGGATCATGTACATAAATGTTACCATTTGATGTACTGTACCAGAGTTAGCTTATAGCTAATTTTCATCTGAAGTCCCTTATAATTAAAAACATATAAACAGCACAATAACAAACAGTACAAAGCAAAAGCAAAAAAAAAGCAAAAAATAAAAAAATGAAGTCGGACATTGATGTTGGCTGATAACAGAATTCACTTTGGTAGCTTCTTTAAGACCGAGGGTGAACAGTCAAAAAAGGCTTCTATATGTGACACGTCCATAAAAAAAACATCCCTAAGTCCAGATGACGTTTTACTGATGTTTAATTGAAAAAAATAAAACAAAAATGAAAGATTCTGACAAGCAAAATACAATCTGACTGTGAAAATACAGCAATGAAAAGACGATGGTGATGATGGTGACGGTCAACAGAAAATATCAACCCCCTTTATCCAAAAACTCCCGCCACCACCTAAGTGAACAGGTTAAATAATAGGAAACCACACCCATGTGTCAAGCAACGTAATACGTGATGCCCGCGTCAATATATTAACAGAAATAACAACATATTTTGTTGTATCTGACTTCCGTGTAGTTTTTATGGTTTTATTGTCGTTATATTGATATCACGTGTTGTTAAACTTTTTATTTATTTTTATTCTATTTTCTCTCAATTGTTTGCATTGTACAGCACCTTGTAACTCTGTTTTGTTTTGTTTTTTTAAAGGCGCTTTATAAATAAAGTTTACTTTGCTTTATTTTACTTCTATATGGAGGCAGTGCACAAAGTTAGAAGAAGAGTTCCCTTCTATACTGTCTGTCCACATACTTTTGGCCATAAAGTGCAAGTGTGAGAAATTAAATTGAACCAAGTAAACAGAAGAAAACAATTCAAAGAGGCAGAAAACAAAATGTAAAAATCAAAAAATCTACTTATTAGAGGAACCAACACTGTTTCCAATCAACAGCTGCTTGTGATCCAGATGTTTCTAACAGCATCATTAGTGCTGACAACATCTGTACTTTTGAAAAAAAAAAAAAAAAAAAAAAAGAACAGTTGAAACTGTCGTAGCAGAGTCTTTTTGTTTCCTTCTGGTTCGGAGTGGTTTTCTGGCAGGACAAGCTGTGATGCGGTTCAGTCCAGAGCTTCAGCTCAGACCTGGCGGACTGAAGCCACTAATTAGCAGGGTGTGTTTTCTGTGGCTGGCAGTGCTGTTTCTCAAATTTGAGAAAACACAGAAACATCTGGAGGATCCAGATTTTTTGCTCCTGGCAAACAAAATGTTTGCTTCAGAACTGCTTCGCTTTGTGGCGTAATCGTCCACACGTTCTTACAGTTCTGGTTATATAAGCAGAGAGAGTCGTGCATGTGAGTGATTCTCTTCATCTCCTGTTGTACGTTAGCTGACAAGCGTGAGTTAAGTGTGTTTACAGCAGAAAGAGTCTCGCTATAAATGGCTCTGGTGATATTATGTATGATCTCTAGTGGCCCTTTCATGACACGTTTCGCCCTTCAACCACATACGACTCTCATTGTTTGGTGACCTCAGGCAAGTGAGAAGCGGAAATCAAGTTTTTACTGTTTCAGGAAATTAAAGTCCTCGAGCCCCAGAGGTGGAAGTAGTATTCTCATCCTTTACTTAAATAAACGCACCAATACAACAATGTCAAAAGTCCTCTATTCAAAATCTTAACTGTTTAGTCCAGTGGTTCCCAACTTAGGGGTTGGGCCCCTCCAGAGGGTCATCAGATAAATCTGGGGGGGTCGTGAGAAAGAAGTTCTGCTGCACAAATTTGTTTTATGTTTTTTCTCTGATCTCTTATATTATTTCACCTCTTTGGGTCTCGAACAGTTATTTTAATGAAACAAGAGTGGAAATGTCTCTTTGGTTAAACTGCAAACAACCATCTATCTGTTTTCATGCACATTTTCAATTTGTGTAAAAAAAAAAGAAATGTGGAAATGTCAGAAATTCAGGAAAAAGTCAAAAAATACATGTTTTTACGCTAGTCTGAGGTGTAAAAGTTGTGTGGATTAAAAGCAAATGCAAACAGACTTAAATGTCACTGAAGAGCTGAAAACATCAGATCTGTGTGGAGCGATGATGAGGAGACTGTAACCTTCCTCACATTAATACATGAAAACAAACATAAATGTCATATTTCCATCATATTTTCAATCGTTTGATCTTTGACTGCTGATCTTTTAATAATCTTCTTCTGCAACGGTTAACAGCATCGACTGAAGAATTAGCTGTTTTACCTCCTCATATTCACATTACAGCCTCAGTTGAACATTATTTTCGGGAAATTTGATCGCAATGTGCTCTACGTTTGAAAGGAAATATAAATATGTATCATATATATGTCATATTTCCATCACGTTTTCCATCATTCGAGCTTTGACTGTCGCTCTTTTAATGACGTCATCTCGTTGTTTCTTCTTCTTCTGCGACGGTTTAACGGCACCGACTGGACAATTAGTTTATCTGCTGATATTCACACAACAGCATTGGATGAAAATGTGCATTAATTTACAATTTGATTAAAATTTTCTCAACATTTGGATGGAAACTACCGTTTAAAAACACACTTGAAAAATTGGGGACGTGCCCTTTAAATGTTCACAAGAGAACTGAACTGTCATTTTTTATAAAAGAAGTGTATCATAAAAGGATATGGCTAATTATATCAGTCATCGCTGCTGTGTAGCTGCTGCCGCTACCAGCTGCAGGTTTTATCCTCTCGACTTCAGCATATAAGAACTTCTCATCAGAGCCACATGTCAACAGCTCTGAGCTCTGAAATCTTCCAATATATCGATTTCAAGACCTAAAACGTTCCCCCTTCACTGCTGCCAATCAAACATGCAGCGACTATTATCAATTTAACCAAACGTCCTGAATCCCATGTAAGTAACCCAGTGTGACTAATTTGTGGCGGTGTTGAATTTTAATAAAAAAAGGAGGCTCGTGTGCTCAACTTGGGATAGAGACATTTTCAGATAACAAAACAATACATTTATTTTTTACAGCTGGCTGAAATTCGAAGAAATAACGATGATTTAAACAAAAAAAAGGCCAGCGGTTTCATGAGGAAACATGAGGGCACTAACAACCAGCGTTTGGACACAGACGATAATAAAAGAAGGAGCTTTGAGGGGGAAAATGTTCTGATTACATAACTCAGTGGTAACTCGGTCCTTATGTTATTAGAGAGCAGAGAGAAAAGCGTCCAGATATTACACAGAAGGCGCTGCCAGTTTTACAGATCAACAGAATTATCCTGGCTTTAAAAAAATAAAGAGTAATAATTAATACATATTAATGCAACTAAAATAATTCTGTAATTGTCTTTTCATTTTCCAACGGCTGTAGAAAACGTTGCGAGGATTAGCAGCGATGGAAAATAACTAAAGCTGGGTACATACCTAAAGACGAGCTGAAGCCTACCAAACACCGATTGGCGCCAAGCTTTTTAGTCTTTGGCAGTCGGGAAGGAGCATGAAAATTATACACACACACACACACACACACACACACACTGAAACACTGCTCACTAACCACTGGAGTTATGGTGGGAAACGACCCCGAAAAACCCCGTGAAAACAATACCAATTATCGCGTGTCATTGCACAAAAACAAACACGGAGGCGACCTATGAAGCAACCGGCCGCTTTTACTAGTACAACCATATGCAGCGAGGTTGGTGCTAAAGAGGCTGAAGATGTTTATTTAACAGTCTCAGTGACATCTGTAGGTTGCAAATATCAAACACGTTGAAGAAAATCTTTTATGAGAATGACTGGAAGCGACTTTAGATAAAAATCTTCACACATTAAATGATTTTATCTGCTGACTGTCAACACTGACGGACCCATAATCAGCTCATCAGTCAGAGTTGCTTTAAGGCAGTTTGGGAACTACTGATTAGATTGACAACTTCTCAACAGCCAGTTGCTTCTTTTTACTGATATTTTTTTTGCATTTTTCTTCATTTGTCTTTGTTTTAATCTAATTTATTGTGTGTTTTTATCCTGTGTGTCGGATGCTTTGTGTTAAAAAGCTACATTAAGCTACATTAATAAATCTTTACTTACTAAATGCATTAAAAGGAATCTCAGCTGTAACGTGGAGACAAACTTGATACGGTTCCAACATTGTTATGACTTAATAAAATCCCGCGCCAAGTAATTTCCTTTAATTATTAACTTGTTATCGATCTCGACTCGCTCGATCAGGCTGAAACGCTGCGCTCTCATCCGCTTGGATCCATCTTAATCTTTCATCTGCACAGGCAGAACCGTTTCATTATCAAAACTGTTTTTTTTTTTATTGTGGCCATAGAACCTTCTTAACTCAGTTACCTGCATTTATGAGGAAATAGCCCAATTTCCAATTACCTTATCACCACGCAGCTGACTGCCAACTTCACTGCCGGTGAGGTTTACAATGAAGAGTTGCACAAGGAGTTTAGAAAGCGTTGAAACGTGGCAGCGTTACATCAGAGTTATCAGTCTCCTGCAACATTATTATCCTCAGTGCACTAATTTTACTGTGTTATTCCACAGCAGTAAAACCAGAGTAATTAAGTATTTATCAGTAACTTTTCTTGCGACTCTAAAGAACGACAACATTTGCAAACATTAACTTGAAACCTTCTCGTCCTCACGGTTCATTATCAATACAAACACATGTGATAGATGATAATGATCTTCAGAGTCTGTTTGACTCACTGATAACTGTGAGACTGCAAGATGATAAATGTTAAATAAATAAACAGGCTTTGAACTGACGAGTCTGTTGTTACTGAACTCTCAACAAGGATATTAAAGATATTAACCATTTATCAATCTGTGTCTTTACAATTTAATTAATTAGTATGAAGGATCGTCATTTTAAAGCTGGTTGGACAGAGAAACAAACTGTAATATGTGAAAAATAGGGTCACAATCTAATATTATATTATGTAGATTCAGAGTGTCATTTAATACATTACAGTCTCAACTTAAAACATAATTAAAGCTGCAACAATCAGTCGAATAATCAAGTAGTTGCCAACTATTAAATTCATCACCAACTACTTTGATAATCGATTGATCATTTTGAGTCATTTTTTAGGAAGAAAAATTAAAAATATCTGGTTTCTTCAGTCCTCTGACAGTAAACTGAATATCTTTCGGTTTTGGTCTGTTGGTCGGGAATAAACGAAACACACGAGGACGTCGACTTGAAACAGTGATCGACATTTTCTGACATTTTACAGACCAAACAACTAATCTATTAATCAAGATCGGTAGATTAAACGATAATGGAAGTAATCCTTAGTTGCAGCTCTAAACATAAATCAACATAAGCTTAAACATCCTGTTTTGTGTTGACACCAAATGTTGCCTTTTGCACTTTATGTCCTTGTTTGCGTTGTTTAAATGTTAAATGTAGCACTTTTGGCCTCAGAAAAACAAACTTTAATCCCCATTATGGATGTCTGGACAATTAAAGTCTTGATTTAGATTGAGTTATGTATTTATAGTCCTCCTCCAATCAAAAACATGTTGGTCTTCTTGTTCCTCTCAGCTGAAGGAGGAAAGTTTCTCTGTTTTCACCTTAAATCTCAGTTTAACACGTGAACCTACGAGCAGGATTTGTGACATCACAACCAGTTTGGAGCCAATCGTGCAACTTACACAAGTGTGATGTGGAAACTTGAAGCCTCAAACACTGAGAATGAACTTTACAGTGAAGGAGGAAACATCTGGTGTCCAGCAGGAAAACTTTTAACATGAAAAATATTTACATATTTATAGATGAGGGAGGAGGAGGAGATGTAATTTTAAGCATTTTTAACTAGTTAACTGAACTTTAATGGAGTTATTATTCAAAGCGTATTTCTTCAAACATGTCTGGAGTGAATCTTTACACAACATTTGAAGTTGGAGGTCAGCTGTAAAAGCAGGATAAGCGACCTCTCACCCAGCGTGGATGAAATGTTTCTTACATATTTACAAAGAGATAAAAACTCGTACTTGACTGTGACACACAATACAAAGTCTGTGATATGTAATCAGTCCACCTCTGCTCAAGATGACAACAACTGACCTCAAGGACACTAAAACTATCTGAAAATAATCTGATCCTGTGAACGATTTTATTACTTCTGAGACCCTGAAGAAATTACAGTCTTAATGGCAGCTCTTTATATCGCAGTACACTGGACTATACGTCGATGTTTAGTGGGTTGATTTATTTGGATAAAATTTACATTTAGGTGAAGACACAGCAAGTTAAAGCACAGCAGAGTGTGTGTGTGTGTGTGTGTGTGTGTGTGTGTGTGTGTGTGTGTGTGTGTGTGTGTATAAATACTCACTGGATGAATGTCGATGAAGAGGCCATGCTCTTCCTCAGTGGGATGAAGGCCCTGCACGTAGTCCAGCAGCACAGGATCAGCATTATAGAAGTGAGGATGAGAGATGAAGACTGGAGAATCTGTAAAATGGGACCAGTTATTCGGGTGGATCAAACTGGAAAAAAGATCAAATGAAGCAACAAATAAACTGGTCCCGATTCAAATCTCTCACAAGATAATGATTGTTAAATATGTGTCACTTTTGCATGTTTCTCCACATCTCAGAGGTACTAAAGCTGTGCAGAAACTGCATGTTTTTATTCATCTTGTTCATTGTTTTTAACTCACACTACATGTTTTAATCTTCTTTTCTTCGGTTTGGTCGGTTTTGTCCAGTGACAGTTCAAATAAACTTTATTCAAACAAGGCAACCATGTTGACAAAAAGAGAGAAAGGCAGCAAATCTACTATGAAGTAAGAAGTACAGGAAGTAAGAAGGGAAATGTGAAGATTTGTTGCTTTTCTCTATTTTCTATCATTTCAAATAGAATATTTGTGGATTTTGGATTGCTGGTCAGACAAAATAATACAGCTGTATTGATTACTTGATTAATCAATCAACAGAAACTTAATCAGCAACTATTCTGCTTATTGATTATATCGTTCTGAGTCTTTTTTTTTTTAGGGAAAAAAAAATGTTAAAATTCTCCAATAACAGTTTCTTAAATGT
The DNA here is from genome assembly GCF_963924715.1 of Thunnus thynnus. Classification (NCBI taxonomy): domain Eukaryota; kingdom Metazoa; phylum Chordata; class Actinopteri; order Scombriformes; family Scombridae; genus Thunnus; species Thunnus thynnus. The sequence continues at coordinate 4,179,484 of NC_089535.1, forward strand.
GAATATCTTTGAAGATGTCATATTGGGTTTTAGGAAACAGTGATTAACATTTTCTGATATTTTATGGACCAAACAACTAATAGATTAATCGATAATGAAGATAATTGTTAGTTGCAGCCCTACAAAAGGAGGAGTTTGAGAAACATCACCTTGATTTCTATTTTCTTACATTTTATAGATGAAACAATTGATCAAACACAGATTAATCATTAGTTGCAGCCCTAAATAATACATGACAGCTTCCTGACAAGTTTTATATAAGCACTTTTTTCTTTTGATCTCACCAGCATCTTTTTTTACTTCTCAAATGCATTAAGGGTTTTTGTGTCTTGAATATATACTCACTGTGGCGGCAGCTGCTGACATTCAGCAGGCCGGATTGTCTACAAGGGCAGAAGCCTTCATTGGGAGCGTAGTCGGTCCCGTTGGCGAACAGAGTCTTAGGTGCAACATATCGATACAGAGGGACGCCCTTAAACTCACCGGGACGCTGGTAAATGAGCTCCATAGATCTGACAAGTAAAACAAAGAAGAGGAGATTTTAAGTATCTAGGAGGGAAGTGCAACAAAGAAAGAACTGAAAAAAAAGAGTGAAATACATTTTTACCTGCAGGCGTCGGGGCTGTAGAAAGGTAAAGTGCTTTCCTTTGTCATGAATGGAGGCCACATCTGCCCAGCTGTTCCATTGATCATGTTACACTGAGGGGTCCCCCAGTTGCTCAGCTGGTGACAGAGAGGACATCAATAACCTTTATTTGTACAACATTTTTAAAATAATGTTACAAAGTGTTCCACAAAAAAACAATAATATATAAAAAAATTATTTTGCAGTGCATCTAATGATTAGTTTCAATATTTATTAATTGATGAGTGGTGTGGACTATAAACATCAGAAAATGGAAAAATGTTTGGCACAGAGAGATGTTATCGGATGTCTTGTTTTCTCCAGCAAACAGTCTAAAATTCAAATATATTCAATTTACTACAATTATGGGCAGATTAAAAACTCTCATTTATCAACAGTTCAGTATTTTTGCTTAAAAACTGACTTAAAAGATGAATTGATCATGAAAATAGTTGATTAATTTTCTGTGAGTCCACTAATCAATTAACTGACTATTTGCTGCAGCTCTAAAATGACTAGTACAACACAAAGTGAAAGACAAAAGTGACATGCTCCATAAAGAATAATTAATGCAGAAATGTATGAGAAATTTTGCTGAATTTTATAAAAAATTAGTTTTTAGTTGAGATTTTAAAAGAGTCACTGAGGTAGCAAGACCAATTTCAGGATAGAAATGGTTGTTCTAGATTTTCTAGTTTGAAGTCTAGATTGGGGGACAGCAGGCAGAGTCTTCGTGCAAGATCTGAGGTTGAGTGCAGGTACGTACTGCATGGGCCTAAAAGATCACAAATGTATGCTGGAACCAGAATATGGAGGGCTTTAAAAGTAATGAGTAAAATCTTAAAATGAATTCTAGAAAAATCTACTGGAAGCCAAAGCAACCAGGCTAAAATGGGGGTCAAGTGATCTTTCAGCCACTCAAGCAGGTAAAGAGACATTTACAATAATCAGTTCTGGAAAAGATGAAAGTATGAATAACTTTCTCAAAGTCAGAGAAACAATATGAAGTGGATAAAAACAAGACTGAACTATCTTATTGACATGATAATCAAAACTTAAATTAGAATCAAAGATAATCCTAAACTTCTTGTATTAAATGACACAAATAAGATTATTTCACAATTGTCTTTATGGAGTTGGAGTAAGTTTTTGGGCACCCAGCATCTGATGTCTGTTTGACAGTTTTTAAAGAAGTCAGACTGCAAGTGGATCCTGATACATGTAAAGATGCATATTATTGGCATAACAATGACAAGAAATCTTAGGATTATTTATTATTCTGCTAAGTGGAAGCTTGTACATATAAAATAGAAGAGGACCTAGGATAGAGCCTTGAGGTACTCCACAACTCAACGGCAACAGACTGTGTGAGAGGTAGGAGCAACTTCTGTAACTTCATAATGTTTTTAGATGACAAATTATGATATTATGATCTACTGAATCAAATACAGAGCTCAAGTCAAGTAATGCGACCATTAAAGACTGTCGGTGTCATGTTGACATCTCACCTTTGTCAGTCCATTCCAGGAATCAACTTTATGGACTTTCCTGATATCATCTTGTCCGGTGAAGATGGTGAACAGGCCAGTGTTGGAGTTGTTGAACTAATAAAGATACAGATGAACACCATACTTTTATCTGTATGAGGAATTGAATTCAAGGAAATCCATTCAACTTGTTTGTTAAACCTCAAGGATAGACGCAGTGTGTTTTGGTGAGTAACACTGAATGTAAACAGAACTTTTCTTTGTTTTCAAGAAAACTTCACAGAGCACATTTAGGGCTGTGACAGACAAAAATGCAGCTACTTATTAATTTCAAGGTAACTGCAGATTTTAAAATTGTAAAATCCTATCTTGTGTTTTACATAATTACTAATTACCCACTAAATGCACTGCTGTTTCTCCTTTGAAGAGCCGGTAAAACAGTGAGTAAAGAGCAAAGATTAAGTGAATGTGAAGGTGCGATAATCTGCATTTCTTTTAATAGCCACAGTTTGGCACCTTTGTGACAAAACAGTTTCATGTTAGTAAACTGGCAAAAGAGGCTGATAAACTCCCGAAAATATGTGTTCACTCTGGTGCTCACAGGATGTCCTTTGCTGTATGTATAATGGCAGCACAATTAATTGAAATATTATCACAATCTCAAGTCAGGCCTCCATCAGTAAGTAGAATCAACATTCATTGAAAATCTGCAATTTTAGCATGCATGCTAGCATTTTAAGTCCACTTCATTATGTCTTTTTTTTTTTTTTTTTTAAATGTGCTCACACTAAATCCTTGAAACACTGTTGTGCACTTGGACTTCACATTTTTTTCTTGTCGCCCTGGTCCTCTGTCAGTCCATGGCGGCAATAAACCTTGACTCCTAAGAGAATAATAAACCATTTTAAACTCTCACCTCAGCAAAAAGGCCAAACTTCCCCGTTGAGGGCAACATGCCGGGCAGGTATTTGTTGAGAAAATCCACCAGTCCACTGTCATAACCCCACATCAGCTCCCCTACCGTCTTGGTCAGGAACGGCCCCTCACCGAAAGTCTTGAAAGTGGCGCTGATCATTAAACGCACAGCGTAGGGCAGGTTTTCCATCATCACTGCTGCACCCTGAGAATACAGATGGGAGTGAAAACACGTATTTACTGAAAAAAGGATTGTGACCAAAATAACTAGACAATGTATGTTGAACTAAGGGGAAATAATATCTTACCAGCACCAACATGTTTGGAATCGTGACAACATCCGACTCGTTTCCTGCAGACATGGTGGGCTCGAAAAAATACCTTCTGTATTCCCTGTACGACACTGTATTATTGGGATGAAATGTGATGTTGTCTTTCTGTATGCGTTTTCTGAAAAAAAAAAAGAAGAAAATACATTGATACCCTTGTTCTCTAACAGCTCAGGTAGACTGTAGAGCAAAAGCTGAGGTTCAAGGTTCACAGGCTCCTACTAATGCCACAAAGTGATAAAGAGGATGAAGGCAGATAAGATAGATGAAAGGAAGAAAGAATAAACCATTTAACTAATTGATTGGAAACTACTATTATCAGTACAGCTGGGTGTCTAACCTGAATTCTTTTTGGTATTAAGCAAAATGTGTCCATAACACCGATTAACATTTAACATTTAAATGGGAATTCGACAGATTGCCTCAAGTGATGTCACTCTGCTTGTGCAGTACTGGTTATAAGTTTAGAAAGTGTACAGATACCTCAACAATGGACGTGGACTTTCATTTTTCCTTATGTTTATTTATCTAAGACTCTGTATATACATGATCACCTTTAGCATGGGCCTTATTCACATGAACATCATGAGTTTTAATGCTGGTTCTGATGCTGATACAAAGGACATCACTGGTCTAACTTAAACAAGACTAGGTCAAAACCTAGTAGATGGCTGCAGTGTGAAGTAGCGGCATTCAGTCGACCAATGGTGTAACTTCATCACTCAGTCAGTCAGTCAGGGACATTTGTGTTTATAGGGTCGGCCCCGCTGTTGCAGTCCAGCCAAAAATGAGATAAGACAAAAGAAAAGCTATCTGAACACAAGATGTGAAAACATTAACTTGACCACTGAACTGTGAGAACACTACTTTCATAACATTATTCAAGGATAAGATATTCTATATGTTTCTTATTCTCAACAAATCCAATGAAATGACTAAAACCAATAATGAACTGGTCTACTCTGATATATTTTATTCCTCTGTGCAGTAGACCTCCGTTGTTGTCCAAAAACTATCAAAAACACGTCAATGAGCCACATGGGTGACATGTTCCTTCATCACCATGAATACAAACACATTGTGTAGTTTATTTTGACTCAGTGAAGGGCGCCAGAGGTAGGCAGTCTAGGGACCACTGGCCCCCCCACTTTAACCTCCTCCCACATTCTTTTTATGTCGGGAATCAGTGTGTCCCCGCAAATAATGCCGCCATATTGCAACACTTGCGGTAAAAAAAGACGTTTCAATCATTCCTGTTCACTCTAAGACATTAGGTAAAATAAAGCAGTAAACATAAAACAGGAAGAATATTTAACAAGGACGTTAACATTCATATCACCTGCTTTCTGTTACACAGCTGCAGACACTCGAAGTTTTGGGTAACTGAATAAAAAAGCTTGTATCTAAGCCCACAAATGCTTGTTAGCTGCTTTGTGTTTGGAATTATATATACACACAACTCCGCAAGTTATAGTTACTCCACAAAGGTTTACTGACTCCATCTACCACTACACACACATATACATACAAACTTTTTGGCCCACGCACCTCTGAGATGAACCCGCCACCCCTGCACTCAATCCCACACACTCCTGCTGCCAGAAATACTCACTAGAGCATCAAATGTAGATTCATCCACCGCTGAAAGTAGTGTCTGTGAAGGACTAGAACGGCCTAAACAGTATTGTTAAGGTCTACTCTAAGATTATTGGTTATTGGTCCAGCAAAGACACTTCTGAGAGTCCTTCATTCTTTCTGCTATCTGGCTGCTAGATGCCCGCAGTAGTCATTATAATGAATTCTTTTAAACTTGTGTGTGAACTATAACGGGTGTTTTTTATCCTTATTTGCTCTCACCTGGCTCCTCGCATAAGCCTGTGTATACAAGTTGAACCGAGCGTGCCAGAATGTGTTTGTTGCTCGTGCTGCTTGTACCCATGTGTTGATCTGTTGTCTCTGACATGTTGCTGCTTGCCTGTGAGTTTTTCTTGTGTTTAATCAGTAGAACTCGCCCTTCTGGGGATAAATAAATTCACCCAAATCTGAATCAACAAATGCACTATTTCCCAGCTGTTTTAGGAAATTACTGAGCCTTTTTAATAGTGAAACTTTGCATTAGTGAGCACTTTTTAAAAGATATATGTCTTGAATAAGAACTAATGGCCTTGGTGCTGAAAGCCAGAGACTATAGTCAGAAAGTATTGAGAGATGGATTAATACATAGAGCAACACCAGTCTTATCCTTTAAAGATGACACATTATGATTTTTGTAAATTTCTATTATTTATGATGTTGGATGCTAAACGTGGTCTAAGGTGCTGCATAAAGGGCCGATATAAGATAAATAATTAGTTTTTAACTGGAAATCATGCAAAGATATTCCAGTAAAGCTCCGGATTTATAATATAAACCTGGAAATGTGCAGATTGTGTCCCCTTTAAATATGAGAAATCACATGTAGATGCACACACTTAATGAAATTTAACTTTTAAACAATTAAGCTGCAGCAGCAAAGTGAACCTGACTGGAAAAAGTGACAAGTAAGCAAGAATCTGAGGTAAAAAAAAAAAAAATCTTTATGTTACAGCTGCAACTTTTTCATCCACATCATTGTACAATTTTTAAGAGTCCAGATCAACACATGTTGCCAAAAGATGTAGTGAGTAATGTTGTACAGCGACAGCCCTAATCTCCTCCACTGCACATATGGAATAGTTATGCAACAATGTTTTGGCTGCATCGTATTATGTTACTGGAGAAAAAAAAAAGTTAAATTGCATGGATCTGCAGTGCCCTACATTTGCAGAGCACATAGTGTTCTAAAAAGTGAGCCAATAAGACAGAGGACACAGTCAGCATCTCATTGGCCGTATGGACGAAGCTGTAATGTGATGCAATAAACTAAGAGCAAAGATTTGTCCAGATAGATCATCAAAAACTACATGTCCTGCAAAATGTGGGTCAACGTAAATCTGTGCAATTGAACCTTTCTTGGGTAACAGCGTGAGACGCAACCCAAACATTGTTATGTAACTTTTTCCTTGTGTGTCGCGGAGGGCAAAGAGGGTCGCTGTAAAACATAACTCACCATATGCTTTGCAACATATGGTGACCTAGATTTCTTTAAAACTGTACAGTGATGTAAGGAAAAAAAGTACCAGCAGCAGCACCATAAAGATTTTATACCTCAGATTCCTGCTGAGCTGCTGCTGCCTCAAAAAATGTCCTTAAAATTAATAATCATCAGCTTTTTTGCTGCTAATCTTGGTGATCTATGGAATCATTTTAAGCTAGCTGTGGGTGATATTTGATGCTAATCTCTGTTTTGATGATCAAGTCACTTCCAGCTCAAGATAATTTAATTTAGATTTGTATCAGTTATAAAGAGTTGTACATGCTTTTATCTGTTCTCAGCTTGTTTATTTCAACGCACTTTACTCAGGTATCAGCCACGCTTCCCTCCAACGTCTCGAACTGGTACAAAACGCCGCTGCTAGACTTCTTACTGGAACAAAGAAGCATGATCTGTTCTTGCCTCCTTATACTGGCTCCCTATTAGATTTCATATTGATTTAAAAGTCTTATTCCTCACTTTTAAGCTCTTAAAACAGCGCCGCGCCTGACTATATCTCAGATTTATTGACCCTCGCGGCTGTTAACGGATGGAGCCCTGCTGGTTACTCCAACGCCACGGTTGTAGAAGCTTTTTGGAAATGTTTGATATACGATTTTTATTTATTTGATCCTGTTCATTTTATTGTCTTTACTTTGTTTTATCTGTCTGGTTTTATTTTCTTTCTGTAAAGCACTTTGTAACATCGTTAAGAAAAGTTTTATATGAATAAAGTTTATTATCATTATTTCAAATGTCCAATTAAGTGTGTGCATGTACATGTAATTCATTTATAATTAAAGGGGACACATTCTGCACATTTCCAGCTCTATATTCTTTAAATCTGAGGCTCTACTAGAATATATTTGCATGATTTACATTTAACTCCTTATTTATCTTATAATGGACCTTCAGTTCAGTAAAAATATTTCAGACAAGAAGCTCAAAACAGAGAAGACGACGGGGTAAATAAATCTTACGACACATTTGCAGGCTGCAGGACAAAGTGTACTGATAGTGGAGATGCAATACAGCAATAACGTGTGTTTTCAGGTGACAGTTCAATGTATGTTCGCATACATTATATATGTTTTATAATGTTATAACCGCTGCTTACCTGTACACATAAGGGCCTTTCTGCTCCACCATCGGCTTCTCTCCGTTCAGTATCTCCTTCGGGTTGAGGACATGGAAGAAGTAGACGGACATGTAGAACGGCACGGGGACGTCCTTCCACATGGTGTAGGACAGCTCGTTCTTCGGGCTGATCACTGTGTTCTGAAAATGAAAAAAATAATAATTGAATCTACATGATGAACATATATTAAAAATGTTTTTTTTTACATTTGTGGAGCTGAACGGTGTCACATTTCCTTAAATAAATGGATCATTTTGTTGATAAAAACAGTCAAAACCTCCAAAATATTCAATTTTAAATGTTACAAAGTTGAAAACATTCACTTTTAAGAAGCTAGAAACCAGAATATTTTTGGCATTTTAGCTCAAAAAGTGACTCAAAGGATTATTCGACTATCAAAATAGTTCATTTTCTGTTGATCAACAAGTCTATTTCATTATTTTTACCATCCTTAAGATTCTCTGCACAGACTCTGTCACTGACCTTTATTTTAATGTCTAAGTTGCTGCTTGTACCGTAGCAGTCAGCACAAGTCAATCTCACTTCTCAAAACTTAAATTCCTCCTTCTTCTACCATCATCTCTGTTCCTGAGTAGCCTTTTCTTTAAATCATCTTTTTGGATATCGACACAACCCTGACTGATGGAAATCAGCCGGAGCGGAAAGAAAATAAGTTCAGTAAATGTAACTAGAGCTTATTTTCATTATAATTCATGTTTTTTCACTGCACTGATTGTTCAGTGTATAGAATGCCAAATAAAATGTGAAAAATGACCATGCAGAGTCTTCAAATTGTTTGTTTTTTGTCTGACTAACAGCTCAAAACAAAACAAAAATTCATCTTATGATATTAAAACAGAGAAAAGCAACAAATCTTCAGCACTAGATTTGATCTGTAGCTCTTTTCCATCTGATTACTTAACACAGATTGTCTCTGTGGCATCACTTTTATTTAATTTTACAATTAATAATAATAATAACTTTATTTGCATAGCACCTTTCATACAAAAAAATGCAGCTTAAAGTGATTTACAACAAAAAAATTAACATGAACCAAGTGCTTCACATCAAAAAAAGACATATAAAGAATATAAATGATGATTTTCACAGTTTTGATCATTTTTTCTGTACAGGACAGCTTTGTCTCAGAATGGAAAATATTCCCAGTTAAACCAGAACAGATCAGACAAATAGAAATACTGCAGAATTCCTGCAATAACTCACCCAAAATTCAACTTTAAACTGAATAAAAGCGGGTTTTCTGATGTCAGAATAGAATTTCAGTGAATGAAAAGCCACATATTGACACTAAGGGGAGTTTATATAATTATAATCTTGTTTATTTCCCTGCATGCACGCGCATATTATCATTGATTGTTTTTCTTGGAGCCCTTTGACACATCAGCTGTGATAACAAACTTGACTCAGCACATTAAAACACGACTAAAGGTCTAAATAACAGAGTCAGGACGGCAGCTTACCTTTACTATCTGGTCGTCGATAATTAAAGGTCCTACGAAAGTAAGAAACGTCCCAAAAAACACCGCGAGGACACCTGCGATTATGAATCCGACAGCGACTTTGGATTTATTGAGTGCCATCGCTTCCTATGAACAGCTGACGGTGAGCTTGTTTACGTTCAGAGAGAGATGTAGCCTAGCAGCTACAGACAGTTAGCTAACTGTTAATGACTTTAACACTGTCTGACAAATGAAACACGGTCACGTTAAGTTACAGTCTTCAGGTCTAATGAGTCTTTATTCTCTCTGGACGATGTCGTTTGACCCGCTTCTATTGTCGCTGTATTTATAGTCTGATGGCCACGCCCCCCCTCCCGCGCCGAGGATTGTGGGAGTTGTAGTGCTCGCTTATGACTTTCACATTCTGGTTGTAATATTTTACGTTTAACATGCAGTAAATATTCAAATAATCTACTTAAGTAAAAGTACAACATCATACAAATATAAAATATAGTAAAAGTCAAAAGTGAAATCAGCAAAGTTTACTTAAAAGTGTTAAAAACATAAGAGTGGTCTTTACACAGAATGACCCCTTTTCAGTGTTATACAATCACTGAGCACTTTATTAGGAACACAAGTGCAATCTAATGTAATCCAACACAAATTATTAGGAACAGTTTTCATAACATAAACAACATAAAGTAGAATTATCACCTTTCTGACAATGTCAACAAAAACTGAAAATGTAGAAGCTTCATAAAACTTGAATTTATGGCATTTATATTGTGTTGGATTGTATAAAATAATCAACATTATTCAAGACGGGAGAAAAAGTCAAATTCACATAATAAAGTGTTTTAAATAATTAGGCAGCAAAAACAAATTGTTATGGCTGAGTAATTAAAAATTAACTAAATTGCAGAATTATTATGGGCTGATATGAATGTGTAGGTGTGTATTTTTTTCTCTAAAGTGTGTGTTTTGTGTCAGGTTTGCACATATGTACCGCTTTTGTTTATACATGTTCTTTGAAAGAAATCTTAATAAAAAGTAAATAACAAAGTAAATAAATAAAATTAACTAAATTAGTTACTAAACTTTCGGATTTACATGCGTGGAGAGTTTTCTCTGATCTAATTCATAAAACTGGAACACAGAACATTATATTGAACATAATTTCATTATTTAATACGTATCTTTGCATACATTTCTATCATTATTTGAAAACACTAATCATAAATATCATGATATAGATTTCAAATATCAACCAGCTGATGTATCAACTGTGTAAACAGCATTTTAATATTGAAACTGCTTGAGATGAAGCATATTAGATGGTTTAAAATAATGAAAATAATCGTTAGTTGCAGTCCTGTGTGCTGTCACAGCAAAAAAAAATTGTGACCCCTTCTTTATCTTATAATCTGAATATTATATTCTATATTATCATTAGTTATTGCTGTGGTCTATGCCTATATTTGGTGCAAGACACTAAAATAAACAAATCAATCAATGTATTTTACATTAATTCTAATGCTGCGATGTTAACATGTTAATGCATCTGTAACACTGACGAGTCATTCTGCACAATGAGTCACTTAAAGTGCATTTTGTTGCTAATTACCTCTGTAATTAAGTAAAAAAAATGCAATGCAGGACTTAATGAAATGTTTTTATTGAGAGGTTTTGCTACTTTTACTTGAGTAAATGATCTGAATTCTTCTTCTATCACTAATAAAAACATCAATGTATTTTTAAATGTAGAACTTGTAATATAAAGATTCTCTTTTGACACAAAACAGACTATAATGGTTCCAATCTGAAGTCATAACTTACACATCTTTAACACAAGACTGGTTATTATGGTGAAATTCTAACTTATAATGATTTATAATATTAAGTAGGCGATATTAAATGTCACTTTGTCAAAATTCAAATGTCAGTGAAGCCTCATTTTGTTTAAAACCTCAGATTTCGATGATCCTATTATTACTGGCAGGTTCTAAACTAAAGGTTCACCACTTTTGGCTGCATTGTGTGGAGCAGAAGGATTTCCCAAAATGGAATTTGGATAAATAATGTAGCTACAAATAGCTCAAAGTTGCATTTTTATTGGGCCAGTTAAGCATGTCATCCAGACACACCAGCTGTCATCCATGTGTGAGACATAATATTTTAGCAACAGATCCAAATGAGTTGCACGAGTTATTTTACAAGCTTTACTTTTAGATGCAGCAATCCAATCTGCAGAAAATCACAACCCACAGCACATGTATTTATCTTTTTTTAGTCTATAATGAGCAAAGACTGGCCACAAAATGTGCAAATATGCAACTTAAGTAGATTCTTTTGAATGCTCCTTTGCTTTTTTCATTGGATACATTTTTTTAAAAAAAAGCACCCAAAGAAAGAAAAACAGAAAATTAAGAAATTGTTATTAATCCTAATGCAGGAAATATGATCAATTATGACTTAATAATCCTAAAGTATTCAGATTATGACTTACTTTTGTTATTTGGTCGTTCATCACAGATGATCCCACAAACAGAAGAACCACTCCAAAAATCACCGTCAGAGTCCCTGTCACCATAAACCCGATAGCTACTTTGGATTTATTGATGGCCATAGTTGCTAATAATGAGAAAAGTAAAAGACTTTTTTTTTTTTCCCCAACTGTCTGTGTCTGCAGATCCAACAGCTGGAATAAAAATGAGTGCTGCTGAATTAAAGTCCCGCCATGAACAGTGATGGATTCAGATGAAGCTGCAGTCCAGTGTGTCAGCTGTATATACTCTGCAGACCCCTCCCCACACTGTGCACCTCCCACACTTCCATCGAAAATCCATGCTTATTTGTGGGAAGTCACATTGTAGTCAGATGATGGCTCCGTTTTTCAGTGTGGATCAGGTTGACAGACTCCTGTCTCTACTCTAAGCACATTTACTCAAATAAGTACTCCAATTTATACATTTAATCCAGCACATTTATGTGACTACTCTACATTTATGATTCAATTTTCACCCAAAACATATAACGTTTTGACTAAGATCATCTAAAGCAGTGACTCAATTACTAATTAGGTTCTAAAATACTCCTAAAAACACTGACATCCAGTTAAAGGATGAGATTAAAGCATGAGATTTAAAAACTCTGTATACAGAGGCTTAACCAGCATTGTGTGAGCTCGTTTGGTTCGAATGTAACGGACATTCACTAACATGTAAAAGATACGTACTGCAGGTTTAATAGCCAGTATGGACAGGAGGAATGATTACAGGAAAAGCTCTTTCACTGTTCATATGGACACCTGACTGATGTTTTAAGACAGATTTAAAAAACTGTGAACCTGTCCTTTAAGAAAACAGGCAGATTATGCAGCAGTGATTTCAATCCCCAAAGAGGAACCAAGTTTTGCCATTTAAAATAAAGCTGCAAAAGGTTCCAGGCAGCATTTATGTATAAAAGCTCTTTTACTTAATTCTGTGAGAACTTTGGGGAAGTTCAAATATCAAATATGATGCATTGTTGTAGATCAAACTACCCAACAGTCATGGTCAGATTAACCTCCTAACGGGGCCCCATGGCAAGAGCTTGTTGTTGGGCCCCCACTGACGTCCACTATATATATACATATACTGATTAGCATAATGATTGATTAGCATTTGACAGAAAGTTAATTGGCAACAATTTTGATGACATTTGAAGTCATTTTTGAAGCAAACATACCAAAAAAATCTCCATTTAAGCAGATCTCCATGATAATAAACTCAACATCTTTGTGTTTTTGACTGTTAGTGAGATAAAACAAGTCATCTGAATATGTTCACTCGCTGACATTTTATACACTGAACAATCAATGGATCATTAAAGAAAATAACAGTTGGCTGCAGCCTTACAGTACTCCTATGATGGAATAATATAACCTGTTCCTCAGTTTTCTGTGTGCAGTTTGATAAAAAACACAACTTTACAACAACTGAGCTCAATATAAAACTATTAAAGTGTTCAAACTAGAGTTCCTCTTAAAGACCAGACTGGTCGTAACTGATCATTTCCTTCAGGGACGCAAACTTCTAACACATTTTTGATCAATCAAATTATGTAGACACAAATAATTTGGAGTAAATCTGTGCAGTTGCCCACTTTGCTCAACTGGTAATCCAGCCTCGCCAACAGAATATAAACTAGGGATGTACAGAGGGCCCAGTATTTGTATTTGTATCTGTATTTGTCGAGGCAGCAAAATTATTTGTATTCGAATAAAAGTGGAAAGAGGCTTAAAAATCCTGTTTTTGTTTTTATTACGCTTAAAATTTTAGATGAAAATTAAATTGATGTCCAAATTAAGAAATGTGCGTCATGTAGCAGGTGGATGTGACTCCCTTCATTGAGACCTGCTGACAGACGTAACAGTGGAGCAGAGGAGAGACACTGAGATAGCGACTATAACTGACCTGCTCGCTGGTATTTGTTTTGTTTTTTTTTTCCCCAAAAACAAATAATTTTAAAAATATTTGTATGAAACAAATATTTGTAAAAACCCCCACTATTTGTGCTTTGCCGAATAACGTATTTGAGCACACCCCTAATATAAACCCCAACTAGCTGCAACTTAAAAGTGATGCTTAAATATTAATGCATCAATAATAATATTCCAATAATATAATTCACAGTATGTAATTTTTAAAAAAAGTATTTGTTTAGTTTATTTTGACATTGCAGGAAGGAGGAAATCACACATAAAATGTAACAAAGTGAGTCCAGGGCTGATCTTCCTTGATGTGGTCCTTGATATAAAGCTGTGTGTCTTTCATCAGTAACCACCTGAACCTGATTTACTTCTCGGGACCGGGCAAGCACATGACGGCCTGGAGATATTCTTCACTGGTGATTTCCTGGTTCTTACAGCTGCTACTTTACCGCTGCTGGGTGTTTTGATAGTTATTGTCTCTAGTTTCACTGCTGACTTCTTCCACAAGTGTGAGTTTTGTGGCTCAGTCACACCCACTCTCATTGTGTTGCTAATATTGGGACAAACTGCGAACGCTGCACTGAAAATGTATTAAAATGTTTCCCAATGGTTCAAACTTTAAAGCCAAACTGGAATTAGAAACATCTGTTTTGCTATGAACTCAGTATACTGCATATATCCTTGCAGGTGTAGGTTTTGACTTGTGTGTATGTGCCGCCTACATTTGTTCTCTCCAGGAAGAGTTCATTCTTTGTACTGACTGATGTTGATACTGTCATTTTTATTTGTTCATTATCTTTGAGGATGGACACACAGACAGTTAAATAATTGGGGAATGACTAAGTATTGCTTAGTCCCATCTGTGATTTGAGCATTCCCGTCACTATTTGGCATCTCCATACAATACATACTGAAGAATGAAAGAACATACCTAAGGGAGTTTCACGGTGATGCAATTGCCAGAGAAATATAGAAGTTGAGGCATGTTTCCTGACGTGCAAAAAGTTTTCATAAATATGTCCAAAAAAAGTTTGGTTCTCTTCTGAAAAATTGGAAAAACAGCTACAGTATCATTATAATTTATATTTCCCTTCGCAAAAATGACACATTTCAGTACAACTTTAATGACAAACACAAGTGTGCCCAGTGGTGGAAGAAGTAATCAGATGCTTTACTTGAGTAAAAGTATTAATACGGCAATGTAAAAATACTCCATTATAAGTATAGAAGTATAGAAGAAAATAAGGCTGTGATTGATATGTTAGATAAAGAAGCACATTATTAATACCAAGTGCATAAGCAGCATTTTATTGTTGGTTAACTGGTGGACGTGGAGCCAGGTTGAACTTCTATATAAGGGTCACCAGAGATGATCGATTGGGAAGGAGGCTACATACATTTGGATTAATCTTTCAGAATTTTTCTTTAATCTTTGCATTTTTGTGAAATATTGGAGAGTTTTTCCTCTTTAGGTCTTAAACTGTTATTTATTTGAAACCATTTTTACCAATTTGGAGGGGAAATGTCTCTTTGGTGGAACTGCTAACAACTCATAGACATCTAAAACATGACACATCATTATATTAGTTCATGTAAAATTTTAATCTGAAATGTAACTAGTAACTAAAACTGTCAAATAAATGTAGTGGAGTAGAAAGTATAATATTATGTACCTCTGAAATGTAGTGAAGTGGAAGTATAAAGTAGCATCAAATGGAAATATTCAGTTGTACTTAAGTGAACGTATTTGGTTACATCCCATGGAAGTTGATACTTAAGTGGTGATTTTCTGGTTCCATCTAACTGCTGCTGGTTGTTATGACAACTGTTGTCTCTGGTTTCGCTGCGCATTTCTTTGCAAGTGTGACTTTTTAGGGGGGGTCTGACTCGGTCACACCCGTTCTCATTGTGTTGCCTATGCGGCGTCGGCTGTTATCAGTACACTGCTAATTACCTGATTAGCCGTGTTATATCTGGAACAATCAGGTACAATCCAAAGCAAAATACTGACCTCGGTAATTAGAGGGTTAATTACCAAGATGTCATGTCTGTTTATGTACGCTAGTCTTTGTATTTTTGTATCAGACCTCCAGTTTTGTTTATTTCAAAGATGAAAAGCTGATGTTCTGTGGAATCAAACTCATTTCCACCTATTGGCTTCATCAGAGTTAGTTTTATGAACCTGCTGACATAAAGTATAATTCATATTTAACATTATCATCCATTAATGAACATGATGAAGCCTGGCCTTGTGGTTTTTATCATGAAAAAAACAATTTTTCATTTCTCTGGCAAGAATTCTATGGACATTATGCATATACATATAATATATAGACATATATTAATATAAAATCTTATAATCTTATATTTGCACATCTGTGATTTTTTTTACCCATCACATGTAACATGGCGGGTTACAAACTTATATTATTATTAATTGCACACTACATATACTGTTTACACATTCCTGATCAATATGTAATACATTTCATTCTCTTCAATTTATACGTTTAATTTGCAACAGCTCTAATCACTCAGAATGTAATTGGCATATTTTATTGTAAAATTCTCTTGAAACGTAATTTTTATGTATGTTTTGATTGTTAAGCACCACAACACCGAGGCAAATATGTTCAATAAACCTGTTTATGATTTTGATTCTGGTTCTGATTGACAATGGATATTGTGTACTTACAGTCTTCTGAACATTGTGATCCAGAGCTCCTGTACTGTTGGACACTCCCACAGACGA
The DNA here is from genome assembly GCF_963924715.1 of Thunnus thynnus. NCBI lineage: Eukaryota > Metazoa > Chordata > Actinopteri > Scombriformes > Scombridae > Thunnus > Thunnus thynnus. Next base: position 4,195,773 of record NC_089535.1, read on the forward strand.
AGCACCAGAGCACCCTCCACCCGGCCCCTCCACCACTGGGAAGTTCGAAATTCAGTACATGGGAGTTTTTATACGCTGGTATTATCTTCCTGGCAAGCAAATGAACAATCAGTCCCCCTCAGTGCAGAGAACAGTGATGCACATGCTGTGTCAGTTATAAAAGAAAAGAGCTTCCTTAGTCTGAGAACACTGAACAGCCTGCAAAGCTAAATGTAGGAGTTCAATCTGAAAACTGACAACTGCAAGTAAACCAGGTTTTTAGAGGAATCAGACTGTTGTGAATGTGTTATCCAATAACCTGTCATAACAATACAGTAATGTGTCTTTTGACCGTGTAAAATGTGTTCTATCGAGCAAGAGTTAAAGATGCCCTCAAGATATGTTTTAATACATAAAAATCCTCCACTTTGAGTAATAATTTGTGTTTGATGGTTATTAACTGTTAAAACTACATCCAATGAATGACAATAGTCAGGAAGAAACTGAGACAGCATTCAGGTTTAGAGGAGATGAGGGCATGGATGAGGTCAGTGCTTATTTTTGGAGATGTTCGTTAGAGGAGAGCACATGATTGGGCAGTTTGATTCCCAGGTTGTTGACAGTCTCCGTGCTATTGATGGAAAGGAAAAGTGCAGGTCAGGTCCTTTTTTTGTTTGTCATTAAAGGAGCAATCCACAGATTTTACACATTTTTTTAATTGAAGATTAGTTTGGGGACATAATGTTTCAACCTTTATTTATACAAGGTGTCAGTGAAAGCAGTTCACTCTGTTTTGCATGTGTGCACACAAGACAATCAAAGCAATGAACTCACTTGCATTAACTGCTTTTTTTGTCCACTAGTTCTCAGCAGAAACTAGTAGTGAGCACAACACTGACATATTATCAGCTTTTAAGTTGATATATTGAACTTGTTAGCAAACAGTTGCTTATTTCCACATCCAGCAGTTACGGCGCAACTTGTGGTCACACACACCTCTCACGGCAGACGGAAGCTAAAGATAACGGTGTTTTGCAATCTGCAGTATGAGTCAGTTTTCATTTCTGGGTCACTTTTGAGTGAATTCAGCAACTATGGTGCCTGTGTTTTGTTTGCAATTTTAGCAACGAGGCGTTGACACCTCTGACTAGCTTCTTCTCCATGGCAACAATGGCTGAGGCTCATGGGTATCGTAATACCTGATGTTGCAGAAACAAAGTAGAAATAATTGAAACTGGTGGTCATAATATAAACCTATAGTATCATAACAGTATCCGGAAGAGTCCTAAGTTTCTATGACCTCATTACGTCCATCTTTATATTCAGTCCATGGTTTGTACCTAATTTCATGGCAGTCCATCCAGTAGCTGTTGAAACATTTCACTCAAAACTACAAATGTCAACCTCAGGGTGACGCTAGAGGAAAAGTCGGAGTATCACCAAAGTCATTAGGATACATCATCTGAGAACCTTAAATGTCTGCACCAAATTTCACGCCAATCAATCAAGTAGTTGTTGAGATATTTCAGTCTGAACCAAAGTGGTGGACTGACTGACACTGACATCCATAGAGTCATGCCTCCGGCTAAAAATCATTACTTCACGTTGGGTCTGTGCATCCGTGAATGGGGCACCTTTTGTAGGAAGTGATCACGTTGTACTGCAGCATGCTGTCTGATGGTTGACTTTTCATAATCGTGAACTCTGCAAGTCATTGTCAGTCATGTCACAGTCTCTTTGTATGTTTGTTGGTTCTTCAGTTATCTGTAAAAAAAAAAAAAACATTTAAATCTTTAACCATTGATGATATTGAATGCCTCACATATCTTTATTCATGGATTTGGTGAATTTGGGCGATGAAGAGTTTCTCTCTTACTGAGCGTACACATGATTGCTTCGTACGCATTAGCAGGACACAAAGTCCACAGAGCAGCAGCCCACCACAGCCTCTCATCTGACTGGTCTGTGAAATCTCTCAGATCCTTTTAGGCTTCAAAAGGACAACTTGTACTCCTGACTTACCATAAACTCAAGTGAGGTTTTACTCACATGCCTTATTTCCTGAATGCTGAGGGTGGCATTTCATGAAACAGGAACTCTTGACACTTCCCTTGTATCGAACGCCTTCAAAACTCAAAATCACGTGTTTCCAATGTATGGTGTCTATGTGTTATTAGTCTAAAAAAAAAAGGCACTTTATCACATCACTAATTGTCCAGGTGATTGGAGATTTAGTCGTGCAGCATATCAATTAGTAAAACTGTCAGAGAATTTGTCACTTTCTGTCACACTGATGAACATGAGAAACTGATTTGTTCCATGTTACACACTGACTCATGTGAGACAAATGACAACTTTGGGATTTTTTTTTGCCAGAGCTTTAAATGCATCACAGAGCGTGTAGTATGTTTTACAGTTACCAAGCTGTTGACAAGTTGCAAACCAAGAAACTGAAGGGATTTTTTTAACTGTTTTGGCAGTTAAAAAGGGTTTTTCCCCCAATCTTTTTGACTTGTGACTCTTTAAAATGAAGCAATATCTACATGTGACTCCTCATCCACATTATAAGACCGGTTCACAATTTTTCAAATGTGTCTTAAAACAACAGTCATGTGTCCAGATGAACACTGAAACATGTTTTCTTGCTGTAATCATTCCTCATGTTCATACTGACCATTAGAAGATCCCTTCATAATGCACTTAAAATGTAAGTGATGGGGGACAAAATCCACAGTCCTCCTTCTGTGCAAAAATGTATTTAAAAGTTTATCTGAAGCTAATATGAAGCTTCAGAGTCCAAATGAGTCAAATCAAGTAGATATCTTTCAACGTTACAGTCTTTTTAGTGCCAAAGTTCCTCTTTTTGTTACTATACTTCCACCTGCAGCTCAACAGGGAAACACTGTCCGAGGAAACACAAAGAGGGAATTTGATGCTAAAAAAAAACTGTAAATGTGTCAGATATCCACTTGATATGACTAACTCAGACTGCTGAAGCCTCATATAAGCTTCACATCAACTTTTAAATGACTGTGTGGACACACTGTGGATTTTGGCCTCCATCACTTACATTGACAGCACATTTGAAGGATCTTTTAATATCCAGTATGAACAGGAGGAATGATTACAGCGAGGAAAACCTCTTTCACTGTTCATATGGACACCTGACTGCTAGTTTAAAACACACTTGAAGAATTGTGAATTGTATTGGCCTTATTATCCTAATGTGGATGTGAGTTATTAGCAGTTCAACCAAAGAATTGGATTTTAAGAGACATGTAGAGGTTTGTAGAGGTGAAAAATTCTGTGTTCCACAAGAAAAAGGCAAAAAGTAATTTCAAAAGGTACCTTATGCAACAGAAATAGAAAAATTTTCATCTCTTATCTCTTTAAGAGAGAAAAAACCCTTTACTGGTTTTAGACAACCATACCAAATCTCATTATATGCAAATATCATTTTATTAATCATCAACTATTTCAGTAATTGATTTATCTTTTAAGAGAAAATGCTAAAATTCTCTGGTTTAAACTTCTTACATATGAATATTGTCTGCTTTCTTTAGTCGTCTATGGATTGTTGGTCAGAACAAAAGAAAACATTGGAGGACATTACCTTGGGCTTTGGGAGACAGTGATTGACATTTTTCATTTTTTTCATTCAATACACCAAACAAGTTATCGATTAATTGAGAAAATAATCAACAGATTAATCAATAACCTGCAAAACTAATGACATTCCCATCAGCCTCAGCAGTACTTTGTGTTTAGTGCTAATTAGCAAATACTAACACACTAAACTAAGATGGTGAGCATTGTAAACATTATAATGTAGCATGCTAGCGTTGCCATGCTAGCATGCTGATGTTAGCATTTAACTCAAATACAGCATGTCAGAGCCTGCAGAGCTGCTAGCTTGTTAACCTCAGTCTGGCTCTCCTGGTTAAATAAGGTTTTTTTTTTTTTTATAAAACTACCAACATATTCTCAATTTATTTTAGAATTTGACCCTTTCTTCACAATCAGTAGGCTTGTATTGGCCTTATTATGCTCGGTGCTCTAGGCAGACAGGCAGCACATTGTTTTAAAAGCGCTGCGAGGAAAACGACAGGCGTTGAAGTGGCCTAGCATCAGTTTGATACGGCTCCCAACTTGCTTCAGAACTTTCTTAGATAATAGGAACTTGCTTCAGATTCAGAGCATCCACACAAAGAACAGACCACCAGGATGTTTTCCTGCATCTGATCGAGGCAGAAACAACCAGCTGATCGGACCTGCTGTTGGCATTTCAGTCGTCCTATAATGCAATGACCACTAGTGGCATCACCAGGACCACATCCTCCTGTAGTCATTCAATGGTTTTTATATGCAAATTGCACTTTTTATGTATAAGACGAAACCATTTTTTAATAGTTTATTCATCTGTGCTGTACTTAAGCAGTCTCCTCAGAAACACCTTTGAAGTTGATATGTTGAACTTGTTAGCAAACAGTTGCTTATTTCCACATCCAGCAGTTATGGAGCAACATTATCATTCATTTGGAGTCGTGTTTCTGTCCACCTGATGAATATAAGTACAATATTCACTCTCTTTTAGCTCTGTTTTTACTCTCTACCAACTCCTGAGGGAAATATCTGGCTCTTTAGCTGCTAAATGCTCCACTATGTTCACCAGCTAGTCTACAGCTAACTGTGTCTGTTTGCCGTTTGGTGCTGAGCAGGTAGTGTACAGTGGCTTTTTAGAGCTTTTTCTCTGAACGACTGAGACTTGCTGAGACTGAGCAACGACCCCCCAGTAATGGAGGCTTGGCAGCAGATCATCGTGGGGGCCAACGGAGGGGGAGGCGCTGTAGGATCCATGGAGGGGTGAAACACGCTTCACCTCCTTCCAGCTAAGTAAATCTCTCTAATTCTACGTGATTCCTGAAGTTATTGTGCTAGTCTTCTTCATCACAGCCTCAAGGGAATATACACAGCTGCTTAAATTCACTTTATGCTGGGGTCAAATAGTTGTTTTTGTTTGCTTTATTGGTTTGGCTTTGCTGTGGCCACGTGATTCATTTGCTCCCAGATTTGGAGTGTTTGTTTGTTTGATTTTTAATTATAAATTAATTGACCCGCTGCATTTTTAGGGAAATATCCCAGCTGTGTCCTTAGGCTGTTATTTAGCGTACATATGAGGGGCATTAGGAGCCACCTTTTAAAGACCGCAACTATTCTGCCCTTAATTTGGCCTCTCTGCACATACGCTCTATGCCATCCCTAAATCCTGGAGACAACCCGAGTATCTTCCCTGGACTCTTAACACCTTGATGTGCTGGTGGACGGTGATTTTAAAGAAACTCTAGGCCTGGACTATTTTATAATATTTTTGCAAAACTTGTGTGCTGTTTTGACAGAGAGCTCCCCAGTAGGACAGGAAAAAAGAAACAAACTATGGTTTCACCCCGTTACACTGCTGCAACCGAAACAATGCTATGAGAGCGCCGAGAGGAAACCAAAAGAGGAAAGTTGCAGTCAGACAGATAAACAACGACATGAAACTCACTATAAAGCTCCGTAAAGCCGAGAGGAGCTACAGAGTCACTGATAATAATAGTCACTAAGCCAAAACCAACACATCACACACTGACAGCTCAGACATGATTATGAAAACATATATTATCGCCGCTTTAAAAAAAAAAAAAAAGGTACTTTAGAGGTTTAAAAGATAATTATCCTGTGCAGATTGTTAAGCCTTTTGAGGCAAATTTGTGATTTTGAGCTGTAAAACTAACTTGACTAGAAATCAATAAAAAATATTGAATCACCATGATATACACTGCTATAACTATGGTTTAAGTTACATGTCAGCAGTGTTTGTTCGTAATATGTCTGTTGCCTGTTCAGCATGTGGCTTCTCTTCCTTTTTTTGATGTGGTTTTCCTGTTTGAACAATGCCAATAGATGCATCTGCAGTCGATTTTGTCTGTGTTGCTCTGTTAGTTTTCACATGTCAAGGTGCTGTTTGTAATGTTCAGCTGAAGTTCTGTTCCATGAGCCATGTGTGTTATTTAAAAGACACAATTGTTGCAGTTTTTACATATTTATTTGATTGAAATCTACAGTGACGATGTCCATGTGTGAGGAGGAGGGCAGCTGAGGAGGTGCAGTGGAGGGCAGGGGCTCCAGATATATGGAAAGGTTCATTAATATTTTGAGCTTGTGAAATGCTTTGTGCATTTGTATTTTATGCATGTGTGAAGAAGTTTTGTGCACAGATATAATTTGCATACGTGTAAAAAGTTTTTGTAGCTGTAGAAATATTTTGTGTAGCCTATTATGTGTAATTAAAATTTGTGAAGAAATATTTTCAACAGTGAGGTTTCACAAAGTCTGAGAGACGGACACACCAATTTCCTACCTATATATGTGACACTGAAGCTACAAGCCACAAGCTGCAAGCAGAAACGGTTTTGTTATAGAGCATCTTTGATTAAACCATAGACTGTAGTCACCGTGACGTCACCCATTGGTTTGTGGACTTCTGCTTTGAAGCCTTGAGTTTAGTGATTTGACCATCGCCATCTTGAATTTGACTGTCGCCATCTTTGATTTTTAGAACCAGAAGTGACCATATTTGGATGAGAGGGTGGAGGTGACCCTAATGCTAACTGCTAGCTTGGTTAGCATGGTGCATTTATAGTCTATGGTTAACTGTGATAATGCTAATGCTAATGCTAATTTTCGCTAACGAAAAACAGGCTTAAAACCATTCAAACAAAATGTACTTCCCGGAAAAAAACTGAAAATCTGACTCTTTAGGGGGTCTTTTAGTGCAACCAAACGCTGAACAGACTTATTTTGGTGACCAAAATGTTACAATTAACTTTAATGAACTGAAAACACACTGTGAAATAGCAGCAGCTATGCCTATACTCTGTGAATCTGGGGTTACATTACATAACCAACGTTGTCGCTGTGGTAGCGACTTGTCAATCACAAATTAGCCATGCCCTAAAGCATAGAGGAGAACGGGGTAAATAGAGGCAGCGGGTTAAATGAGCCACCCCCTTTATCTAGGTAACCATAAACAAAAGTAATCATGTGACCACAAATCAAGAAAGTATAGTTCACATTACTTTATCCATCTTGGACTCAAGCACATGGAGAGAGTGGTCAGCAAAACAGAGCAAAAATGTCATTCCAAGTGAATTCATCATGTTACTAAAGTTATCAGTCTTGTATCTTAATTGAAAAGTTTTGGACATTATTACATGTTAATTTAAGTCAGTGTAAGCTACAAAACAAGGTCATAAACTTAGCATAACTGTGGATCTGAGCCACTGTATGAAACAGTTTTGTCATGTCAAATGGAGGTTGTGGGGTAAAACGTGCCAGTGATGTTGGGGCAAGTTGAGTCAATGGCTCAATTTACCCCCAAAAATTATTTTATGATATTCTAGAGACTAGAGACACTGTTCACGTTTGATCCCTGTTACAAGTGCTACAATGCTTTTTGCATTTTCACAAATAGAGTAAAGGTTTCAAAAATCTAAAAAAAAAACTATAATATTCCATTATATTAATTTACAGATTACAGCCTTTATTTTATGTTGAATATTTTTAATAAAAATAATTTTAGTTTTTATGGCATTTACACTTAATGTAGAAAAAACAAAAAAACTGTAAAATAATACAGTAAATTTCTGTGAAATAACTTCTTTTTTTTTAACAATGTATATTGATTATGCATAGTTACAAAAGTCATTTTTTTGTTGTAAGCAGCATGGGGAATAAAAAAAACATTCAATGGTCAAATTAAACCTGGATTGATGAAAATGTGGCTGAGGCTGTTAGAAATGAGCTGTGCTTTAATTCCCAGGAATTTATAAAGCAATAGTTATGATTTTTGGAGTGAAGTAAGAACCGTAAACAGCAGTAAAACTTCTTTATCATGTGACACTGATGTTGTGAATGGCATAGATAAGACTGCTACAGAAATATTATGTATGATATGTATGCACTGCAAAATCTTTGCTGTTGACAATTTTGATTCACTTGGCAATTGAGGTCTGATGAAGTGTCTAAAAATATGAGAAAGCTAAATGACAAACATCTACTCAATATTCTTCTCTTTATTAGTATCAGATGATGCAGGTTGTATCTTCTAATGTTAATAACAGAATTAGGCAGGGTGGATTATTATTTGAATTCTTATTCACCTAATATGTGGATGATTGAGTGAACAACTGAATGCTTGTAGTCTCACTAATGCCTAGAATCATGTTTTATATGCAGATAATTTGGTTCTATTTTCTCCACAAAGAGCTGGTCCTCAGCATTTGTTGAGCGCAATAAATATAATGTCAAATGGAGTGAAGGAGTTGTAATTCTTTGTAAAGAGGATACTTTTTTCATAATTCAACCTACTTGCAGGAGCTTTTAAAGTAAGCAGAGAGGTCAGATGTATTCATCAGAAGTTTATAAAGGATTTCATAGATTTTTGATGGGAATACTGTTGCTCAGGGCAACACATTTCTGCAGAAATTTCAGCTGATGTCGAAGTCTGCCTGTTCAAGGATCACTGTGTAACAGTTGGCTCGGTTCATGTTAAAGTCTGATAAATGGGACCAGTACCATCTGCTGTCAAATCAGTGTACCTGCAAAGGATAGAAAAAAATTAATTTTGGGGGATCCCTGAGGTAATAACTCTGCCATCCCGGCCGTCTGACTGAAGATACATGGGTTTCATATAATAAAGGGCATTGCCCCACACATTACTTCCTACCAAAAATAATTTCCTGCATTTATATATCTCATGTACTGCTTGTGTATGTAAAGCATCTTCTGAGCCTGATGAGAACTGTAGAATTTGATTTTTTGGGAGTAAATAGTAACCCAGTATATGATTTTAATTTGGGTTAATCAGGCTCACTAACTGGCCTCATTTACCTGTTACTCAAGAGCCAGACAAAACACACATAAACGGTAGCTGCATAACCAAATGAAAGCCTCAGTGCAGACAGGTTCGTTACATTTGGACAAAAGAATCCAAAATGCTCCTGAGGTGATGAAACTGGGGGAGCAGAGCAAGACAGGGAACATTCATCCACTTCAGTGCACACATGTTGACATTGGTAATCTGGAGAACATCACCATTGTGTGGCCTTTTGGTGTCAGTAAAACCACTGGAAACCCTCTGTGTTATGAATGAAGCCTACTCAAAATATCTCAAGCTAATTGGTAATATGCTAATTGTATTGTCTGTATCAGCAGCCGTGTTTAGTTTTCCGGTTGTGATTTATCTTTTCTGTTTTATTCAAATATATCAGAGGAAGAAATGAGTGTTTACCAGTGATGACAGAAAGGATGGAAGCAGTGAAAACAATGAGGTAGGAAAGGAGGGACAAGACAACACAGCAGCTTTTGTTGAAATATGCTTTACTTTCTTGTTGTTTGGGGTCCATGTATGTGTAAGAAGTGTAAGAAGCCTGACAATAAGAATAACTGCAAAATCAACCATTGTTTTCATTTTAATATATATATATATATATATATATATATATATATATAAAACCTTTGTATTTTTATATCAAAATCCAATGATGTTTTCTTCCTGTAAAACAAAATATGACATGTACTTACGTAAATTTGAACCAACCAGTTTCAACCAATAATATCAGAGTATTATAAAGATTCATTATTTGGCTAGTTAGAAACAGCATGGTATATCACTGTATCTTCAGGTGTTCAACACCTCAAACCTTGTTCTGTTTCCCCAAAATACCATGGTTACGGGCAAGAACAGCGGACTGCTTCAGCAACTACATGGAGCATAAGATGGAGCCTCACCTACTTCGAAAGTAAGTACCTTTACACTACCTTACAAATAATGTTGGCTTATTAGTCAGGACACATGCTGACAGCTGTGTTATGATAATTTATGGTCTAACTATATATAAAGTAGTGTAAACTAGCTCCACCTCCAGCAGCTACAACAGTAACATGCTGCTCTAACACTGATGCTTCACTATTAATAATCTAATGATGTCATATATAATAATATATCAGTCAGAGGGACCAAACCACTACTTTTACTGCAATACTTTAACTACATCACTACTTTTACCTGTAATGGAGTATTTTACATTTCTTTATTGGTACTTCTGCTTAAGTAAAGGGTCTGAAGACTTCTTCCACCACTGTCTATATTATAGGATTATTATTACTGATGTGTAAGTTTATAAGCAGCATTTTAAAGTTGGAGCTGATCAAGATTACTTACCACAATATAATGTTGTTATCGATAAATCATCTGTTTAATCTGTTACTATGCATCATATTTTATAATATAATCGTGTTTTATTTGTAAAATCTTAATCTGCAAAGTAAATTGAAGCTATTAAATAAATGTAGTGGAGTAGAAAAAGTACAATATTTGCTTTTGCAATGTATTGGAATAAAAATATAAAGTTGCAGAAAATGGACATACTCAAGTAAAGTACAAGTACCACAAAATTGTACTTTAATTTTTATGTAAAAATACCAACACTACAGTGTAAAATACTTAATTATACTTTTACTTAATTAAGATTTTTTTATGCAGCATCACCGCTGGTACAATGTTATTCTGGAGACACAAACACACACAGGACAGATGATTAGAGAAGCTGCACTGGTGTCACGTGTCCACCAGGTGTCAGTATTTACCTTTTATTTGAGTTACAGTAACTGCTTGATTGAGCAGCTGTGGAGTAAAAACACACCTGGAGAGGTCTCTCTTCACAGGAAGGATATGCTGAAGCTAGTTTGAAGCTTCAACAGTTAGTCAAATCAAGTGGATATCTTCCAAAGTTTCAGTGTTTTTATTATTGAACTCCCTCTTTGTGTTTCCCTGTTGAGCTGCAGGTGGAAGTATAGTAACAAAAAAGAGGGACTTTGGCACTAATAAGACTTTAACATTGAAAGATATCTACTTGATTTGACTAATTTGATGCTTCATATTAGCTTCAGATAAACTTTTAAATACATTTTTTGCACAAAGAGATTTGTTTATTAATGTATTTGTCAACAACGATAACTCCTCCTGTGGACTCCCATAACTGGAGGGGAAAAAAATAAAGAAACAGAAAATACAACATTTCACAAAAAAAATTGGGGGGTATTTTTTCAGTTTTGTTGGTGTGTTTCTCTTAATTTTATTGTTTTTCTGTTTCTGTTTTTTTTTTTTTTTTTTAATTTGCTATCTTTTTGTTTAGTTGGTATGTTTTCTGGAATGTTTTTTCTGTTTGGTTGGATTTACTTAAGAGTTGTACTTGTTTTTTTCTGTGTGGTTGGTATGCTTTTTAAATGTTTTTTTCTGTAAAGTACAGTAAATATTCTGTTTTTATGGTGTGTTTTTAAATGTTATTTTTTCTGTTCTGTCGGTTTGTTTGTTTTTTATTTAGTTGTTTTTTTTTTCTGTTTTGATGGTGTGTTTTCTGAAATGTTGTTTGCACACCAAGGCCACCATACCTATGTGTAAATCCATCCTTTTCATTCAGTTTGTTTATTAGAAGATAAGGAAAATCTGTGGGGTTTATTCCAGAAAGCAGGTCTTAACAAACTCTGACTGTAACTCTGAACTCTTAGTTGATGATCCCTGAGATGGGAAACTCAGAGTACATGCCCATCAGACTCTGTAACGTCTCCTCACACTGAGTCTCAGCGTTTGTCCCGCCCCTGTGACGAGGGAGTGTCCTGCAGTTGGAGTAAACTGTCGTCAAATACCTGCATCTCCATTCATTAGTGAGTCACAGGCACTGCAGGTTAGACAGCAGCCAAACGGCACACCTCATTATTCCAACTCAACAAACTGGACTGTTGCTATTTATTGAAATTGCTAAATTCTGATTTTATAACAGTCAGTTCATGACAACGGGATTTACTGCAGCTTCGGACAAATAGAGAAGGACAACTTTTAGAACACACACACACACACACACACACTTCTTCATGGAGATTGAAAGCATAGTGGCAAATAGTGCTCTTATTAAAGCCAGAGAAGGTAAGAGGCCTTCTTCATGTTTTTATACAGAAATGCCTGTTCTTGGAACCTGCTACATCTTCTTCAAATCCTTCCTTAAAAGATTATTTTATAAGAAAACTTTCTTGTGGATTTACCTTTCCATCTTTGCAATTTTATATCCTCCTCTGCTGTGAATCTCCAGTGTTTAAATGATCTTTTTGTTTGTCTTTATGGTCTCATTGTCTGTTTTTATTTGCTTGTTTTCTTTTCTCTGTGAAGCATTTTGTAACTATAGAAGAGTAACATACAAAGTTTTAATATTATGTAATAATATTTATGTATGATGTAAGAGGAGGACAGCTTATTATTATTGTATATACAGTATTATACCAATAATATGTTTATATTGCCACATCTAGACCAAACAAACATGCGTTGCATATGGTTTTAGATCAATAACACTTAGACTTCATTTTGCAGAATTTTCTTACGCACTCGGTGACATTATCTCAGTCAGGATCACAGGTGTAGACGTGTATCTCCAGTCATGTTTTGGTTGTGTGATCAGAAGACGGTGACTTCCCTAAACAACACAGTGTCAAGAGCTGAGGAATGATGAAACTGATCACAGATTAGACAAGTGAACTGATTGTTGCTCTGTTTACATGTTGCCATGCAAAGCTGGTTCAGTTTTACCTCAAAACATGCTTAATTTTAACCTTTCTGGGTTTAAGAATTCTGTTTCTCCACAGAGAAGATCTCCTGTGGCTGCCTTTGAACAAAATCTGAGCAGAAAGCTGCTCATTCATAGATTAGAAACATATTAGTTTTCATGAAAATGAACTATTGAAGTCTCCCTGAAAGCAACATGAATAGACTATATGTGCTGTTTTGTGGAAATTAAGATGTAATCTTCAAGTGACAGCATGGCCATTTAAATCTGAAAGAAAGTTACAGAGTAATGTGGTCCCACAGGCTTTGCTTACGTGTTCCCAGAGCTATTAATAGTTGCTTCACTGTACTGGAGCATACTATTGTCTGAAACCTGACAGGCTAGGCATGCATGTACGCGCGTACACATTTATGAAACACTGCTGATAGACAAGTTATTCATTATCATTTTACCAATGTATTTTCACAACATTTCCAGCTGAAACAGCTTTTCTTTTTTATTACGTTCTTCTCTGTCCTGTCTGGCTGCAGGTGGAGGCAGTAAAGGCAGAAGCTGGAAATGGAAAGAGATGCTTCGCTTTCCTCACATCACCCAGTGCACAGACCTGGCCATGAACATTGGTGTGTGCACGAGTGTGTTTTATAAGTCAGTGCGTGCCAGGGTTTGTTGTGTGATTTCACATCATGTTTTTAATTTTTTTTACCTTTCTCCATCAGAACGAGACTACTATAGTCTATGTGTGAAGCAGCCTATTGGCAAGAAACTGTTTCAGCTCTTCTGTCGGAGTCGGCCTGATCTGCAGAACTACATATCCCTCCAGGATGCTTTGGTACACTTGAAACTGTGAAAAAATATGATTTTAATATTTAGAGGATTTCTACTGTAAGAAATACAGAGTGAGTTAATGCTCAGAAAGAAGTACATGCAAACTGTGTCAGACTGTAATTTTACAGAATACAATTAGAATAAACACTGAAAAAGCACTGAAAAGATGACAAGACAGTGCATCACATTTGGGAGAACAAAGTCCAGAAATTGCACAACATTATTTATAAGGGCAGTGAAGTAAAAGCCTTTTAATGAAGTCCAGTCACACTGTGTACTGTGTGCTTCATGTAGTCTGTAATACAACACAGTTTGAGCATGGACTGAGACCATGCAACATGCAACAGAACGAGAAGTAAAAGGAAATATTGTATGAAAATGAAACATAATGAAGGCCGTCATGTGGGACAACAAAATAATGTTCATTGTAAACAGACTTAATGAGCAAAACAAGTTGAATTATGAAACTTTTTACAAAACTCTGCTGTAAATTTGGCACATTTGTAGTGTCACGATTAACTGTAAAAAACATAGAGTGTGTATATATATATATATATACAGTAGAAGCATCAGACAAATTAACAATGAAGCAAAAACTATGAAAAAGTTGGTAACTGAGCAACATTTGGATGCAGTATGAACAATAACATGCAGGAAAAAGTCGTAGGACAGACGTGTTGCTTTGCTGTGTCTTTGGTGCATTTGGTGCAGGATGTAAATTTCTGAGTCTGATGCCCTCATTAATAGGAACAGCTTTAGTACACAGGAAGTGATCGGTGCAAAAATGTAATTTTAGTCAGTTTTAATGACACAGTAATAACATTTTCCTATAAGTCCTCCTATTCAGCATTAATAAGCAATATATAAACACTGGTTTATAATGTTTATAATGTAGTTTTAAACAGATATAAGTGTTTATTAATATATATAATATAACTATAACTCCTCCCGTGGACACACATAGGTGTTTATTGCTGTATAAACAGATAATGAATGACAATATAGTAAAACACTGTTGTAATAATATAAAACATGTCTTCATTGGAGAAGATATACAACTACATACTTCATACATTAAAATGTTTTAGATGTTTATTCTGTACATGTGAATCTATTTCTTTTTTGTCTCCTTCAGGACGCATTTAGGACAAAGTCCGACGAGGAGAGGAGAGACTTTGGCATGAGCATCGTTCAGAGATTCCTCATGAGTCAGGTCTGGAAAACACAAGTCTTTACTAGTTACAGATACTTATGTGAATGGATCTTTTTTAATTGTAAATGTTTGTTTTTACTCCAGAGTAATACATCTCCATATAAATCCACCGAGAGACATAAATGCTGATTTTAACTGGTGGTACTAAACATAATAAATCACTGCTGGTGTTCTACACTCTGTTTTTAATACTGCATCCATGTTTCTTCAGTCCATTCAGTGTGTGCCCATCTTGCTGAGGCGTGAAAAGAGCTGCATCAAGAATCTGGAGTTCGATCCCTGCGTGGACGTCTTTTATTACTGCAGGGAGTAAGTCCATACATGCTGTCTGGTTATATGTGTGTGTATATATATATGTGAGTTTAAAGGTGCCTGTCAAACATGTTTTAAGACATAGAAAAATACTTGAAATCTTGCACAAAGCGATAAAGTGTCGTTCTACTATCAGCAGAGCAGATGGTCACACTGAGCCTGATTGCATCCTGCCACACAACACAAGAGCCACAGACTCTGAACAACAACCCACATTAGCTTTCCTGCTAAAGTCTCCTTTTTATTAAACATGAACACACGTTTTGTCCTGCAGCTTAGCTTGTTGAACGAGCCACCAAACAAACATTCACCAGGGAACGGTGCACCGCTAATGATAGTTAGCAGCTAGATAGCTAATTAACTGCTCAGCTTTGCCTCTGTTCGTACGGTGTAACACCAGTAGCCTGCTAGCTGCTTTCAATCAAACACAGACACCGACATACACAGAGAAGAGAGCAACATCCAACTGAAGGAACAAAAAACAAAACACATTTTTGTGTGCTTTAATAATGACTAATCTCTCTGTTTCATGGATTAGAGATCTACATAAATACCTCAGTGGAGAGCCCTTCAGCCAGTACCAGGAGAGCATGTTTTTTGACCGTTTTCTGCAGTGGAAGATGCTGGAGAGGTCAGTATGTTGGGTAGCTGGTTTATCTGCTTGTAGTTGATACACTCCACTGCACTGTTGACTCTGTGCCACAGGTTTTCTTGTAGAACAAGATTTTATATTTTAAAAATTTGTTCTTATCAAAATGAAAACAACCTGTCTTTCTCTTCAAGGCAGCCCATCACCAAGCAGACATTCAGACAGTACAGACTGCTGGGGAAAGGAGGGTTTGGAGAGGTAAGGCTGCAGTCACCTCACCATAAAGACACAATGGTTATGGTTGTTACTTAAAGCAGTGGTTCCCAACCTGGGGGTCGGGGCTCCCAGAAGGGGTCACAAGAATTTTCTCAGAATCATTTCTCTTAATTTATTGGATGATTTTACTTCTTCAAAACTCTCTGATATTTGTTGAATACTCGTACTTATTACTCAATAAATACTTAAATAAAACAAGGGGGAAAACAGTTTTTGGTGGGAAGGGTCACTAATGGAAGACTTATGCATCCAGTGATGAGGGGTCACAAGTACACATAGCTTTCTTTTAAGGTGGAGATTTTCCTTTGTTTTTCTGATAAACTGTCTCAAGTGATGTCATTTGAGTCTGCGTCAGTTGGAGTTGAAGACTACAAGTTTGAAAATGACCTCTGTAGCTCCTCATCTTTGCTGGATGCTAGCAGCTCCAGACTACATTAGCTGCTATTAGCATAACACACCTGAACGTCTGGGCAAACTGACGGCGGTCAAGTTGCATTGTGGGTGATGAGGGCACCAGATTTTAACAAGGAAGAAGAATGTGTGGAATAAAAAGAGGATATGTCTGGTTCTGCTGTGTTGATTTTGATCCTTAGAGCCTGACAATATTGATAAGAATCTAATGTTGATCTGTGAAGTGCTTTGTTTATGGTCACTCACAAGGATTGGTTTACCCAAATGAAAAGAAAAAAAAGCATTCACCTTTAGTGGTATCTGGCTTTTCAGAGCCAAAGGAAAATATTTGTGGCTGACAAACATTGATATCTAAACATGACTCAGAGTCTACAGCCATGCTAGCAGCTCTGAGAGACTCTGCACAGTGGTGCTTTGTGCTATGAATGCTAACTTTAGCATCTCAAGGTGGCGTTCAGACCGTCATCAGCTCTGTGTGAATAAATGCAGCCTGTCATTCATTTGGAACGGGAGCAATGCATTGACACAGCAAGGGTATCGCTGCAGAGAGCTCGGCAAAACACTGCAGGGTCGTCCAGCAAAACAGTTGGAACTGGTTTAACTTTTGCTGCAACACAAGCCGACGTCACCTAGCAAGGCACCGCATTGGCCAATCACATACATGCATGCACACATACTCACCATACTTTAACATTTGCTAATTAGCACAAAGTACAGCTGATGCTGGTGGGAATAAACCAAAATATCGAACAAATTATAATATTGACCTGATGATGGCACTAGATGAAAAGTCAGAGGATCATCAAAGTTATTACAACTATTCCAGAGAGGAACATGAATGTCTGAACCAAAACTCATCACAATGTATCCAATAGTTATCGAGATATTTCGCTATATGTGTGAACCTCATGGTTCATGGAGTACCAATTCATCCAGTAGATGTTGAGATATTTCACAGTTTAAATGAAAATTTTGATCTGATGGTGGTGCTACAGGAAAAGTCAGGAGACCATCAAAGTCAGTAGGATCTATCCTTCAGGAAACATGAATATTTTTACCAAATGTCATGGCAATCCATCCAGTAGTTGTTGAGATATTTTAAAAGTCACAATATCTTGGCCTCTGTCCTGCTCCTTTCAAACACCTGACTCGTCTTCGATACCGACAATAGTCTCAAAGACACACATGCCACAGTTTTACTGATCACATTCTGTTTTCTCTCCAGGTTTGGGCTTGTCAGGTTCGAGCCACAGGAATGATGTACGCTTGCAAAAAACTGGAGAAGACCCACGTGAAGAAGAGGAGAGGGGAGGCCATGGCTCTCAACGAGAAGGAGATACTGGAGGGGCTGGACAGTCGATTTGTGGTAAGTTTCCCGCAGTTAAGCTTTTGTTATTGGATCCTTTGGTTTTCTGCCCGTTTTCCAGTTTACACAAGGCTTAGTCTACAGCCAGGAAAAAACAAACAGTTTAATGGGCAAATGTTATTTCACAGTTCAAAGAGGTCAAAGACGTGTGTTTAAAGAGGAAATAATGTGGAAAAATGAGCGAGACGTAAGAAATACAGTCTTTATTTTTGTGAACATTTAGGTAGGTTGTCACTTCTGTACGGTTTTCATCGATGTTTGGCTTTGTCTTGGGGTTGTTTTAGTTTTCTCCTCTGAAACTGCTGTCATAGCTGAATCATCTGGTACAGGAGAAACAGAAAACTGGTAAAGTGTAGTTTATTTGTCATGATGGATAATAGCAAAAATAAATGTAATAAACGGTAATAGCAAAATAGCAATGTTCAGGTCATGTGCTTCTACTCTTAAAGGATAAGTTCACAATTTTTGAAGTCTGTCTGAAAACAACAGTGTAATGTGCTTTCAGTGTAAGTGATGGGGACCAAGATCTACAGTCCTGATTTTGTGCAAAACTGTATTCAAAAGTTTATCTGAAGCTACTATGAGGGCTTCAGTCTGGAAACAATCAAGTGTATAATCTCCAAAATATGTTTAATTATAACAGAACTTCCCTCCTTTGAGTTTCCCTGTTGAGCAACAGTGAAGGATAATAAAACACAGAGGGGGTTTTGTACTAAAAAGACCAACTTTGGAAGATGTTTTCACTAATTTGGATGACTGAAGCTTCAGATAAACATGTTTGAATACATTTTTACACAAAATGAGGACTGTGTATTTTGGCCTCCATCACTTACAGTGAAAATGCATTATGAAAGGATCTTTTATTTGTCAGTATGAACAGGAGGGATGATTACAGTGAGAAAAACTTGTTTCAATGCTCATTTTGGCACCTGACTCCTGTTTTAAGACACTTGAAATGTTGCAAATCTTTCCTTTAAATAAGTCTTCAAAGATAAACCTTAAAATACAGTCCATCCAATAGTTGTTGAGACATTTCACTAAGAAAACAAAAATGTTACCTTCATGGTGGCGCTGGAGTTTGTAGGATGCATCGTCTGGAGAACATGAACATCTACTAGGGGTGTGCCCGAATACAAATAGTGGGTTTTATACGAATATTTGTTTCATACAAATATTTTAAAAACTATTTGTTGGGGAGATAAAGCTGAGCTACTGACACAAGCAAAGTGCTCCCAATGGACTCTCCATAACCTGTTGTTCTCCTTCTCCTTTCCACAAAGTTAGGTTGTAAAAAATAGGCAATAAATGAAAAGTGTAAAGCAATAATTGTATTTGAAGTTCCTCCCTACACATTATACGGTGTGCTGTCTCTGTGTTATGGGTGTATAAATAGGTAGAGGTCTGCCTGCAGTGAGATGAGTAAAGTTTTAGCTCAGTAATCAGCGCAGTCGTCTATGATCTGGGAGACTCCAGTTCAAGACCTCCTTCATAAGGTAGTTTATTAATGAACACTTAAAAGTTTCATAAAACAAAAACAGGATTTTTAAGCCTCTTTCCACTTTTATTCGAATACAAATACAGATACAAATGATTTTGCGGCCTCAACAAATACAGATACAAATACAAATACTGGGATCTCTGCACATCCCTAATATCTGCGCAAAATCTCATCACAATCCATCTGACAGTTGTTGAGTTTGGAGTTTGGTTCAACTCTTCACATTCACTTTCTTGTCCTCTGTTTAGGTGAGTCTGGCGTACGCTTATGAGACCAAACACGCCCTGTGCATGGTGTTGACCATGTTGAGTGGAGGAGACTTGAGGTTTCACATCTATAACATCGGAACGCCCGGCCTGGATATCGACCGAGTGCAGTTCTACGCCGCAGAAGTCTGCTGTGGTTTAATCCACCTCCACCAGAAGTCAATAGTTTATAGGTAAGCGTATTTACAAACCGGCGACGCAATAAGTCACACCTCTACAGACTCTAACGCTGTGTTTTATCATCCAGGGATCTGAAACCAGAAAACATTCTCTTGGATGACAACGGTATGTACGACCTCAGTCAACACCTTTTGTTTGTTTTAGTGATCAGTGTGCAATAAATAGCAACGACTGCTACACCATAATAACCTAGAATCAGATCACATTCCAACCTCTGCAGACAGAACATGATGAAATTACTGACAGCCGCCCATTTGAATGATTCATACGATAACAGTCCTGCCACACAATCGCTCGTCCAATCAGATTCATTCCTCAGATGCGTCTGCTTGCTTTAAAGAAGGAAATAGTGTTGATGGTATTTTGACATGGGTACAAACAAAGGCAGGATGAGGAAGTAAAGAGTCTGTGGGAATCAGGTGTGGTGTCGTCTATTTTAAGAAACTTCTGCACCTGTTCCTTCATTCTTGGCAGCATGTTTGGAGACTTGGAACCAGCGTTCTTTTACATGCCTCAGTAATTACAAAATGACCAGTTAAAATACTTACAGTTGTCACACGGAACTGGCGTGCACTCTGACTTTACATAATACAATACAACTTGTATCATCAGTTTATAAACTGAAACTCATTTTGCATCTTTAGGCAAGTTTTAGTTCAAGAGATTTACACACAGATTAAACATACAGTCACACATATGACACAAAACAAAATACATATCACATCAGATCTCAGTTAGCAGCACACTGATAATTGGTTTAGCAACAGGACAGACTGGTGTATAAAAGAATTCTTCAGCCTGTTGCATTTAAATTGAGTGACTCTAAGTCACCTATTAGAGGGCAGAAGTTCATGCTGTCCATTTAAAACATGCGAAGGGTCAGAAGAGATACTGTTAGCAAGTCTAAGCACGCTCTTACTGCGAGATATTTGATATGAGCTACAATAACCTTTGCACAAACCCTATATGAGGAGTCCATGAAAGGGTGGCATCTATTATAACACCGAGATATTTGTATGAAGAGACTTGCTTAACTTCTACATTGTGGATTGTCACTAAAGGCAGCTGAAAATCAGGAGGAAGGCCAAAAATAATTTCCTCTGTCTTATTAGTATTGATAATAAGAGCATTTTTGTCACACTCTTCGATTAGCTAGTCAACATTACACTGGTTCAGTCCAGGGTCATCGCTGTCAGTCAGCAGAGACAGTAAGCTGGAATCCTCAGAAACTGGTTAGGCATACTGTAAAGCTGCAGGGGAGGGAAGTGGAAATTGATCAGGCAAAAGGGAAAGCAACCAGGAAACCAGTTCAGTTTTTTATTTTTGGGTTTTTTTCCCCCCCCTAAGGACACATCCGCATCTCTGACCTGGGCCTGGCTGTGAGGCTGTATGAAGGCAGTCTGGTGCGAGGCAGAGTGGGCACACTGGGATATATGGGTACGTATGTGACTCACATTACTGATGATGTACTGATGTCACCAGCAATCTGTTGATTTTCACCTCAGAGGCTGATTTCACCGAATGAACCAAAAAAGAAAACTGACCTGACAAACACATACAGATATAAAGCTTTAGGCACTCTTTGTCCTCCGTAGCTCATGTAATTTAATAATTTTATTTATATAGCACTTTTCAAGCATAAGCAAAAAGTGCTCTCCAGATTAAAATGATTAAGGTAGGTACAAAGTAAAAGCATATATAAACATATATAAACAAGTAAAATAAAAGAATTAAGCTCATATAAAGCAGGTAAAATGCCAATAAAAGAACAAACCTTGAATATTAAACAGATAAAAGTGCAAAATATATGGATGTGCATATAAAAAAAATAATAAAATGATACTAAATAAAATCAAAAAATTGTGATGACAATAAAATTAAATTAAACACCATACACCAATAATAATAACAATAATAATAATAATAATAATAATGAAAAGGAAATATAAAAGTGATGCATTAATGTGAAAGGTTGTTAAGTATAGGCCATCTTGTAAAAGTGAGTTTTGAGGAGGAATTTAAAGTGCAGTGTGACAAAGCAGAAACATAAAGCAGAACTATCAGATCAGTATAATATAGAAATACTAATGTCCTTAAGAACAAAGGCTACGTTCACTTTACATGCTGAAGTGGCCAAATCCAATTTTTGTACCTCTAACTGACTCAGATTAGATTTTTTCAGTGAAGTGTGAACAAACCAAATCTGATTTTTTCATATCAGATCAGGGCCACTTGCATATGTGGTCCTGGACCTGAATCTTATCTGATCTCTGGCTGTGCGACTGCTGTCAGGACGATCAGATCGGAGTCTGTGTGGTTTCTTTAACGCCTTGCTTCTCTGCACATATTGACGTCATGATTCAGTGTCGACACCTCGCAGCCCCAGTAAAAACAAAGCGAAGGCGTTCAATGGAGAGACCAGGAAGTTTCACATCTGTTGGACATTTGTGTAGAAGCTTCTATTGAAACCAAACTGGAAGGAGCCAAATGCTAACCAAATGCTGGCAGCCATGTTTAGAATGACTGTTGCACAAATTACATTAATCTTCTGGAACCAGATACATGTCACTTCCAAACAATAATGTGAACCATCAACACAAAAAAATCAGATCTGACTAAAAAACTTGTAGTGGAGCATTAAGACCTGCCATGTGTGATGGCGTGATAAATGCGTCTATGTGTGAGCGTGTTCATGGGAATGTAGAGGTTTGTGTGGAGAAAAGATCAGAAAAAAGGAGGGAAAGGACTAATGAAACAACAACACCGCTTCTAGCAGCAGAGCGGACACAGAGTTCATTGATTTGCATCCTGTTTGCAGCTCCGGAGGTGATCGGCCACGAGCATTATGGGATGAATGTGGACTGGTGGGGCCTGGGCTGTCTGATTTATGAAATGACCGCAGGACAGCCGCCGTTTCGAGCCCGAGGAGAACATCCGAAAGCTCCCGACATGGAGAGACGGATTCAGATGGAACAGGAGGAATACAGTGATAAGTTCAGCAAGGAAGTGAAAGACCTCTGCTCACTGGTGAGTTCTTAGAAATCCTCAGAAACTGCTCAACAGGCAGCTACATGAATATTTATATTTATTTTTCTCTCCTGTGATGTAGCTGTTGACCAAAGACCCCAGACAGAGGCTGGGCTCCCGGGGCTCAGGAGGAAGAGAAGTACAGTCACATCCTTTCTTCCGAAAAATCAACTTCAGGATGCTGGAGGCGGGACTTGTTGAGCCTTCATTTAAACCTGATGCAAGTTTCCCAAACAGACACAAACATACAATATCTCTACACACGTGTGTTTCTACTTGTTGTGCTGTTACGTAGTCTGACGTGGGCAGTGGTAGAAATACTCAGGTTTTTACATTTAAAAGTTGTAACACTACAGTGTAAAAATACTCCATTACAAGTGAAAGTATGGAAGTATTATTAGTACAATGTACAAACTTTTAATTTAAACTACATTTACATGTTTCCTATGAAGTTTCCAGGAAAAAACTAATTTTCTACTAATTATATAGAAAATAGAGACAAAGTTCTGTTATTTCAGCTCCAGTTTAGTTAATTATGTTGTGTTTATAAGCCAGTTGATTTCTAGAGGACAAAACTGCTTTATTTAAACCTAAATATTCAACATTATTCTCAACTTTATTCTTTATATATGCTGAATTGTATGTTTGCGTGCAGATAAATTTCACATTTTGAGCTGACCTCCTGTGCACTGACTAAAAGACTCTGTAGGTTACATTAACTATCACTACAACAACTGAACTTTATCTCTAATTTTGTGGTAATTAGTACCAAATTACATACATTCTTTTCAGTGAGCTTCCAAGGAAATTACACATTAATATAACATTTTTACCATTATAACCTTCATAGCTTTAAATTGTTAATGACTCATTTTATAGTTCTTTATAGATCATAGGTCATTTGAGCACTTTGTATCTTCTGGAAAAGGTCTCAATGCATCTAAATAAAAATAAATTGTAGACTTAATAGCTTGTAAAGCCTTTATAAATTATGCTTTATTGGAAAGATGTATCCTGCATTTCAATGTTTGTAATTTTAACTATTTTATATACTGTTGGTCACTTAATACACAGTATTTTATGAGCTCAACAAATGTTTTGTATGTGAAATCTTAATATTCACAGTAACTAGTAACTATAGATGTGAAATAAGTGCAACTACCTATAAAACTGGACTTGAGTGAATGTGGAGGTGGGAGATAGATGACAGAAAAACTGAATTTAAATGTATGTTCACTGTATGTCGTCCTGTGGTTTTACTACTCCAGCCCAGACTGGTGTACTGCAGCGATGTGCAGGACATCGATGAGTTCTCCACAGTGAAGGGAGTCGTTCTGGACCAAACAGACAACAACTTCTACTCCAAGTTCAACACAGGCAGCGTTCCTATAAGCTGGCAGAACGAGGTGAAGTCATTTCTACTTAACGTCGTACAATCTGTCCAGACACAATCTACAAAGCTCACTGTCTTTTCTCTCGCTTCCATATATAGATGATAGAGACAGGATGTTTCAAGGAGCTGAATGTTTTTGGCCCTGAGGGGTCTCGATCTCCAGATCTGGACTATTCCCAGACCCCTGAGAACCCCAAACGCAGCCTGTTGGACCGAATCTTCCGCAGACATGTAAGAACACAGTCTACTGCTTCTCACAGTGTGTGTATGTGTGTATTTATATGAACGCTGTGTATTCCTCTCTCCATCCGTAGCATCCTCCAGAGCCGTCAGAGGAAAGCAGACAGAATTTGGTGTCCAATGAAACCTACATGACGTCAGAAATACTCAGCACTGCCCTCTAAGGACCGTCACAGTACAGACTGCTCTAAAGACACTGAAAAACAAACAACTAGCATCCGCTGTAGCAGTAAAGGACAGCTGAGGTAGTTTGGATGTTTTGATGTGGGGTTGTATGAGGTAGTTATCAATGGTCTGTGTATTACCTGCAGTAGATTTGGGTGGACACGCTCCCAGTTTGGAGAAGCAAACAGGAATACCGACCCAAAACTACTGCAGGTAACACACAGACTATGGATAACAAACTCATACAACCCCACTTCAAAATCTAAACTATCCCTTTAAATCACAGCATAGCATGTTTCTTTGTGTTTTGTTCTCCTTACACTGACAGCTACACTATAATAGCACTTTCTCCTTCATCTGTTCTCAGTTAAAACCCGTGTTTAATTTTACTGTTGGGTTTCCATTCATTTTAAAGTCTAACTGAAGTCATATTTATTCCTTTTTTAAGTAAAAAATAATGGCAGCCTGTTTTTTAAATATATCGTTAATAGTTTTTTTTTTTTATTATTAATAAAAAGGAACAAAAAAGGTCTTTTGGGGAAATATCAGAAATGCTCCTTTTTGTCTCAGCCAGCTGTTGGTGTCGGTTTGATTGACAGCAGCTGGCTTGCTGCCGGTGTTACACCTTACAAACAAAGTAAAAAAACTGCTGTAGCTACAAGTCATGGACAGACAGTGTGATGTTAGCAGTGGTGTTAAAGAGTAAGAACCAAACCAGCATCTAACAGGTCTGACGTAACATTTTCAGGTATGTTTACATGCTGTTCAATGAACTACAGCTGAGCAGCTAATTAGCTATCTAGCCTGCTAACTAGCGTTAGCCGTGCACTTTTCCATAGTGAATGTTTGTAAGTTAGATAAGAAGGAGACTTTAGCAGGAAAGCTAATGTGGGTTGTTGTTCAGAGTCTGTGGCTCTTGTGTTGAGTAGCCAGATGCAATCAGGCTCAGTGTGACCGTCTGCTCTGTGATGATAGAACGACACGTTATTGACTTATGAAAAGATTTGATTTGCTGTACTGAAGGACTCCAATGATTTACAGAGCAGACAAAGAAATGCAATTTAATTTCAGTTGGACTTTAAAAACAAATTATGTCAGTGGCTTTTTGTTAAGTACTTGAATTTTGATATTGGTAGCATGGCACATGAAGCTATTTAACATTAATGTAACGCAGCTGTTCCCAACCTGGAGGTTGGAGCCCAAGATATGAAGTTCGCCTGACTTTTTTTTTTCCTTGTTGAATATGTATACATTAATCTTTCGAGTTGATTAATCAATTAGTTGTTCAACACGGCAACAATTTTGATGATTGATTTATCGTATAAGTTTGTAATTTTTTTTTTTAAGCTACGATGCAAAAAATGTAATTCACGTTCCTTTCTGGTTACAAATGTGAATATTTGCTGATTCTCTTATATGTTAGTAAATTAAATGTTTGTGTTTTGTGCTGTTTTGTATGAACCGTCTTGTTGATTTTTGTGTTTTAATGTACATATATGTATTGTTGAGTTTTGTGTGTATTTTATGTACATTAAAGGCCAGTCTAGGGACAAGCATCGCACACCAGGCTGTAAATGCTGTTATGTGGCATTACTTCATGGTATACATTTGTCCCTACACAAATAAACATTAAATAAATGTTTGATTTTGGATTGTTGGGCATGTTGTTATGGTCATTCTTCAATATTTCTGAATCTTTGTGTGAAATCCAGACTCCATTAATGAATTTAACTTCATCCGTGTTGCATTTTTTTTTATTTAACCCAGAGTATAAAACAGTAAATAAGTGACACACATTGTAAAACAAATAAAATTAGCAAAAAGACAGAATATACTAAAGACTGCAGAACCACTTCCTGTCTACAGAAGAACTGTATGAATTAGTTACATGGGTCTGTTTTGGCTGCAGAACATTGTGGGCTTTAACATGATAACTGACATCAAGTGTGATATCTATGACTTCAAAATATACATATCTTAAAGCAGAGCACCAGAAATAAGATGATTTAGTTGTCCGACGTTCGGTGTGGAATGTCTGTTGATGCTACACTAACAAATGATGATATGCTGCCATCCATTATTAGCTTGTGTGATCCGTTTTTTAGCACAAATTCATGAGGTTTTAACTTCCTGTCTGGCAAAACTAACATCACAGGAGCTTTTTCGACCTACACTTTATTGCGGTGTGTGGAGCTTAGATTTTACTGTCTGAAGGCAGAGTAAAGTTTGGACTTGGGGGGAGTGGTGGGGGTTTCTGTGCACTGAAGTCAGTATCTTCATGTGTTCATCCTTCCCATGGAGGGCTACGTCGTCCGTCCACATCCGTCTCCACGTGGTACAACATATCAGCCAGTGTGTGTTCGATCACAGCTCCCCAGCCCATGTCACTCATCTGAAAAAACAATGAAACAACAGATCTGTGAAAGTCCCTGTCAGGTTTTTAACGTCTGGGAAAGGAAGAGGAAGAAGCTCTCACCGGCTGGTACTTTACATCCTTCGGAGGGTATTTGAAATTTGGCCCAAAATTGACTGACACCTTAAAAGAGAGATGGTAAACTTTAACAAACAAACAAACAAAACCTATAAGAAAGCACAAAAAGCATCATTAATACAACAGATGTACTGACCGTGCAGCTCTTGTAGAGTGAGATGGCGGGGAAGTAAAGGCCTTCAAACAGGTTTTCAAAGGCGACACCTTGATTCACTCCGTTTTTATAGAAGATCATCTGAAAAAAACAGGATCCGCGAGTTAACAGCAGCGAAAGTTGTCAACGTTTCTAACTGGATTTTATTTCAGAAAGGTTTTCTAACCCTGCTGGGGCTCATGGACTTCAGGCTTTTCTCTGCTTTGTCCACATAGTCCTTTTCCTCAAAGTACAAGTAGCTCTTGAACTTAATTAGCGCCTGAGAAGAGAACACAGTAAAGATTAGATGTCAGAATAAAGATGTGTGCTTAGTCAGATGTTCTCATCATGTCTCAGGCGTTACCTTGTCCTTGTATGTATCCGGCAGAGCTTTGGAGGTCTCTGTGCCGTCGGGCAGCTCTATGAAGAAGCCCAGCGTGTCTCCCTGACCGTAGCCCGAGGAGTAATGTTTTCCTAATGACTGGTGGAAGCGCGTTCCCTTCTTACTGCGCCATGAGTAGCTGAACTTGTCGTAACCCAGAGGAGCCTGCAGGTTACCTACAATATGAAAAGGGGGGAAAAAAATGTCTTAACATTTTAAGAATTACTGGAATGAGGAAAATATCAACACTGAGCCCAAACTATCAGCTCAGAGTGAGTATGTATGCAGAGAGTCTCATATTCAGGAAGCACCTGTGTTCAGCTGGAGTCAATTTACACCAAACATCATTTAAAAAATGACACATGAGTTCATCTGTACTAGAGGGTGACATCTGTTAAGTAGTCTAGTATTTACGTGAGAAGCAGGTGTTAAGTTGTCAGGATCAGGGTGGAATGATGGGAAAACTGCAGTGGATGAAGTCATATGTTATATTAATACATCATGTGACAGACGTCGTATATTCTGCAGCCGTTTTCAACACTGTCATCAGAGCCGGCTATCGAGCCGTGATATCTTTAGAGCAAAATGTTTCTCACTTGGTCAGATTCTTCGTCTCACACTTCCTCTTTGTTGATGTCGTATTTGATTTCCTGAACTAAATCAGGAAGCTTTTCGAATATGCATTTTATTTAGGACTAGGTGTTAAACACTTGTGCTTCAAGAATTCTGACATACTTGTTAAATGGGAAAAAAGTTGTTGGAAACATGTTGGGAAAAGTAACACTTTGACGTTCAGTACAGACACTCAGGTACTGTCAGACAATACACTCAGTGCCATGATATATAAATGATGTATAAATTAGTTTTACCCGTTATGCTCTTTACACATATTGAAGTTAGTATATAGAATCTCAATCTATAATCTATTCTTGATATAGATCAGGAATAAAAGTGACGAGACTGGATCAGTTGTGCAGGATCATACAAATCATGTAAATTCCTCTTTTATTATTTTAATTATTTAAAACTAAACATTAAAAAGTCGTCCACAACTATTCTGATATCTTTAATAGGAATATTCATATACTATTCATAGACATATACATGAATGTACACGGAGGTGTTTCTGTTGCTGCATCTCTGAATATGTCTGCAGATGATTTATGTACATTTTTGATTGATTTGCTGATTATTTTGTCAACAGAGCAATTAATCATTTTGTCTATAAACGGCCTGAAAATGATGAAAAATGCCCGTTTTAATTTCCTGGAGCCCAAGCTGACGTCCTCACATGTCTCATTGTTGCATTTTTCCTTAAAAAGAAAAATGACTAAAACGATTATTCGATTATCAAGATAGCTGCCGATTAATTTTCTGTCAATCGACTAATTGATTAATGGTTGCAGCTCTGTTGTGATCATATTATTCCTAAAGAGGTGTGTGTGTGTGTGTGTGAGTATGAAGAGCTACTGACCGAGCGGTTGAGACCAGCCGAGCCGGGCTGCGGTGTCTGGAGGCATGTCCTCAACGGAGACCTCGAAGTACCAGGCGCCTTTCCGTACGCCGTGGGAGGCTCGCACCATGGAGTAACCCTTCTCACCCGTCACCGTCAGACGGTCGTCAGATATCTTCAACTGAGGCGCTGCAACATGAAAATACTGTGTAGCGGCTTTGTACACAATCCTCTAAAGTATAAACATGACTTTAAAGAAAAAGTAACTTCATTTAGACATTAAACTGTTTTATCTCTCCATTTCAAGGTTAAACCGCCATTTCTAGCCGTGTTTTTGACCGTGGAGTACCTCTGTCATGTAAGGCCAGCAGCACCCTCTCGTACAGACAGGCCCGGTACAGATCACCAGGGATGGGTTTGCCAGCCCAGCAGTCCAGCTCCAGCTTCTCCGGGTCCGGAGCGTGGGGGTCCGGTTCTGCCAGGATGTAACGGTACCCGTCTTTATTGAAGGGGTGCTCTAGCGGGTAACCGTGAGGAGGCAGGCGCTGGGCCGAGAACAGGGGGTCGCTGCAACGAGGGAGGAAGAGTACTTCACTGGGTTATACATCATCTGTTATTCCATACATTTATATTCCGTGTCAAAACCTGGTGCCTACATTACCCACAATGCAACTCAACCGCCATCAGTCATGTCTGTGATTCAGGTGTGTTATGCTAGTAGCGGCTAATGTAGCCTGGAGCTGCTAGCCTCCAGCAGATATGAGGAGCCACAGAGATCATTCTCAAACTTGTAGTCTTCAACCCTGACTAACGCTGACTCAAGTGACATCACTTGAGGCAGTTTGAGTGATACAAAAGGCTGTTATACTACTTTTTATACACCTGGAAACACACTTTAGCGTGTAAAAATAGTGGAGTTCCTTTTTGAGTTATAGTAAACCGACACAACAGAATATTTGCTGTTAACATAAACTGAGTGTGTGTGTGTGTGTGTGTGTGTGTGTGTGTGTGTGTGTGTGTGTGTGTGTGTGTGTGTGTGTGTGTTTTCAGGTCTTTTACCTTCGGGTTCTCTTGGTTGCTCCTGCAGCTGTTCCCTCCTGTTGCTGCTGCTGTTTACGTTTAGCTCCTCTTCCTTTTCCTGGACCTGGAGCCAGAGCACCTTCAAACACACGACACAGGTTTTACTACTGAACATGAGGAAATACAAACTGACACACTGACACACACACACACACACATTATTGGTGCCTCCTGAGCACTTGGAGAGCAGCTTTAAAAAAAACTGAATTTGGAGTCAGGAGAGACACTCTGCTGCTATATCAACTAAACATTTAATGTCGGTCCTACGACAGTTGAGTCACATGATTTTACACCAGGTGGCATCGTTACTACCAGCAGGTGAACTGTGTTAATTGATCTTTACAGCTTCAAAACCTTATCAATGTTATTATCTCCTGCTCCTGTTTACAGGTACATTCGTTCAGATATACTTTAAGAATTGTCTTATCATAACCGTTACACACCAACACTGTAAAGACCGCCACTGAACACACACACACACACACGCTTACACACAGTGAAAGCAGGTTATTAGGCGTTCGGTGTACACGAGGAGACAGCAGGCACATAAAGGCAGGAATTAGTCCGCATGGCATTTTCCAAACACTATCAGCCTCTTATAAAACCTCTTCAATGTGACCCAGCCAGTAAAACTGATACTACTCAGATTCCTCACAAAATTTAACTAATTAACTGTTACCAGTTTACTAAGAACTCAAGAAGCAAAGCGCTGGCTGACGACATTAAACTTCTCATTTTTAAGAAAAGCAGCTGATTAATTGTTGTATCTGTTTCTCTATTTTGTATGTAAAACCACATCTGATCACTAGAGCTGCAATGAGTTGTACATTAATCGATTAGTTGATCAACAGGAAATGCATCAGTAACTGTTTTAGTCATTTTTTTTAAACAAAAATGTAGAATATTTGCTGGTTGCAGCTTCTCCAGTGTGAGAATTTGAAGCTATTTTGACATTTTTCACTACTTTTTTTGACATTTTATAGACAAAATGATTCATCAAGAAAATAATCTGCAGATTAATCGACACGTCAAACATTAAAATATTCCACAAAACATTATATCCATGTGGAAAACAAAGTAGTTGTTATTACATCTGGGACAGTCTTCGGTTTATTGAATAAAATACATTAAAACTATGTAAAGTTATTTTTAAAATCCTACATAATCTTCAAAAACATCACTATCATCCTTCCTGACTACAAACGGCTGTAAACACTGAGGTCTCAGAAGTAGTTTTAAATCATTTAGCATGTGGCTGATGATGGTCTGACCCAAAAAACTACAAATGGAGAAGAAGGAGGAAGAAGAGGAGGACGAGGCTAATTAGTATTGGATGAAAGCCGATGACAAAAATCAAAAAAATGGCGTTCTGCTCTCACACATGTTCAGAGGGCAGAGCGTCATTTCAGTGAGGAGATTTTTTTTTGGGGGGGGGGGGGGGGGATTCAGAGCCCATTAGCAGCAAGCCAGAGACAAGGAAGATATGTTCACCGATCAAAAAAGGAGGAGGGCGGGGGAGGGGGGGCAAAGCTTTTGGGAGAAGGGCGACGCACCAAACAGATGCAGAGAGCAGACATAGGGGTGGGGGGGGGGTGAAAGGGAAGAGGGGGGTGGGGGTCACAACTGGACGTGGATGAAGTTGCCCACAAGATGCTTATTGAGGATCAGTTTGGCTCGTGTTTTGGTTTGAGCTGTGGAGGGAGGGGGGTCGGGGGAGGGGGGGGGGCAAACTGAAGTCTGATTGGAACCTCAAGGCCAACTTCTATCCAGAAGGGTTACAAGACAAAAAAAAACCACACTGATCAGCCCCAGATGCCAAAATACCACATATTCACCTGAGAAAGAAGATCCACCTGGAACACAATGCACAGAATCACCATGGTCACATGACATTTAACACCGTCTCACGCTCAGTTTGGACTTTATACGGACATTATTTATGTCATATTTTCTCCCCTCTTTTGGCCTTTGTTGATATCAAATAGTTTATTTTTTATGTGTTTTATATTCTTACCATTCAGCCCACCAGCAGTGGGAGTTGCAGTGGTTTGTTTCTGTGTGTCATATGAAGGTCCGATGTTTGCCAGGTCCTACAGAGAAATAACTTTAATTATATATATATTCATGTAAACAAATACTTATGTGCTACAGCAGGGAGGTACAAACCTGATCCAACAGGCCAAATTTAGGGTATTCCTCCTCCGGGTCTTTACTGCCGGGATCAGGATGTTCCTTCACTAGGAAAACATCTCGCTCTTTACTCTGCAAAATAAACACAAGTACTATTAAACTACTGATATAGAATAAAAGTAATAATGATTTTATTATCTACTTAATTCTCTGTGTACTGGACTGTTTTTCCTCACAATACATCACAACATTACCATCGTCTTCACTATGTTGTTGGGCCAGGTGAGCTTCCCTGGTCTCTGACGAGTTGTCATGCACTCCCAATACTTGTCAATGAATGGTATGATATCCTGCCACAAAAATAAAAAAACAGACAAATATTTCCATCAGTGACAAAGTTTTCACACAGTCAACTACAACACAACATGTTCACCTTCTTGACGCTGTTTATATTTGCATAATTCCACCGTTTAAAGCCACAATTGCACAGAAATTATAATGGAATTATGCAGTGTAAGATGCACCAATCTGTTGTGAGTAGAGTGTGTCCAACCATTATGAATGTGCAGATTTTTATGTTTCATAAAACGTTACATTAATTAAAAATCAGCCCTGTTTCATTAGCCGATATTTGTTTACATTTTTGCAAATTGGCCGTTAAAAGTCATGTGAATCAGCTGTTAGCAGCTGCTGTTTGCAGTGTAACATGGATGCACAGACGACTGTCACTGGATCACTGTGATACTGAAGAAAACTTCTCAGGCAGGTTCTGAAATGTCTTTGTTCTATGATTTCTAAGTCGATTTATGGAGGTTTTATTGGCGATTCACATCAGAGACGATGATATCCTCAGGAAATGTAAATCACACTGAATCTAAAAATGTTTGTCTTTGTGCTCAGATTTGACTCAGTTACGACTCAAAGAAGGTGACGAGTTTTGATGCAAAGTGCGTCTCTCGTCTCTCCCTCCGAACCCTCTTAAACTCCCTTGCATCCCCCTGGGGAGGCACCTGTATCAGGCCATGATAGCAATAATCTTAAATCTAGCTGTGTATATACATTTTATTTTTTAATGCCTTCCTTTTCATTTACATGAAGTTTTTATTATGATTCCAAACAAATTTCTTGCAGGAAAACACTGATTTTTTTGTAATTTAATAAAAGTTGCATGAATCTCCTCTTTATGGTGGATTGCTCTTTATTTGTTGCAACTTCCTGACTACTGGTCAAGATCTGGCGTCAACCAAACATAATATCCACTAAAAATCAAGTTTAAAATATATTTGAAAAGCCTAATATTGCATACAATTCATCACAGGTCTTTACAGGGCAACATCACCACCATCACGAGTTTGTGAAACCGTGTTACACTCACCTTGTCCTTGGGGAACATGGTCTTTGGGTGCTCATCTTGTGTTCTGGACCGCCATGTCAGGTTTGCCAGGGCTGTGAGACACATCTCCTTCAAGTCTAAAATACACAAAACTATCATCAGTTTGTGTGACCGGTACTGAAGATTAAAACATTAATGCTGTGTGCAAGTGTCACAAAGCTTAAATCCACTTTTAATTCAATTTCAGGAGGTTTTTAACACATAAAACACCTACTCGCTTGTTTCCTGAGGAAGTATGTGTTGCCACTGTGATGGCAAACGTTGCAGTGAAACACATAATTGGTCATAAAGGGAAGACAGGTCCTGTAGAGAAAGACGAGGGTCAACGACTGTGTCATGAAAACTGTCAGTAAACAGTACGAGTCAAAGGTTTGGACACGCTCTCTCATTCAAGGGAACAGGAAGGTGTGTCCAAACTTCTGACTGGTGCTGTAGTTGCTGATATTTCACTGATCGTCATCATTTTTGAATATACGTACGCGGTGTCGATGCCAAACGTGTCTGCGGTGAACCACTTCATACACAGCGCACACTGCAGCTCCACCTCCCCCAGCTGCCTCCCGCTCTCCTCGTCTCCGGATCCAGTTAGAGCATCAGCAGCCTCCGAGCCTTCGCCAGCTGTTTCCTGTGACAAAGAGAGTCTCTTCATTAAAACAGCTTCTATATGATCATTTGTAACAAAGTCATGGAGAGCGTGTAGTGATGTAATAAACAATAAAACCAGTCGCATTGTCAGTTAAAAGGAAACTTTAGGCAAGATTACCATTCCCTCTTTGCCGTTTGAAGATTCAGTATCCATGTTGGTTGGTATTTCCCCAAATGTGGCATCACTGTAAGTCAACAAGAAGATTAATCAGATAATTAACCAGCTATATACAGCTGTATAAAGGTTTTGTACAGTCAAAAATGATAAAAGGTGTAATAATGTCAGTTTTCACATATTCCAGTAAGTTTGTGGGTTTGACAGAGACAATATTGGACACAAAATATTAAAGAAAACTGATTTTTGTTCACAGAGGAGGTCAATCCACTTGATATAACTAACTCAGACTGCTGAAGCCTCATATAGGTTTCACATTTAGATGCATTTTTGCACAAAATGTGGATTTTGGCCTCCATCACTTACACTGAAAGCACATTTGAAGGGGATCTTTTAATAGCCAGTATGAAAAACCTCTTTCACTAGTCATATAGACACCTGACTGTTGTTTTAAGACACACTTGAAAAATTGTGAACCTGTCCTTTAAACACAACTAAATATTGTGAGTCAGAGGCTTTTGTGCACATTTTAAGTACTTTTTTAAGGTAAAACATACATTTGTATGGCAAAATACTGTTTATGTGACAAAGCAAATGTGAAAAAGTCGGATTTTGTTCATATTTTGACCAAATATGCAGTTTTCACTCACAATATGCACTTAAACTCAGCATAAGGAGATATACTTTAATGCTAAGTGGTGTATTTATGATGAAAAATACATGTTGCTTAATGAAGTCAAACTGAAACTGACATTTTATTCAAACGGAGTCTCGCTTTAAGAGATTTGAACACCTGGTTGCTTAATTCGAGGTCCATAATAATACATAACAAGTATTAAAATATTCCTTATATACTTAATACGTTTGACGATAAACAGAATAACTTTAAACTGTCAATTTTTAACTGTAAAGATGTTTTTCTCATTACAAAGAGCAACAGAGCTGTAACGTTATCTGGACGCGCTAACGGTAGCTAGCCAGCTTTCTAACAGCTTTTACGGCTAGAAAACAGCGTATATGCGGGTTATATTTACACAATTAATAACAAATATATCCCGCAGCCTTGTGAAAGTAATGAATATTTAACATGAAGCAGACAAACCCCTCTCCGGTCTCCGGTTCGGTCGTTGAAGCACTGCCCGCCTCTCCCTCAGACGCCATGTTTCAAATCAATGAAAACAACAAACATCGCGAGAGACGGTTGAGAGAACAACTTCCGGGTTGCTGAAGCCGCGAAGCTCCACAGCGACGCTGCAGGTGAACCGCGGTACGACAGGTCAGGTTTTACCAAAACTGTCTGTAATACAGCGCTGACATCAGCTGTTTATACACAATAATAACTGTAACATGAGTCTGTCCTGCCTGCAGTAACTTCAAAATGAACTGAGCCAGTCTGGTTCCTCAGGGCTGAAACAATCTTAAAGACAACAATAATGATCCCTGACAGACTACTACAGATAAAAACGATGACACAACATATTCCTGGAAAATACCACATTTACAAACATAACATGACTTAAGCTGCAACTGACTATTATTTTCATTTTCGATTAATCTATCATTTATTTTCAGTTTTTCTCATTTTCTTTTGCACATTTCTCTTTTTTTTTCTCAGCACTGAAGCAGCAGCTCATACGTGCAGAAAAACACTGTAGTAAACCTGCAAAACCTTTATTCATGTTTCAAAATTAAGTTATTGTGCCAATGAGTCATTGCCACCAAAATGACACGTTGCTTTTACATTGTGTAAAACCGTGGTGGTTAAAATGTTTAGATGCTTTGTCAGAATGACAGTGGACTCTGAGTTCCTCTGCTTCTAATTTCCAAACAGTCTTGTCCGTCATGTTTTCACCAACACTGAACGCCTCCTGTACCAGATTATTCAACTGAGAAGAAACAAAATCTATTTTGATCACAAAGACATATACAACAATTGTTTAGATTGTAGACAATTGTACTTAGTCATTTGCCTAAATGTGCTAAAACATTTGTAAATGATAACAAAGAATGAGAAATAGTATTTTTGTTGTATATAAGTAACACAATGTTGTGAGGAATTTCATGAGAATTGAGTCGAAGCAACTGAGAAAAACTGTAAATTGTTAATTGTCTATAAAATGTCCTAAAATTGTGATAAATGCCTGTTACAAGTTCCAGAGTTCAAGGTGACGTCTACAAATATCTTGTTTTGTCTGACCAGCAAAAACTAAAGATTTTCAGTTTTCTGTCATCGAAGACGAAGAAACCAGGAGTTGAATTTTTTGGGGGGGGCAGAGTCTTTTTAAATGGGGACATATATACGCAGTATAATGTACTCAGATAGAGATATAAAAAGTGTCAGTAGTTGTAGAGGGCTCGTGTCAACTTTACAATAAGTCAATGGTTCCCAACCAGGGGGTCAGGACCCCTGTAAGGGGTCTCTGGATTAATCTAAGGGGTCATGAGATGTCAGGACAGAAAAGGATACAGAATAAAACATAATTCCGACACACAAAATAAGTTTTTTTTCAAGCATTTCTCCAATTTTTGCTTTTTTTTATGAATTACTGTATTTAATCTCCTCGAGACTCTTAAAGTTATTCAAATTAAACACAATAAGTCCTCTACTGTTTAACCGGTAGACGATGCAACATGTGATGAGACGTCCCAGGTAGACTTTACTTTATTTTAAAGTCGTGATGAAATGAAAACACTTTTAGATCACATCCCCGGTCATAATGTGAACATATTTAACAATATATGCCAAAGAAATACAAAAAAATCAATTTCTTTGTATTCTTGCATCATATTCTAAGCATGATTTCTTCCTGTAAAACAAAATATAAGGCTCGAACCAACCGATTTCAACCAATAATATCACGACATCCACCTGTCAAACAACTTTTAGCGGCACAGAGTGAAGATTCATTATGACACGTCCACTTATCAACATTCAAATCAAAATCCTCCCAATGTTACGTCCCGCCTGTCTGTCCTGTTTCACTTGGAAATACATCACGATGTGGAAATTAGATGCACTCAAAATGTTGTTTCATCTGGACTTTAAGGGGTCAGAGGCCAAAAAAGTTTGGAACCACTGCTACAATATTCAACAAACATATTAAATAGAACTGATATGAAATGATGAGATTGTAGCCATTTTAAATGTGACTCTAAGAACGGGCCTTTGACTCTACAAGTTTATAATGAAGCATAACCTCAAAGAGTCATTTGATGACAAGTTTTGGGTCTGAGAATGAACATAATTTACTTCAGAGTGACAGTTCACAACATTTTGGGTAAATGTTTCCTGTGGTGGAAACTGAATTAAAATGTCTCGGTCAGACAGAATCATAATGTTTAGGTGTAACGGTGGTAGTCTGGGTTTGCTCTGCGGAAGCTGAGTCGCTGTTTGGATTTGTAAGCAGATCCGCTCGTCGTTTCCTCTCAGGATGACGGATTGGTGGTCAGGATCTCTGCAGCTTCTGAAGCAGCCAGAAACAGCGGTTCTGGCTGAAACCTGAAAACGTAGTAGATTCCAAAGAATGAAAATCCATCTCAGACTCTGAATTTATGGCTCTGTGTGCTGTCACATGATGCGACAACAGAAGAAGAACTCTGTCAGGTTTTTAGCAGCCAAAATCTACATTCACAAGTCACAAGTTTTCTGTTTAATTATTTGATTATTCATGTAAGTTTTGGCCAGATGAAGCCCAGGAGGTTAACTGCTCTTTGAAGTTATGCTTCATTATAAATATGTAGAGTCAAAGGCCGTTTATTAGAGTCACATTTAAAATGACTACAATCTAATCATTTCATATCAGTTCTATTTAATATGTTTATTGAATATTGTTCCAGTGGTTCTAAACTTTTTTGGCCTCTGACTTCTTAAAAAGCGGACGTATCATAATGAATCTTCGCTCTGTGCCACTAAAAGTTGTTTGATGGGTGGATGTCGTGATATTATTGGTTGAAATCGGTTGGTTCGAGCCTACGTGAGCACATGTTATATTTTGTTTTACAGGAAGAAATCAAGCTTGGAATTTGATGCATTTTTTTGGCACATATTGTTAAATATGTTCACATTATGACCGGGGATGTGATCTAAAAGTGTTAAAAAGGCATGTTTCATTTCATCTCAACTTTAAAATAAAGTAAAGTCTACCTGGGACGTCTCATCACATGTTGCATCGTCTACCGGTTAAACAGTAGAGGACTTATTGTGTTTAATTTGAATAACTTTAACCCTCCTGTTGTCCTCCTGTTAAGCATGCAGCTTTTGTCCTCCCGGGTCAATTTTGACTCCCTATAAATTTTAATAAAACACCCCAAAATTCAATGAAAGTAGTGATCATTACTTTTACTTGCAAAGTGTGTGGTATGGAACCATCCATGTGATTTTCAGGCAATTAGATGAAAGAAATCCATATTTCTGATATTAAAAAAAAATTGAAAACGGGTCAAATTTGACCCGAGGACAACAGGAGGGTTAAGAGTCTTCAAGAGATAAAATACAGTAATTCACAAAAAAAATAAAGCAAAAATTGCAGAAATGCTTGAAAAAAAACCTATTTTGTGTGTTGGAAATATGTTTGGACATATAATAAAGAGACCTACAGTTATAATCTTGTAATCCATAACACCATCTGTATATGGAAACAGATGTTCAAATAATAAAACCCTCTTTTCACTCGTCTATAGTAGGATCTGCTGTAGATGAGAATAATTCAGTAGGAGGCTTTTATGTTCATAGTTTCAAGCAGTGACATGAAACTGCACTGTTGTTAAATGTAAATTGCACCAAATGTGCTTGAAAAAGTAACTAAATGTACACAGATTACATAATAATCATGGATCCAGCACCTGATCTGGTTGGTTTTTTTTGATGTGCAAATGTCTTCTTCTCTTCTTTAACATCAGCTCTCTGTTTACAAAGTAAAGAACCATAATGAGAAGCTTTGTGGTGAGATAAGACCACCCCGACGTACGCTCAGACAGTTTGTGGGGTCGTTCCTGCACCAGTAAAGATGAGTCGAGCACAAAAGGCAAGTGTGCCGGCAGACGTGTCTCAAAAGAGCAAGGGAATGCTAAGAGCACCCCTGGGTGATGCAATAAATGCCTTGAAGCCATTGTTTGGAAGATAATAGTCGTGTTTTCTCCTCCTCTTTCCTCCAGCAGTGGAGACACATCTGTGACGACGGGATGGTGGGAGGAAGTTATGAATACGTAAAGGAATCTTTCTTTCTGTCTTCATGAAACTTTTTTAATAATATAACAGTCATCACATAATTATATTTTAATAGATAATTGATTCTATTTCCTTCTCTTCATTAGTAGACTTCTGAAACATAAACATAACAACAAAAAGTATCACATATTACCTGTTTAATCTGTTTTTCTGTTTCTTTTTTCCATATCTTCAGTTGTATTCAATGGATTTTGTCCTTTATTGTTTGTCTCATGTCAACTTCCCTTTATACTCTCTTGCAGGACTGGGTTTAAATCATAATTGTCAATTTAGGATATTTGCTTTTCTATAACCTTTAGTTACAGTAATATGTTGCTGTATATAATATAAATTGAATAATATTTCATATAACATATTTCATTTAATAAATTAAGAACATATATGCATATATGTCCCTGAATCAGGTGTAACACTGTGTTTATTAGGAAGCAACAAAGTTGTTAGTTGCTCATTGAAGAGTTCATCCTTTCAAAAATATTCACAAGATAAACGTTGTGTGATTTGGGAGATTATTGTGATGACTTCAGAGTTTTATGAAGCAGGTCGAGCCTGAAATATTTTGTTTTACAAATGATCAATGAGAGGAATGATTGTTTGATTCTGACAAAAGAAAAAGAAGGAAAGATTTACTGTTGAAGTCGTCTTTATCAGAACCAGAATCAGAAACAGGTTTACTGCCAAGTAGGAATTTCCCCTGGTGTTGTGGTGCATAACAATCAAAATATACACAAAAATCAAATAATCATGATACAAAATAGAAATTTACAATAAAAAATATAAAGGGTTTAGTTTTTCCTGATCTGAATCATATAGAGGATGTCGTATGTTGTACAGAGGATGAAGCTCTTTGAGGCAAATTTGTGATTTGTGATATAAAATTAACCTGTTTTTATTTTCATTTCTCTCAAAGGTTACAATTATATATGGTTTATTTGTCATTTATTCATTTTTTTGGTTGATTTTACAACCTTGATGCTAAAGTCTGAAAATCTGCTAATGTAAATGTAAAGTCTCCGTCCACTCAAAGACGTGTTTGTGCAGAATGATTCATCAGCTGAAGGAGGAAAAGTTTCTCTGTTTTCACCTTAAATCTCAGTTTAACACGTGAATCTGGAGCCAATTGTGTTCCAGTATGAAACTTACACAAGTGTGATGTAGAAACAATGAGCCACACTGACTGAAAACAGCACGCTGTTATTAGTCTTTAAAGCCGTTTCTAAACAAACTAACATGACTAAACTCTTCATGATGAAGGAGCGTGTCACCCAGTGCAGCCATGTGACTCACTGATGTGTTCTTAATAGTTTTTAAACAACAGAAGAATGATATATATCAGGCTTTGATACACACACAATACTTGTTAGTAGATCAGTTCACTGTTGGTTTGGATCCAAACATGAGATTTATTGACAATAAGAAAAACATTATCATTTCTTCATCTGAATCGATCTATTTCTTCTCGTCCTGTCACACAAAGCCGTCGGGTCAGTGAGGGTCAAACCTACCGGTGACATCTGCTAATTGTCCTGATGGGCCGGCTGCTCATGTCTTTTCAATACCAGTTGCTCTGTAGGTGTCTGTAGCTGGGAGCAAACCAG
Source organism: Thunnus thynnus (assembly GCF_963924715.1). Lineage (NCBI taxonomy): Eukaryota > Metazoa > Chordata > Actinopteri > Scombriformes > Scombridae > Thunnus > Thunnus thynnus. The sequence continues at coordinate 4,236,819 of NC_089535.1, forward strand.
CAGCTGCCACCTTCATGACTCACCTCCACAGGATCATTTAACCCCCCCCCCCCTCCCCCAGACTCTGAAACCCTCCCTCCCTCTGTGAGGAACGGTCACTCTGGGTATTAGGAGACTATAACGGATAATGTGGATTTAAAGATTCGACTGTTACGGGTCTTTTAATGTTAATGAAGCTAAAACTGTGGATGCAGCCAGTTAAACATGAACACATGTAGAGTTATTTTTAGTCCTTTTAGATGTGCATTTTGTATATTGAAGATCTATTTATTGTTACTGAAAACAGTTTAATTCTCTATAAAGCTCAAAATAATCCTTGTTAATGCTCTAAATCATCTCTCTGGCTCTTACTATTTGTACAGTTTTTACTTTGTCTTGTTTCCTTAAAAACATCCAGTTTCTTTATGTAGTTTTAAGGTTGGAAAATATATGTATATATATCGTACATGTTCTGTATTAGCTGTTACAGCATTTTAATTGAAGCTTTATGATGTTAACACTGAGTGAAATAATCAAAACATCTTTTTATGGCTGCACCAGTCCTCCAAAATGAAATGTTCTTGATGTCTTGTGGAACATTTTATACACTTTAACCCCCAAAATTGACATATTTGTTATCTTTGGGATCTACAGTAGAATTTAATAAAGTTCTGAGGTTTGGAACAAACTGTGGTTGACAGTAAGGTCACAGTTTGCTTGATGAAATGGTTCATCAGGGAGGGAAAACATCAAATATCTATTTTTGCTTCGGCTGTTTGTCTTTTCTTTCTTTTCTTTTTTCAATCACTTCAGTGTATATCTAAAAAACAAGATTCTTTACACAAAAAAGGAGAAGGGAGAAGAAAAAACCTTATAATACCTGCCCTCCTCTTAAAATAATAACATACATTGTTGAGATGGATGGACGGATAGATGGACGGATGGATTGAAGGATGGATGGATGGAAGGATGGATGGATGGAAGGATGGATGGATCCACCTGCATGAATATAAACACTCCACAGTCACATAAAAACAATAAATTGTTGCTTTTCTTTATGTTTGGTTCTATTATTATAACCAAAACTTTAGTGCTGAACTCTGGATAAGAGCTCAAATGCATAAATCATCATTTTCATTATGGATTCATCTGTCAGTTGTTAATCTGTTGTTAATAATTGTAAATGTATGCAGTTACCAAAGCTCAGAGTGACTCTTTAAACTGCTTGTTTTGTCAGTTTAAACATTCATAAAACCAAATATATTCAGTTTTAATTAACTTAATGAAAATTTGTGAAGCTGTAACCAACAATGAATTGATTAGTCCAGTCATTGTTTCAGCAGTGATTCCCTGAAGAGGTTATGTGTAAAATTATTAACCTTTTATCTGATTTTTCCTTCAGTGTGTCTCAACCAGCAGAGCTGAGCTGCTGCAGTGATCAGATGGTCAACAGCTCTCATAAAGTTGTAAGTGAGCTTCTAATTAAACCAAAGCTCACTCAACATGACAAACGGCGCTATGGAAACTGGCACACAGGAGACAAAAAGGCGCAGACTTTCCCTTTGATGAGTCCATCAATTAGCATCACAACCGGCGTTCACGTGTCCTACCAGCGTAAAATCTCACATTTGCAAATAATGACAAGCTAAAGCACAATAAGAAACACGGAGGATGAGAAAGGGGGCACATTTTAACCAGATGCCCGGCAATAAATAACAGGCTCGATGCCCCCCAGCTGAGAGCGCATCATTTACATTTTTGGGGGGTCTCACGGGGCCGGAGCGTGTCCGCACAGGAAGCACAGAGGTTGCTGATTGTTCCGGAAAGACTCATCGCTTCGTTAGGGTCACTTTTTGAATGAAATGTAAATGTGGCGGCGTGTGCAGAAGCCGCATATATAAACCCCCAGAGGAGCGCAGGAGGGGACACTGATACCTGCGTCCTCATCGGCCCCACAGCGAGCTGACATGCAGCCAGTTGCAGCCAAACTACCGCTTATCCACAGAACACCGTTTTCTGTGGAGGATATTCTGGACCCCACAAAATTTACAAGAAAAATAATAAGTGTAGATGATGCAGCAGCTGCAGGTAAGAATCAAACTGTTTCAAGCTTAAAAAAACAACCTGTTTGTGTAGCTGTTAGTCAGATCCTGCTCTCAAATGCAAATTTGAGTTATTTGTGTTTGTTGTAGAGTATTAAACAGATATTTCATCACGTTTCAGAGGGAAATATTGTACTTTTTACTCCACTTATTTAGTTTTTACATACAAAATGATGCATTTTATAGATTATACTGTCCAAATATAAAGTAATTTAGTTGCACCATGACCTGCTACAACATTAAAGCTGTAATATTCAGCCTGATAATGTAACACTGACTGCTGTATAATCATCTATATAACCTTTGAATGCAGGACTTTTACGTGTGTGGAGTATTTTTTATAGATTTAGCTTTTCTCAGCTGTTAATTTACTTGTATGAGTTTATGAATTGATTCAGTCATGACTTTGTTTTTCTTTTAGGAGCTTCTACTGTCAGAGATGAACTCAGAGAGAAGCAGCATCCTCCTCCAGCAGGTGGAAGCCCGGAGGAGGCAGCTTCATGTCCGGAGAAGCGTCAGGGGTCAAAGGGCAAAAGCAGACGGATCCGCACCGCCTTCTCCTTGGAGCAGCTGCAGATGCTGGAGCACAGCTTCCAGAGGTGCCACTACCTGTCGGTGCTGGAGCGGCACGCCATCGCCTCGGCCCTCCGCCTCTCCGAGACTCAGGTCAAGATCTGGTTTCAGAACAGACGCACTAAGTGGAAGAAGGAGCGGCAGCTGGGGAGGGAGGCGGAGGAGGAGCAGCAGCAGCAGCGCGGCTTCGCATCACATCCTGCAGTCTGCTCGTCTCTGACCTACAGTCCTCTTTACTGCCAGCAGCGCACGCCACTCCCGCTGTTTGCACCTCTGCCTCTGGTGCCTTTTCACCATTATTACACATGATGCACTGAGAACATTACGGACCGACATGTACTGAAGCAAACCTATTATTAACACTTACAGGAGAGCTGTTAACGTGCCAAACAGGACTGAGTTTAAATAATGAAAATGGATAAAAATGCTAAATATTTTCTAATGTAATTATGCTATAACTTATTTTGATAAACATTTTTATTGAAAATCTTTTTGTTTGTTCTTTGCTGCTTAAAATACATTGAGAGTGAGTCTGTTTGACCTTCACATAATGCCACAAACACCTTTTAAATCAGAATATAAGCATGTGTATGAATCTCTACACAAACACATCTTTCAATATTTATTCCTAAACTGTGATTTTCCATTTGTGGCCTTGTGGTGGAAAATCTTCAGATGAGCCAATAAATCTTCAAGTCTCCCACAAGATATGTGTTCCAAAAAAAAATCAAGAAGATCCAAACTCAAAGAAACACACTGAAACAGGCAGAGTTCAATGTAAAAGCATCAACTGCAATACAAGTAAAGCAAGGCTTCGTCCATGGATGAAAAACCTAATGCAAGATCACAAAACATCGTCTTATATACTCTTCATAACTCCTCCTAGTGTGGGCTCCTCCTCATTTCACCAAATCTCAGGGTTTTCTTCCATTGTCGCTAAGTCTCATCTCTCCATCACTTCCATTTAAACTCCTCCCACAATGACATCATTCGTGACCTTGAACACTTTGGCAACGATCCAAATATGATTCAATTTAGAAACAATGGAGTCTCACACCTCTCTACAACTGAAAACAAAAAGAATACCGGTGGCCTTTAATAATCAAAACTTACAGGCAAATCATTCAAATATCGTACGTGCTCATCAGCCGGTAATCAAATATCGTGATCGCTGACCCGTCCGTGACTCTAAATGACATCACTCTGCACGTTGCCCCTGTGCTGACACCGACCCGACTGTTTACACAAGGAAATTATTCTTCCACAGCCTCGAGATAACGTTGTGCAGTTACAGCTTCATGCTCAATCATGGGGATGTATTATGATGTAAAATTATGACTTTGGTCAATATTTTTGCTTTAATAGTCATAAGAAATAATAGACACAAGTTCATGTTATGATCTAATGAGGTGAAAGGAACCTGACAGGGTGGTTCCTGCTGATAGGACAATGTTGGCTGTTTGGTGAACAGAAAACACATCTTCTTGATCCAGGTAGAATATATTGGATATCAGTATTTTGTCAAGTGTAAGCCTGGATAGGATACGAGTAGGAGATAATTACATGTAGGCATATAAATACAGGTTTATTGTATTTCTTATTCTTTTTATTTCTCATGCAAAGACATAGTGCAGAAAATGTGTCAGTTTAATGACTAAAAAGCAGCCGATTCCTGAGGTTTCACTCAGGATGAGAAACTAGAAAATTAACACTGAGGGTCACACAAGACTCAGAGTCTACAGACATGTTAGCAGCTCTGTGAAGCACAGCAGCTAAATGCTAACATTCAGCATTGTTACGACCTCTAATGTCTAGAGGGAACACAAGGAGTAATATAATTAGGTGATCGAAAGCCCTTTGTAAAAATGGTAAGAAAAAGGCCACTAAAACAATTGCAAAGTATAACAGGGAGAACCATTTATTAACAAAAAGGATTATTAACAGATAAACTGACTGATATAGTAAAAAAAAGGAAGCAACTTAGGCATCAGGGTCTCCAAGGCCAAAACAACAAACAAAATCCCACTCTAACTAGAAAAGAAAAGTCTCACTTGGGCTACAGAATGGGAAAAAAGACAATGCTACGCTCCCTGGCTAGCCTCAAAACAGGAGAAAAAACAGAGAGCAAGATAAAAAAAAAGGCAGAGAACCCCTACAAGGCTTCCTGAAAATTATCTACAAGTTACACAGAGCTCTATCAACAGCAACACAGAGTATGAACAGCAAAAACTCAACAGCACCAGCCCAACCAGCAGCCCAGTGGCAAAATGGGCAGAAGCACTGGTTCAGGGGGGGTTGATATACAGCTCCACTGACGATCAGACGCAGTTCAGGTGCGGGCAATCCAAGCAGGCAGAAAGCTCCCCCCCCCCCCCCCAAAAAAAAAGAAGCTGGGAGAAAAGTCAGTGGATGTAACAAGCATGCTAAGATGTTCACAGTTATGACGCTAACATGTTGGTGTGATGTCAACCATGTTTAGCATCTTAGATTAGCATGTTAGAGTGCAGCTGAGGCTGACGGGAATGTCATTAGTAGGGCTGCAACTAATGATTATTTTCAGTAGTGATTAATCTTCTGATTATTTTTTTGATCAATCAATAATTGTTTGATCTGTAAAACCTCAGAAAATAATTTAAATTTAATTTTCGGCCGATCACCACATCAATTAATCAACTAATCACTGCAGCTCTAGTAAACAGTTTAGGAAGAATTTAGTTACAAACCAAAATATCTGACCTGAGAATGGCGCTAAATAAAAAGTTAAAGGATCACCAAAGTTATTACGGTTCATCCTGAGGGGAACATGAACGTCTGAAACAAATTTAATGTTAATCTGTCCAACGATTGTTGTGATATTTCACACATAAATCACAAATGTCAACCTGAGAAAGGTATCTGATCAGGTGGTGCTGGAGGGAAAGACAGATGATCGCCAGAATCTTTATCATCTGTACAAAACTGTGTGTCAATTCATCTGGTAGATGTTGAAATATTTCACAAGACAAGTGAAAACATTGACCTGCTGGTGGCGCTACAAGAGGAGTCAGAGGATTCGTATGGGAGAAGTTTGAGATATTTAAGTCTGGACCAGCTTCAGAAAGGTTTAACTGGTGTCAGATTGATGTGTGTGTGTGTGTGTGTGTGGGTGGGTGTGTGTGTGGGTGTGTGTTTGTTACCCCACTGAGACCTTAAACACTGACCTTGTAGTCCAGTAATCCTCATGGGGACCAAAGCCTGGTCCTAATGAGACAAAACATCATTTCTGTGGTTGTGGTTAGGCTGTCCACAATGAAAGGAAGTCAATGAGTCATTACAACGTCCTAACAAGGATAGTTGCGCAAACCTGTGTGTGTTTGTGTGTCTGTTTGTGTGTGTAAGAGAAATAGTAATGACCAGATGGTCTGCAGTGGACATCCCACCTGGTTCAAACTCCTTCCAACACTTTTTTTGGCCAAGTTAAACTCATACTAAAAGTATTTCAAAAGAACATCTCTCTGCTTTAATCTTTGTTCTCGAAGTCTCTCTTCCACACGCACACACACACACATGCACACACACACAAACACACACACACACACACACACTCACATATGCAAACACAAGCCTGAGCACATCTGTATGTAATTTAGCACATAATCTTATCCTCAGATGTCAGAGGAATCTCAACTCTTCAACATGTCCATCCATTATGTTGGATAAGACAAATCAATGAAGTATTTAGTTTTAATAAATCATTAAAAAAAGGATCATTCATATTTTGAGATTGTGAAATGGTTCGTGAATGTCTAATAAAGTTTTGCAGCTGTAGAAATATTTTGTGCATGTGTGAAAAAGTTTAATTTGCACACGTGTCAAAATGTAGAAGGCAAACCAGTCGCTCGGCAGTGTTACATACATACATACTGTCGCTCTGCTTTAGCATGTTGATTAAATAACATAAGCATTGCTAGGCAACCATTAAAACATGGCTCTGAGACAAACTGCCCTGAGCTCGTTGCATCCCCAAATGGATCAGCAGTTAATGTAACTGTATGATTATAATGTGTTGAGCTGCCTTATTACTAACATCTCTTTTAATATATCCAGTCTTCCCTTGTGCCAATAATTAAATACGTCACTTTGTATATAGTTATACATCCATGAGAAGCAGCTCTGTATTAGCAGACATATCTGCAGCTTTGTGTGACCTTATAAAAACACACACATGCTGGTTAAGTTGTCATATTTCAGACACTGAAGGAGGCCAAAGACTACACTTTTTAAATTCATTTATTTGCACAGTAAAACAAAGCTGCATAAACACAACAACAAAAGAGAAGAAACAAACTGTGCAGGTGAGATTTATAAAAAACCGAGTCCAGTACGGATCACTGAGAGGTGTAAACATTTGTCTGTATTATAGTTGTGAACATCTTGTGGTCCTCTAAGTTCTTGAAAGAAAAAGAAAGAACCACACAGTAAAAAGAAGACCACCAATTTCCACGATCCAATTGATCCTGAACAGCGGCTGGCAGCACACACACACACAGACACACACACACACACCTGATCACACCTGACCACAGGTGATCACAGGTGATCAGCCTTTCGACTGGATCTGGAGATATTCAGGTCACAGCCTCAAAATGCTGCAACATACAGACAAGATCAATAGTCGTCCTGTGATCAGTCTGTGTGTAACTTCTCTGCTGGAGCTGATAGTATCAGTGTTTCCAGGCTGTGTAGTTTGCGTGTATGGTGGCTCCGAGTGGTCAAACAACTCTGTAAAGGCTTTTGACGGATGCAAAAAAAAAAAACGCAAAAAAATCGAACCTGCTCCGAAAACTTTAATGACGGACGAAACTTTCGGAGTCGGTGTGTAAACGCGATTGACACAACGTGACGTCATATTTATTTTTTTAACGTGTGACAATTTTGGACAAAAAAAACGGACTTGGTGCGCAAAGACCTTCACTGCTTGACGACTCCATTTTGCATCATATTACGAATTTTCGCAATGAATATAGTAATTGGACTCAGTGTGCAAGGTTTCTGTGCGTAACAATTTTTGTCAGATGACGGATTAAAAAAACGCATACGACAAAAACGGACTTGGTGTGCAAAGACCATTAGGCTGGAAAAAATGTTTTACAGGGCAAGAGAAGTGAAGCAGGCTTGTTCAGAGGGCCGTGGTGATAAAATGAGTGTTATTAGGGTCTAGGATGCCACAACTTTGATCCAGAACAATAATAATAATAATATGTTTATTTAGTATAGCACCTTTCACAGAAATAAAGTTCACAGTGCTTCACAGGAATAAAAACTTAAAATTAAGACCATAAAAACATACATACAATAAAAACATACGCCACAAGTTAAAGTTAACATAAAAACAAAACACAGGCAGTAGGGTACCTCACGATCATTACACGTCACACACAACTACAGAAGACCAGATGATCCACATCAGCCTGGTTTACAGTCTGCTGTACCAGCCTCGACCAGTCAGGAGCCATCGTAGACACACAGATCATCAGCAGGAGGCATGAACATGTATCCCTGACTCCACTGCTGTGTCCTGCCAGGACTTTCTGTTTGTTTTTTTTTGTGTTTTTGTGCTCTTTGGGGTTTCCTGTGTTACACTTCTGTTGTCCAGTCCTTTTTGGTCATATGGTTTTTGCTTGTTGACATGATTTGTGTGGTAGGTTTAGAGGAACCGCCTCCTTCGGTTAGTCAGGGTGTCGTGTACTTTGGTTTGGGATCATGGTTATTCTTGGACGGTTGTATCGAGAGGTTTGTGTGTTTTTTGGGTTTTGATTTTCAGTTTGTTCTGTGTTTCCCTGCTGTGTCCCTGCAGCTCCTCGCTGGTCTGTTTTTCTCTCCACACCTGCCCTGCGTCTAGACTCGTCAGCCAATCGGCTCCATGTCTGTTCCCCTGTTTCATCACCTCACTTCACCTCTCCTGAGTTCTCCACCCATCTCCCCACCTGCACCTTGTCTCCTCGTTAGTTCAGTTAGGCCACGTTTACACTGCCTGGTACAAGTGACCCAATTCTGATTTTTTGCTTACATGCGGCACAGATTGGATATGTATAATTATGAACGTGTAAACAGGAAAAAAAGCACATGGAATCGGATATTCTCAGATCCGTTTCAGGTCTCAATCATATGTGGAAATAAATCTGATAGTAGTCGGATATTTGCCAATGTCTAAACGGACAGATCAGATATTCTCTGTCATTGGGATTCACACATCATTGAAAATGCAACCACGTATAACGTTATTTTCATGTACCTTTTCGGTAAGCAAACCCTCGTTTACGCATGCCGGTTGTTTCAAGTGTTAAGCAAGTGTAAACAAAGGTATCGGATATCGGTCACTTGTAAAAGTAGATGTAAACAGACGGTCAGAAAAATCAGATACAGGCAGAAAATCTGAACTGGGCATCAAGACTTGCAGTATAAATGCAGCCCAAGTTTTTAAGTCGTGGTTTTCTGTTCAGTCTTTGTTGGATCATTTCTTCTGTTGTAGTCACCAGTGTTGGGTGTCTGTAACGCAGTAATGTAGCGCGTTACTGTTCCTACATTCAATAATCACATTAGAGTTACTAATCAAAAAGTTCTGTCTTTACTTGCATTACTCAGGTTCTTCAATCATCTGCATTAAAAAATAATCAAAGGTGCCTTTCATGCACGCTTGTCCAACAATCGACTGACCTCTCATGACGTGACTTTGGCTTGAGTTCCGACCAAGCGGCAACCTCCGGGGCTGAAAAATGAAGCCAATGCTGAAGTGCCAAAAACTGCAGTTCTTTGAATGGCCACTTGAGGCTCCAAAAGCAAGTCAATCCCCATAGACCCTCATGTTAAAATGCCCAACTTTACAGCAGAAATAAACATGTTTACAGCCTGGAACAAAAAACAGTTTTGGTCTCTGTAGCTAATTTCCTCTTTCATGACAACTGTACGGGGGGTGAATTTTTTTATAACTCACCCGTTTAAATTTTATTAAGCCGTAAAGTTATGCATAATGAAGGACATGGCTGCTTTGAGTGACAGGTCCGCCAGCTGCTAGGTGGCTTGTTTCAGCCATTTGGCCCGCCTCTTTGCCCATTTTTGATTGGCTGGGAGTTAGGCAGCATCACGGACTGCCAAGATGGCGAGCTTCAAAACCGCTCTTCAGAAACCAACGGGTGACATCACGGTAACTACGTCCATATTTTTATACAGTCTATGGTTCTGACACACACATACACACATGTGTGGGAGAAAAGACAAAAATGGCAGAGCGGTCTACAACTTTTGAGTGGCGGAGGTATGCACACTACTTCGAATTTGTTACGCGAAAGGACAAGAATGTTACGGTAAAGTGCAAATTGTGCCCAGGCCAGAAACAACTATCCACTGCTGTGAACACAACATCACACAGCAGCACCTGCAAAGGCAACATGCTAACACAAAGCCAAAGTAGCCAAAGACTCCCAGACCCAGAGTGATGCTCAAGCTGAGTGTATGCCGACCCCAACCAAGCAGCCAAAGCTTGATTTTCAACAGGTAATGTTAACAAAAGCAGAGATGAACAGACTTGTAGCATCGTACATAATGGAGGAAATGCTGCCTGTTTCTATAGTGGAATCTCCGTCTTTCAGAAACATACTCAGGGAACGGACGGCCACCATCATCAGACAGGAAAACTTTTTCTTTTGTATGTCCTCTTTATTAAGATAGGGATTTGCTCCGATATATGGGCATATGTAAGGTAGGGGTGTGCCTGAATACAAATACATTATTCGGCAAAGCACAAATAGTGGGGTTTTTACGAATATTTTTTTCATACAAATATTTTAAAAATTATTTGTTTTCAGGAAGAAAAATAAACCATGTCAAATACCAGCGTGCAGGTCGTTTAGATCACTATCTCAGTGTCTCTCCTCTGCTCCGCTGTGACGTCTATCAGCAGGTCTCAGCGAGGGGAGTCACATCCACCTGCTACATGACGCATATTTCTTAATTTGGACATCACTTCCAGAGTTGGGGGTGTTCCCCAGAGATAAAGCTGAACTACTGACACACGCTTCAATAACACTTATTGTAACCCTTTAATTTTCTAAAATTAAAAGCGTAATAAAAATAAAAACAGGATTTTTAAGCTTCTGTCCACTTTTATTCGAATACAAATACAAATAATTTTGCTGCCTCAACAAATACAGACACAAATACAATACTAGGTTCTCTGCACATCCCTAATGTAAGGTTTAACGTTATATTGGTAACTGGCAATTACATGACAATGCATCTCAGGCGTTGTTGCGGAGTAAGTAGTAATTAAGTAAAGTGATGCATTACTTTTTAAAAAAGTAACGAGTAATGTATGTAATACATTACATTTTTTGAGTAACAACCCGAACACTGGTAGTCTCCCTGCCTGCACTCCTGTTTGCTGTTCTGTTAGCTTTTGTTTTTGCTGCTCACTCTAAATAAAGAGTTTTTCTTCAGACCTGCTTCGCCTTTGTTCTCTTCATTTGGGTCCGTTCCTGCAGCCCATCGTGACAAGAGGTGATTGTTACACTGAAGTCATACATGCCAATTATGAATATCGTTCATCCAGTTAATCTGCTTGGCGTGAGCGTCAGTTCTGGTCAAACTGTCATTGCTGCTTTCTGAAAACAGAAAAGTATTTCAAAGCATTACACGCCACATCTGTGTATTATTAATGTTTCCAAACAGTAACTTTTTTTTCTCTCTCTCTCTCTCTTTGCATGTAAGGATTCAATATGTGGATTTGTTTGAGGTTTTTAATTGTATTTATTTCCAGAGACATAGAAACAGAGGACGCCCCTTCATCAGATGAAGGATCCACAGTAAACACATCAAACTACATATCTACCATATTAAACTGCCTCTATATTAATATATTCATATTCATTTATATTTGTCACTTGTAATCCAACCTTCTGTGTATATTTATTCTTGAGCCAAATAAATTCTTACAACTCTAAAAAGGTCATAATTCACTTTGTTTAGCCTGTTAAAGACTGCATGTGATGATTAACTGTTGATTGATTTGTTCATGCCATTAGTGTAAATGAAGGTGAGGGTCTATTAAAAATAGATTAAGGTACAATGATGTAACAAACATGTATTTGTTCAGAAACAGTTCACTGTAGTCACTTTATTGTACAAGAAACAATAGCACAAGAAATATTAAATAGCAAATAAAAATGAAATGGAAGCTACATCCTCATACAACTGGAACTGCTCTCTGTGACACTCTGGATATCATACTCATCATATTATACATACTGTCTGTTATCCTCTGCTGTTTCTGGCAGGTCAGCTGTTATCTGGGTATCATCCCTCATATATGAGCCTCCATATGCAGCAGCTTTGGAATTGTCTCTCTAGTCATTGGTTGTAGCATTTCCTCTCCACATCTGTTGGTATTTCCCTTCATTTCTGACCAACAACACACTGAGCAGGATCCAGGGCTGGCTCGGACTATGTTGGTGCCCCGGGCGAGGTTTTAGATCGGAGCCCAACCTCCAGTCCAAGAACTTCAGATATGAATTCACACTAAAATCAACTGCTGCAATGGTTCCTCCAGTCCAGACAAAGTCCTCCCAGTCCTCTGGACAAAAAGGCAAGAGGGGATCAAGGTGCCATTCAGTGAGTGTTTAGTAGCATTGCCACATGAAGTTTGGTGGCTGTCATGTGACAATTGACTGAACAGTAAGGCTTTGGAAAATCAAAACTGATGAAAATCCATGCAAGTTAATAGGAAAAGACATGAAAAATGTTAAGAAGAGAGAACATGTAGGCTACGTATTTCCAAACAACCCCACTTCCCACTCATTTGGTGCCTCCACCCTCATTTGGTGCCCATGACGGCCGCCTATGTGGCCTACGTAGGCTTGTAGAAACACCCACAGCGATGAATTCACCATCAGCTCAACAAAAGAATAACAAACAGAATAAGATTAAAATGCAAACCAATCACAGCGCAGAAAATATAATCAACTTCCTGCTAATTTACTGGCTTACTCTTACCATCAACTTTACCTAAGCTACTAGCTAATGCTAACTTTGTCTTAGTAAGCAAATCAATATGAACCTGATACTATCTTCAAATTTACAACAAAGCTTCTGTAATCCCACAGGAGCTAAACTGTCCTAAATCCACAAAATTGTAAATACAAAGAAGATCTCTAACTATGTGTAATTACAGAACATATCATTCTTGGTTTTCCTTCAGCTTGAAAAATTCCCGCCATTATTGATGCTGCTACTTTGGTAATAAAAGCAGACATTTGCTAACATCTTAAAGCTACATTACTGTTCTATTCTGGGCACATAAAGCAACCTTCCTGACCGAAAAATATACATTTGGACAACTGTGTTGCTTTACAGTAACAGCAAACTAACTACAAGCTAAATACACATTAAATATTTACCATTAATATCTACAGCGGAATAGCTCGCACTGTCGTCCATCTTAAAATTCAGGACCTGCATGGGGATGAACACAATGCAACCATATGCCCTCTGATTGGACAGATTGATTTTGCGTTTGACCAATAAGAATCAGCTGTAAAAACAGGGTCAAAGTTCATACTCATAACTTGTAGTTTATGGCTTGTAACTGCAGTGTCGCACACACAGGTAGGAAATTTGTGTGTCCGTCTCTCACTCTTGGAAATATTCATGCACAAATTTTAATTACACATGCACAAAATATTTCTACATCTACAAAAACTTTTTTACACATGTGCAAATTATATCTGTGTGCACAGAACTTTTTCACAGATGCACAAAATATTTCAACAGCTGCAAAACTTTATTGCACATTCACAAACCGTTTCACAAGCTCAAGATATTAATGACAGAATGGAAAAACAAAGAAGAGTAAATGTCACGGGAGAAAAACAGCACATTTTGCATTAAATTGTCCTCAAGTGCCACAAATTCTGAAATTTATTAACTCAAAAAGTAGCATCCAAACTAAACTTTAAGAGGATGAAATGTCAAGTTTTATCAGCTGCTGTTGGGATTTTTTTTTCCTGGCAGGCTGGTTAAACCAAACAAATCTGAAACCACCTTTATCAATGAAGTATTGGAAACAGATGGAGGCAAAACAAAGTAGCAGTGTGGACGAAACGGGAGATAAAGGTCGCTATTGTCTCAAACACATGTGCCTAAACACAAAGAAACCTCATCTAAAAAAAGGCAAAACCAAAATAATGAGAGCGAGCGAGAGATGACATGAGTCAACATCTACTGGATTTTTCCATGAAGCATGTGTGATAAACCTCGAATGATCTGGCTGACAAGTGACTCACAGCAAGAGTTCTTCTGTTCGTCTCTGCAGGAATTAAGATCATAAAACCATAAACAACAAGAGCGATCAATGTCTTGAAGGTATCTGATCAGATTTTATTCTTAATTGATAAACAAGAGTGACGTTAGCGGCTCTGTGAGGCTGTAATGCTTATTGTAAAGAAATGCAAACTGTTGGTTGTGGTGAAGTAAGTGTAATAGTAGCCAGAAGATGGTGTTGGCAACTATTTTGATAATCGATTACTAGTTTCAGTCATTGTTTGTTATTTGCTGGTTCCAGCATCACCAGTTAAAGGATCTGCTGCTTATTTCTGTTGTTATATCATTGTAAACTCAATTCAAGTCAATTCATTTTATTTATATAGCACCAAATCACAATAGAAGTTATTTCCAGGCCATTTCTCACATGGAGAAAGTCAAAACCGTACTCTTTAATTTACAGAGACCCAACAATCCCCCCATGAGCAAGCACGTGGTGACAGCGGCGAGGAAAAACTCCCCATGAATACTTTACTGAATGTTTTGGGGTTTTATTGTAGCTTGGACAAAACCAGACAATCAAGAACATGTTTTTGGGCTCTGGGAAACTGTTATTTTCTGTCCCTTTATAGACAAAAAAATCAATAATGAAAAGAATCATTAGTTGCAAATGTTTTGCTGTCAGTCCAATCATGTTCCTCTCGTCTTCAAAGATAACCTCAAAAAACCTCAAAAAATAAGGTTTTACTCTTATTATCTTTCTTTTATTATCTTTCTTTCAGTTTATTTCTTTCACTTTCAGTTATTACACGAGAAATTAGAGACCACAGAGAAAACCACAGCTTCCATTAAAATGTAAAATACTGTTTATGTCATGTTCTATGTTATTACAGACACGTCTGAACTAACCACAGACACATGACTCGCTCATGGACTCGCCTCCTCATCTGTCAAGCCATGACCTTTAACCTGCAACAGTTGGGGCTTATGGTGTTCATTAAAGGCTGCTAAAAAACAGAAATATTATATAAACAACGATATATCATATTTTCAAGAAACTCCCGTCCTTATCTAAACATACGAGGCGAGCCAACACCACATGCTGTTGTGAAAGATTCTGATCTGAGGCTGCATTTTTTAGTTATTTTATGCATGACAGTGTGATTTTGAATGAGGTTTTCTCACTTCTGGAGCAGATTCTGTTTCATCTCTGGGTCTCTATCGGACAAAGTCACAAATTTCAACCTCATGGTGGTGCTAGAGGAAAAGTCAGAGGATCACCAAAGTCAGTGGGATTCGTCTTCTGGAGGACATGAATGTCTGAACCAAATTTCATGCCAATCCATGTTATTGTTGTTGAGATATTTCAGTCTGGACCAAGGAGGTGGCTGACATCGCCATCCATGGAGCCACAACGTTAACACAGCAAAAAAAAACTGTCTGTCATCTGTCGGAGGCGAGATGATCGAGCAAAGTCTCTCTGTTGACTTAAGAACATGACTCAGTTTCCTCACTCAGGAATAAATACATCAATTCTCAACATCTGCTCACAGTTTTTCAGATTGAGGTAATGTTTTTTTGACCCTCTGGTGACCGATATGAAGATCAGAATCTGTTACGTAATACAATTTCTTCATCTAAATATTACTTTATAATCTCACTCAAGACAGTTGTATTCACAGCTTTTTGATATCAGAGGGTTTAAACTTTACATACATGTTTTACAAGCCTCTTTTAGTGAATAAAATTTAATGGAGTCCAGGAACACACTTCATGATTTAAGGCCCTACATTTGGCCGTGACGCATGGCTTTTAAGATCTTGGAGAGTCTGCACTGGCTTTGACTGTTAGGACATGTCAAATCTCTTGCCTCTAAACTGAGCGTCAGACCAGTCGGAGCCGTCTCAATGGCCAATCAAGCATGTTAGATGTTTTTTACGACTGGATTCTGGACCAATCTGAAGGTGACGTTGCAGCCTGAGCGGGTAAATAATACAAGGTCTTACTAACAAAGTGTAACTAAAGTGAGTCTTTCAATGGTAGGCAGCGTGTTCCTGGAGTTTACTTTCCATATTCTGAGACGACTAGAAGGCGAAACCTGTAAAATTTTAAGTTAAAACAGTTCAAAAACGCTTTTTTAGCTTCCAAAAACTACTTGATTCCCTCCATATCAGTGATATTCACAAACACTCTCGTCTAAAGTAAATTTTCCGTCTCTTAAACTTTAATCTCCACTGTCTGAAAACGTCTACATTGTTCCGCTCTGCTCCGTCTCACATTTACAGAAACGTCTCAACAACAGAACAGATTTGTTCCAGTGTTGGATGTTTAGTTATTTGCATTATTACAAATGTCAGTGGAATTTTAAAGTAGGTTTTCCTACTTCTGGAACAAAACTCAGATGTTCCAGTTTCATTCTCTCTGCTCTGCTGGCTGTGTGTGTTTTTACACCATCACAAGCTACTGGTCACACCAGACCAAGTAAGGCTGCACCAACAAAACCCCTGGATGTGTTGAATTGGGAAAATCTTGTGTAAAATGGCCTTGATGTGAAAGAAGACGAATGTGTTATTTCTTCTTTCAAATAACTGAAGGTTTGCACAGCTGACATCATTTTCACTCCTTTTGTCTTGAGTTTGTTCACTTTTCTGTTTTCACTTGAGCGTCTAGTACAGAGCTGCTGCAACGATTAGCTGATTAATCGATCAGTAGATGGACAGAAAATTAAACGCCAACTATTCTCATAATCGATTAATCATTTTGAGTCATTTTCTAGGAAAAAAATGTTAAAATTCTCTGATTCCAGCTTCTTAAATGTGAATATTTTCTGGTTTCTTTAGCCCTCTATGACAGTAAACTGAATATCTTTGGGTTGTAGACTGTTGGTCAGAATGATAGGTTGCATTTAGGGCTTTGGGAAACAGTGATCAACATTTTTAAGACCAAACAAGTAATCTAGAAAATAATCTGCAGATTAATTGATAAAGAAAACAATCTTTAGTTTGAGCTCTAGTCGAGTAAGAGGAGAGAAAGGTTGTTTAAGTCTCTTTTTCTACTCTGAAGACATGTGAAGCCTCAAGCTGTTTGAATGTGTTTCAGTCCAGGTTCTGTTTTCTATCTTTTCATTTCCTCACTGTTTCATTCACTGTAGTTGATCAGAAATCATTCTCTGGTCCTGCAGAAACGTCTGTGAACAAACTGCAAACCAGAGTAAAATGTTTTGCTTTGATTTTGTTTCTTCTTTCTTTCTTTCTGTCTTTCTTTCTTTCCTTCCTCCCTCCCTCACAGGAATGTCACATGTGGCAGACGCTCCTCCCCTCTGCTCAGAGATGGGTGAGGGGAAAAGGGGGTGAAGGGCCATGAGGGAGAGATGTGAGTGAGTGAGGAGGAGGAGGAGGGAGCAGGACGAGGCAGGGAGGTGTGCTGCTCTGCTGTTGCTGCTGCATTTCTCCGCTCCAGCACGATCAGGAGGCTGCTTTAAAACTTCCAGCCCTCCACATTTTCTTCCTCTCTCTGTTCTGTCTCTCCATCAGGGAGGAGGAAGCTCGCTAGACCTCCACAAGCTCATCCTTTTGTTTCTCTCCATCCCCTTTTCATTTCTTCAGAGACTTCTCTTCGGTATCTGTGCATCTGCAGGTCAGATGTTGGTTACCGTGAGTGCTCTTTAAAAGGACTTTCAGTTATTTTTACAGCTATTCTTGGAGTACGTCTGGTCTGTTTCATCCCAGTCAGCGTTGTGTTTCCACTGGAGAGAAATGAGGGCTGAAGTCCTTGTCGTCTGGGTGGCTTTGACCCTCTGCTGCGTCCTTGTCTGTGCTGGTGAAGATGTCAAAGAGAACAAACTCTCCAGAGGACGAGTTCAGGTGAGAGAAGCCAGAGGACTGGTCAAGCACCGGAGACAAGGGGAGGAAGGGGAAGCTGAAATGTCAGACGAGCCCGCTAAGGTGGTGGAAGAGGAGAGGACAAAACCAAAGAAGAAGAAAACACCTGAGGAAATTGAGGCAGGTAAGAAGGAGCCACGATATGACTGAGATTCACAGCAGTCAGCGCAGATGTTTTCCACTGAATCAATCTACAGAGTCTGCTGCTTTAATTTCTTTCTTGACCTTTCCTACCTTCTACTCCTCTCTGAGCTCTCAGTTCACAGCCTGCAGCCAAGACACTGAAGATACATAAACATGAAAGGGTGCAATCAGTTTTCAAGACCGGAAAACATTTGGTTTGGACTGAAAGCAACTGTTATCTAGTGTTCTTCCTCCAGCTTTTTCTCTGAACACGTCCAAAGATCACTATTTGTTTACCTCTTTGTGGTCACAAAAGAAAAGCAGCACAGTTGGGTGTTTTCCGTTTAATGAAAGTATCAAAGTGACTCAAAGATGACGGAGCAGGAAACTTGCAGCTGGTCTGACATTTTCTTGGCAGCCTGACCAAACCACTGCTTATATGACCTGCTTTCTCTGCCAGGAATACAGGTCATGTATGAAACTCTAAAACTTTTAGCAGCTTTGTTTTGTCAAGCACAACCATCAGAAAATCCTTTTTTTTTTTTTAATCGTGAGAGCGGCGTCCACGCTTCAGTTAAGTCAGCAAGAAAAAGCACATCTGTGAAAAATACAAAGCATGAGCAACAGCAGAAATATTTCCACTACGATTTTCCATAAGTGAGCGAACAGGATTTACGAGAGGGCCCAGTTTCAGTAGCATTGATGCAGCGGCGCTGATGTTCTGAATGTTAACTTTCCGCTGCTTGAAGCAAAACCACAAACCCTCGCAGCCAGAGTTTTCATGTGTGGCTGATCTAGGTTACATAAAAACCCATAATTAACTAAACCTAAGGTCCAAAACAATTTTTCATCCCTCAGGCTTTGTTTATTCGGGGAACTCTTTGCTGAATGTGCAAAATCTTTATCAGCCTTGTTTTATTGTTTGACATTCACAGTTTGGGGGATACTTCAGTGGCAGCTTAGAGAGTCAAGAATGTGGACATTAATCGTTGTCTTTTTCTGCACTGATTTTTGGAGCTTATCAAGTAAATGAATGTTGTTATCTTTTGTTTACTTCTGGTAACATTTACTGCAGGCATGGCCAGATTAACCCCTCAGCAGAAGTTTACTTGCTGAAGTTCCCATTAAGTAGAGTACACACAGCAGATTATATATGGCAGCCTCTTTACATGCCCAGAACACAAAAACAACCAGTTCTCCTTTGCAATAGTAATACCAGCTGTGTTTCAATTACTTTCTAGTATTTTAATTGAATACAGATTTATTTAGGAATATGCACCATGTGAGCAGAATATATACTAGAATAATTAAAGGGGACGTATCATGCACATTTCCAGGTCTGTATTTATATTTTGGGGCTCTACTGGAATATCTGTGCATGATTTCCAATTAAAAACTCCTTATTTACCTTCTACTGGTCCTTTATGCAGCCCCTCAGTTCAGCCTCTGTCTGAAACAGGCCGTTTTAGCTCCTGTCTCTTTAAGGCCCCGCCTCCTGATGAGCCCACTCTGTTTTGATTGGTCACCTTCAGGAAGCTTCCTCCACCTCCGGAGACTACATAAACTAACAAAAGTAGCAGGATTTCACTTCTTTTTCTCCTTCTTTACTCAAAACGTCAATTTCTCTAATACATCCGTACATGAAATCAGATCCAAAACAACGTGACCAACCCCTGGAACAACCTTAGTGACAAAGATTACAGAACAGACAGCTGTTTGTGAGCATGTAAAACAATCTGAAAAGAAACGTCAGGGCAGCTAAAACCTGGGCTTTGTCTTACAGGGAACATTTTACATATGTCCAACTCAAGTTTTGTAACTTTGACCATATTTAACATTTGAAACAAGCAGAATATGTCCCATTTAACATTTCCACACAGGGTAGATTGAAGGAAAGGGCCACAAGATTAAAGAATAATGAAGGGCCTGTCTTTGTTGATATTGTATTTTACTTGTGCATTATTTACAGTAAATTACAGAGAACCAATTGAAACGCAGTGAACCTGGGACTATTGGGGCCCAAGGGGTTTTATGTTACCATCACAATACATCAATAAGCAAATAAACCATTTGCAGGAATAATTGTTTCTTGAAAAAATACAACAGGAAAAGCTTTGAGGTCAGATCTGGAACATTTCAGGAATTAAAAAAAACCTTCCTTCAATCTAATCTTATGTTGTATGATGTTATTTCTGAGTATAGTCACAGAAATACCGAGAAGAGGTGACTGAGTGTAATAAAGAGTACCTCCCCTACCTCCATCCCTCCTCCCCCACGGAACAGCGAGGGTGAGTAATGAATTGGCTGTGAGGGATTGTTGTGTTTAAGAACTGGTGGAACATCAGGAAACATGTCTAGCAGAGGAAAACAAGCAGCCTTCTGTGTGTGCGTTGGAGTCTGACGATGGGGGATTAAAAACAACGAGCCCTTAAACCTTTTGAAGATCTCTCCTCTGTAATATTCCATGTAGTTCAACATGAAACCACTTATTTTATACTTAAAAGTTCGTAAGCAGTTTCTCATCAGACACTCGAGGGGGAGTAACTCAACACCTCTGCATTACTCCTGCGTGTGTGGTTACATGCTGAGCTGATTGAAGATCAAAACAGCTTGAGTCTGAAGGTTCTGTCATCCATCCATCCATCCATCCATGAACCTTCATATCTTGGGAAAATAAATTGAGGATTAGCATTACATTAGCTGTGTACAATATGTAAAAAACCAACAAGCCCTTCGAATTACACGACCAGATGTGTGGTTTGACCACGTGACTCCAGAATGACACATAGGAACGTTTTCTAATCTGGCGCTTCTGTTGACTTTAATCAGCAGGACGACATCATTTGTGTGTGTTTTCCAAAACCGTCACACATCACTGTTAAAAACTAATGATGTTTAATGATGCGGCAACACTGTGGTTAAGGTCTGGTTAGGTTTAGGGGAAGATCATGGTTTGGGTTAAAATGATCACTTTGTTAAAATTAAAGAAACATGTGGTGTGGGTTAAAGTTACTTCTTTAAAGTTAGGCCACTTTCATGGCTACAATAATAACTACACAAAGTTGTGAGACAATTATAGTTCCGCTTTCTTTAAAAACTGTCCTGACTTGCAGTTGGAAACAAGAAACGAACAGTGGTCTCTTGCAGTGAAGTCCACTGTTGGGTTAAAGCCTCTGTCCACATATATATACGTCATCTGTCATAATTACTACGGCCACTAGATGGCAGCTGTCGCTCAAACGTAACTATAGGTCATTTTTGGGCAACTGATATTACGACCTGCCGTGTTGTTTTTCTTGGGAGGAATAAAACATGTAACAAATCACCTGTTATGTCTCAGGTTTTAGTGCAGTTTGGCAACAAACTACAGTATCTTTGCAGCAACCTACAGCTTAGAAACATACTTGGATTGAGCTAAAATAACCAGTATGACCATTCTGTCTTTTGATGCTCAGCAGCCAGCATATCTTAATCAACTTGGCTATATATTTGAATAAACTTCAATTGTTATGTGCTTTAGATAGAAGGCTATTATTAATTATGAAATGCAAGTGGGATAAACAAGGTGTGGGTAGAGATCAGGCTGGACTAACATTGGGATTCACTGATGTGTAGTTCAAGAGACAGCAGTCATCTGGGAATAATCTTTAGACTTGCAAGCAGCAGTTATATAAAAATAATCTTTAAACACCAGTAATTCAAACCAGCTACAGAAGAACACTACTTGAAAATGCTTTCATGCGCCTGCCAGGTATTTTCTAGGATTAAACCAGTTTTATGTGAGCAAAAATTAAACTTAGTCACTAACTGGGTAACCAGATGCACAAATGTAAGTCTAATTTCTGAGAAAGATGTTACTGACCTTTTGGTTTGATTCAACAAACGAGGATGAACAATGATTATATGATGTCGATGGTTGCATGTGACTTCTGTCCCTCCATTACTGTGGTGGCAAAAATAAAAATACTGTATTTTACCGTCACATCTCACAGCAGCCTACTGTTGATGTCTGTTCTTGGTTTTGGCTCCGAAAAGCATCGAAATTACAGTGTTTTACTGTATTGAGAAAGAACAGTACCATACTGTTAGAATTTGGATGTATTTTTACAGCAATTTATTACAGTATAATTATAGTTCACCTGGGTTATAACTTTTATTGTATTTGTGACATTGAGTAAGCACACTAGCTAAACTGACAACTGATTGCATTAAGCAGGGTTATAGATCTAAGATTGTCAGTTAATTTTGGCTCTTTACCAGGTTTGGCAATGAGAGTGATGATCCCTTGCTTCATAGTTGTTGTAAGAATGTGAGTTTCAGATATTTCTTTTAACATATGGAAAATAAGGTCTTTAAGATATTCCCAAAATGCCTATAGAAGTTTCTTGTTAGACCATCTGAACTCAGAGATTTGTCTAAAGATGAGCATTTTATGACTTTTCCCACTTCGTCCATACTGATGTCTGCATCATTTACACTTTTGAAACTCTCATCCACTTTATGGATTCATTCCTAAATGTCCTCAAAGAAAGCATCAGCATCCAAGCATAAGTAAGAGGAAGAGTGCAGTTTAATGTAGAATTGGGAGATTTCCTTAGAAATCTTGTCAGGGTCCATACATTCTTGATTATTGATTAGCAGTGCCTTTACAGCATTCTGCTCTTGTCCTTTCACCTTCGTCCATCCACTTCACCTTTGATCTTATATATGATCCTCTGGCTTTAGTAATGTAAATGTTTTCTAGTGAGGAATGCAGGACAATAAGTTTTTGTTTGTTATTCTCACTTAATGAATATTTGTTACAGGTACAGTTTATTTCTTTAATGATTTCCATTTTTTTTAACTACCAGCCCTGCTTAATAATTTACTTTTTGAATCTATTGGAAATCTGACCTTAAATACTCCCATTTATCTCTGTAAGTTGTTAAATTTTAATCTTCTGTTCTATCATTGATCAATGCTATACTTTCTTGACAAAAGAGTTCACTTTTTAGCAGGTTTGAGTTAAATTTCCAGTATCTTTTTTTCCTTAGACATATGTTTATGGGTTTAAGCATAAGTTTTAACTAGATGCTACAGAAATTGTAGAGTTTGACTCCAGTCTAAGCCTGTTTTCTGACAGCCTGTTTTCTGACAGTATCACCACAATCGATTTGATTAGGTTTAAGCCATGTGAAAATTTGGGTACCAGGATTTTCAGTGCGCCATGTGTCTTTCAATTTAAACATGCTACAAAAATCAAGCAATACAGGATCGTAATGGTGTCCCTGATATTTCTGTCAAGCCATTCATCCATCACCATATTAAAACCACCTCCAAATATAAAATCTTCAGTGAGATACCTTTGACGTAGATCCTTTATAGCCTTTGTAATTTCAGTAATCATAGTTTTGTTTGGTTTAAGGTGGTTATACCCATATATATATATTTCCCAGGATCAGAAAGGTATCATTTACTTCAAAGACTCAAATTATCCAGTGACCAAAACTATCCCAGTTAGTGGTTAAAATCTTCCCAGGTAAATTGTTTAAAAGTATAGCAATGTCTGCTCATCTATTTGTACTGTGACTAAAAAGTATCTTGTCTCCTCGCTGGTTTGACGGGAATTTGTCGTCCATGTTATTAGAATGAGTCTCTTGGAGAAGAAAACATTGTGCTTTTTTCATTTTTACAAAAACAGGAAGGTGGATTTTCTTTTTATAGAATCTCTTAGACCCCTAGTATTAAGTGAGACAACGTAGGACTAAAGGAAGACATATACAAAAAGAGAGTATAAATTTAAAGTAAAAAATTAAGGATGTTAGTTTTTTTGGAACCAATCACTGTTGTTCCTCTATCTAGCACTATTGAATACAATAAACTATTACTACAAAACAAACATTCTTATCCTCATATTATAAAATGTATCTAAAGAGAACAAATATTTTTACAGCTTAGTTTCACCTTGTTCTACCTGTTAGATGTGCAAAAAACAGAATCTACAACACAGAATAAAAACCTTAGAAAATTGTCATAGTTTCAAAAGAGAACAATTAAGATGTGAGTATTAACACAGAACCTCTGAGGTAGGACTCTCAAATGTCTGAGAGTGCAAAATAAATGACACGTTGTTATCTTTAGCCTATCTAATCCAGAGCAACCCTGTTACCACTGATGTAGTCCTCATGTCCTCTGTAGTACACATTCTTTCCTGCCGCCCTGGTTTGCTTCATCTTCGACCAGGCAGCCTCCTGAGTCTCTCTGTCAGCTTTGCTGAAGTCTTGCTTGAAGTGAATCCCCAAAGTCTTTGCAGATCTTGGAGTTTTTGGATAGCTTCCAGAAGGCATCCCAATGGTATCTCATGATGAACTGCTTGATGACCTGATGGTCTCCCATCCTCTGTCCTTCCAAGGTGGCAAATGGTATCAACCACTGTTTCCATTGATGTAGCCCAATGCTGCGCCATTTTGGACAGGATATCTATGACAATATCTCGGATGCGTTCGTCGTCTTTTTCTTTCAGACCATCTATTTTGAGGTTTGAGCGTCTCTTGTACCGCTCCAACTCCGCTAGTTTTTCTTTCAGCTCCTCATTTACCTGAGATGTGGCATTTCTTTTTCCACTTTCCACTCCGCTTGTATCTTGACTTTGCAATCTTCAATATCAGCGGCATTTGTCTCTACTAGTCTGGTAATATTAGCCATCATGACCATGAGTTTTCTCTCAACTGGTCACCGAAGTTGTCAATTTTTGAGGTTAGCTTTTCTATAGCTTCAACGAGAGTCGCATTTGGGACTGCACTCGGTTCTTCTGTAGGTTTTTATCTTTGACGGTGGCGCAATAATTTTCGTAACAGAAGTTTTTCTCTTCACACCGCTGTTGGTTGTAACATCCATCTGTGAGTAGTCGTGCTTGGCCTGAGGCTGCATGTAGCCTAGCTTAAGTCTTTCTCCTCAGCATGTTAGGTTAAAGTATTTTCAGGTTCGAATTTGTTCTTTGAGGTGGTCCAATCACTTATTCAAATGTTCACTTTCTGTTTTTTATCTTGTTCGACTGATAAAATTTGAAGTTTTCATGTAAATTTTGCAGCAGTTGAGTGGGAGCTTAGAAACAGCTGCTTGCCTGGTCCACCATCTTGCTGGAAGTTGTATCCAGTTCTTTTAATACATCCATGGTCTCGCCTGGCCAGCAGCTCCTCACATCTCCGAAAACGTTGCAGCAGATTTAAATAACAGGCGTTATTTGGATAAACTGACCACACTTTGGGAATCTAAATGGTTACTTTCTCCCCTGAGAAACTATTAAAACTTAATAAAGTGACATAGTAACAGCTCTAAGCCTGGCTCATAATCTCTGCCATTGGGCAGTCTGAAGAGACACAATGCATTTTGGTTTTGGTTGGTCAGGACAATCCCGCCCCCAGCCTCTGATGCAAGCGGTTCTTTATTCTAGACCAGCAATGTGTTGGTGCCACTTTGGAACCAGCTCTCTTGGCCGAGAGGTGGTTCTTTGGCTGTCGAAACATGAAGACCTGGTTCAAGATTAGGCACCAGCTTTGAACCGGCCCTCGAACTGACTTGGTGGAAAAAGGGTATCTGTCCACCCTTATATAACTATTCTGTCATTGTATTGGCTGTCAAAGGAACAGCTAGCTGGGGAGATTATTAGGTCTTAGCAAAGTTTTCCTCTTTCCTGTCTGGTCTCAGACCAAAACAAACCAATGTCCTGGTTGAATTCTCTTTCAGAACCAGGACCTTCTGTGCTATGTCAGAGTCTGTCTGTCAGAGTTTATGTCTGAACTTGTTTTGTTGGCATGACATGAGCAGTAAATACATCTGTGCTGACAAACAATAAAACACGCTATAAAGGAAAACTAAAGACAAACATTTGGCAATAAAAGTTCACACAACACAACAATAAAATGTTCAAAAGCTGCTTCATGTGGTACACCTTCTTTTACATACACATGCTTACTGGTTTCAAATAACTGAATGTTTTCCTCTGTTGACCCATCTCTCTAAAGCCAGGGCAAAGAAAGCAGCAGAGAAGGAGGCCAAAGCAAAGAAGCAGAAAGCTCCTAAGCCCACCAAAAAGCCCAAACCCCCGAAACCCACCAAGAAACCCAAACCACCAAAGCCCACAAAGAAGCCGAAGGCGCCCAAATCCACCAAGAAACCAAAGGCAACAACCACAGCACAGCCGATGAATAGGAATCCTTCTCTGGACGAGGAAGAGGAGAAACTGCTGATTGAACTCGGCTGGGACACATGTATGTAAACTCTAGATTCATGGTTTTACAAGTAAAAGTTCTTAAAAATGTTATTATTAACGTGAACATTGTGATTGAGTTGAAATGTGAATAAAATTAAGGAATATTACCGTCAGTGCTGCAATTCTTTTCTTATTGAAATTCAGAAATAAATATCTATTCACATTACAGTGTATGATCTATTGGAAATGATTATAAATATCATGTAACTTGTAAACCTTTCTCTGTCTGTTTTGATCACATGCGATGGTGGGACTCCATTTAACTCTTTATCTGTCTTTACAGTGTTTCGACCTGTGACGCCTGGGACTGGAAGGGAAGAGCCTATTGAGCCAGGCCTCGGTAGGACTGTGAACTGGGTTCAGTGCTTGTTCACAAAGTAGATTCATAGCTGTAAATGCTGGAAAAGAGAACTCTTATCATATTAAAACAGACAAAAAAACATTCCTAGTTCACTTCTATGCTGTTGAAGTATGACTAAAATTAAAGTAGTCTATTTGAATTGCTTAAGATTTGATTTATTAACTTAACTAATTAAATAATTAGATTTAGTGTTAGATATGAGTAGATCTGTACAAAATCTACACAAGAAAGAAATTAGCTTTTTGATGAAACTGACTGCAGCAACAGAATCAAACTTTAAAGCTGAAAGAGTCTTCCTCCTACAAATGAAAAGATGAAGCAGGAAGCAACTACACACAACTTGTCCTGAGACCAAAGATAGTTAAATAGACTTATATACATCAAGTGACCAGAAATACGACTCTAAATGAATGCTTATGTTGCCACGTGTCTGCTAGCACCATCTGTGACCTCAGCACTCATACCTTACTCTGTGATTTGGTTACAGAGTGTTTCCTGCACAAATATGAGGGGAAAACAAAACAGATTCAGAACAGTAAATTTTTTCCAGCATCAGGTTGACTCTCCAAACTTATTTTTATGATCTCTCTGGTGTCTGCAGTCTCACCCAGACAGATAAAATATTTGCCTTGGGCAAAACTAGTGTTTAGATGTAATATTTCCTTCCTTTCAGTAGAGTGTATATATTAAGCCCCTTGAGCAGGCACAGAATATTGAATTTAAACATTGGTTTTGCTCAGGAAAAGTATCTTTCCAAGCAGACAGAAGATATCTGTAGGATCATGAAAATATCTTTGAAAATACAACAAACTAGAACAAAACAAACATTAGTGTAAGGACCGGCTCATGAGTGCTGAGGTCTCAAACGGGGCTACGTGTCTGCTGGATGTTTAAATAGGCAACTGTTTGCTAACACGTTCACCTTAACATCTTTAGCAGGTGGTTATATGTCAATGTTTACAGCTTGTTGTGCTGCCACCTAGTGGCCCACAAAATCAACACAGGCTGTTCATTTTTAGCATTTACTATTGTCACTTAAATTGGCTATAAGCAGTATTCTGACAGTGTGTCAGAGGCATCTCTTGTAGTGATGAACCTACAGAGAATTATCAGCGACTGCAGCTCCTCTTGGCTTTACGGAGCTTTATAGTGAGTTTCAGCTCATTGTTTATCTGTCCAGCTGCAACTTTACTGTTTTGGTTCACTCTCAGTCCTCTCATAGCGTCGTTTTGAGCTGCAGCAGGCAGCTGTTTTCAGAGAAAAAGCTCTAAAAAGCCACTGTACACTACCTGCTCAGCACCAAACCGCAAACAGACACAGTTAGCTGTAGACTAGCTTGTGAACATAGCGGAGCATTTAGCTGCTAAAGAGCCAGATATTTCCCTCAGGAGTTAGAAGAGAGCAAAAACAGAGCTAAAAGAGAGTGAATATTGGCTATAATATTAACTGCTGGATGTGGAAATAAGCAACTGTTTCCTAACAAGATTAACATATCAACTTAAAAGCTGATGATGTCAGTATCCGCTGCCCCCAAGTGGCCAAAAAAAATGCAGTTTTAACTCCCGCTTGTGGCTGCTGTTAAGACTCAGAGAGCGTTACACATGCTTGACATCTCCAAAAAGCTGACATCTCCAACCAAAACCCTCAGTGAGCTTGACGCTCACTGCTGGGATGCCAGACGTCCATTTCATCAACTTCCTGTCATCCAGAGCCACAATTTTTATGAATCCTTTTATGACAAAGCTCAAAGGTTCCAGCAAGTTATGAGAACTGTGAAACTGGGAGATTTTATGTAGAGAAAAATAGAGCAAAATACTGCTGTTAAACAGATTCAACAAGCACATAAATGAAGACTACTGGGTAAATAAAGTATTAAAGATGAGAATGCACAGATTTTTTTTCCCACTTTTCTAGTTCTTTTGTTCTAAAACTCACTGTAACTAACTGTTCAGATATATATTGACAAGAGTCTTTGGCTTGATTTCCATTTATATTTATTTTTTAATGAGCCGTTTTACCTGCAGATTTTCTTTGTTTAAATGTGGAGAAAATCTTTAATATGCTAATCTTAGTTATATGCAATCTAATGTGTTTTTATGTGTTTTTTCTCACAGAGGACGTGCCTGGTGGATATCCTGATAAAAACAAGGTCAAACCTACTGAGACCATCATGTACATACCAGGTACTGCTCTGTTGAACGATGTCAGGTTGGGTTTAATTTTTTAAGGGCTTGTTGTATGTAAATAGAAATGCAGAAAACTACTTTGTAAATGGTGAGTCGGGGAGATAAAGAATTATATATGTTATGATGAACTTTAACAAGTGGTTAAAGACAGATGTTGTCTACTGTGTTTAACTTGTTACAGAAACTCTATTATGGTGGTTTGTGTCACTATCGATCCAGAAATACATTAAAGTTCAAGTTGACCTCAGACTCAAAGATTTGGAGGTTTAGGTTTATAGTAACCTTTGGTGTATTAACTGAAGGTTGCTTAAAGGACTTCAGACGGCACAACAGCAACTATGGTGTAAGATTATTACATCATGTCACATTGTACAAGACACACATACTAAGATTGTGGTCACAATCTGTCAGACTGCACAATATCAGTTTGAGGCTGTCAGACTGTGAGGTGAATGAGTGGTGATGAAAATAGAAAAAAGTAAATGAGAGCAGAGACGCCAGCAGCTCGTCATCCATCTGCAGCTCTGATGTTTAAAAATGCATCAAAGTCACACATGTCTGCCATAGACGTATTTTATTTATTTTAAGATTTTATTCAAAAAACTGCACTTATGAAATGTATCTAACTATGTCCCTCCTTGGCTGGTTTTCATGGAATAGAGAAAAGTCTACATTTCCAGCTGTAAACATCTGTTTGCTTCTGTTTCAGAGGAAGCCACCACCGTCCCATTCATGGGTCCCTGGTATGAAGAATATGAGTACACTGACTGTAAGTCTACCATCGGTCTACCAAGAACTGAATTATTTATCATTTACGACGTGTGCTGCAGGTCTTGATCGTGGCACTGATATGAGTCGTTTTCTGTGTCTGATTCTCTGTCCACAGTTGCACTTAAGAAACAAGAAGAAGAGGAGGAGAGAGCTCGAAAGGAAAAGGCAGAAAAAGGTTTTTATTTTCTTTTTCTGGAGATCAATAGAAAACATGGACGCCTTTTCCCAAAAACTCTCAAAAACTATAAAAGCTACAGATATCAAACTCGGTGCACAGGGACCCTGTAAATGTGCCGCCAGGTTATTAAAAAATGGCAACAATTCCACCACCATCTGACCAAGTTTCGAGTTTTTATTTATGACTCATGAACTCTGAGGTTCAGATGAAAAAAATTCCCAATTCCTTGGATAAACACAACAAGATCGATATAAACGACGCCCATCTGCACCATGAAAATGTTTCCGTCATTTTGAATTTCTTTGTAAAACACAAAATTCTCTTCCTATTCTACATATTTCATCCAATCTTCACTAAACTTCATACACATAAATGACTGTAACTTTTGTTTTTTGATATTCTTACTGTTTAACTACAATTGGTTACCAAAGTCGAGGTGAATGTAGATAAAATGCGATAACTCCTCAATGCAGTGTTCAATTTCAGCCAAAATTAGGCGACATGTGCACACAGCAACCATGTAAAATTTCATGGAATTTCACTAATAGTTGGTGCAACAATAAATATTTTAAAATGACTGTATTTCTATTAATAGCTTCAGACGTGCGAGGGTGCACGGCTGGCGTCAGATCGCGAGCAGACCAAAGATATCTTCAGAATTTTTTACCGTTTCTAGTTTGTTTTTACATTCCTGTGATT
The DNA here is from genome assembly GCF_963924715.1 of Thunnus thynnus. Taxonomy (NCBI): domain Eukaryota; kingdom Metazoa; phylum Chordata; class Actinopteri; order Scombriformes; family Scombridae; genus Thunnus; species Thunnus thynnus. The sequence continues at coordinate 4,267,215 of NC_089535.1, forward strand.
AATCCTTCTGTGGTTTGTTAATAATGAGAATGATAAGAAAAAAGGAAGTGGAGATACAGTAAAGCTGGAAGGATTTCTGACAGCCGCTCTGCTCATTGTCCTGTTATGGATCGTTATATAAAGCTCGGAGACTGACTGGCTGATGTTATCATGATATCAAAGGACAGGGAGGGGGAGAGATGCTTTGAAATGGGTTTTTTTAAGTTTGAAAACTATTAAAATCTTACACAACATTTCAGTCTTCAGTAAAACCAAATGAAAAGTTACAAAAACATCTACTCTGAGATCCGGTCTGTTTTCTGTACGACGGGCTTTGAAGATATTAACTCCAACAGACTAAAAACTGACCTATATTCTAGATAGAAAACACATGAGGAATGTACGAGTGGAAATGAAGGCTCACTGTACAAGCACACATGGAAATATTTTGTGTGTGTGTGTGTGGTAGTGGTGGTGGTTTTGCTGGAGAGCATGGTCCATGTGAAAACATGTTTCTGACACATAATGTTTTCTCATTACACTCCGCAGCTGAGCGGCTGAGGAAGCAGTGGGAGCAGGAGGAAGAGGAGAGACTGAAGCAGATTCAGCAGAAACCCGCGGAACCAAAAAGTAAAGAAAGTCGCTTTTACTGCTAAATTTCGCCCATTTGTTTCTCACTTTTTTTTTAAATTTAAGGCTGGAGTAATAGTTGACAGATGAATGTTTTTGATTCATGTTTCATTTAGTCTGAGGATGGTTTTCATCTTTTAATCTACTGAGACTGTTTTAAACTAATACATTAGGTTTTGTTTTACGGCGTCTGTCTCCGTTAAAAAGAAAGAATCACTTGTTAACGGCTGCAGTCTTGCTCCCAAGAGACGAAGCTGATGAGTGTTTTGAATTAGTCTCTCTGGAACATTTGTCGAACAGATCCTGATGTGTGTTTTGTGTTTTCCTCTCAGAGTGTCCTCCTCTGGGTTTGGAGTCTCACCGGGTGGAAGACGACCAGCTGCTGGCTTCCTCTCAGTCTCACCATGGCTTCACGGCTCAGAGAGGACGCCTCAACATGCAGGTATACGTCTCTCCATCCAGCGTTCATGAGGGGAAACATGAGGGGTCTGTTTGACCTATAAAAAACATCTGTGGTTATCTACAGGGCACTGATAACGAGGAAGATTTGTACGGTGGGGCCTGGTGCGCAGAACCAGAGGAGACCAACCACTGGTTTGAGGTCGATGCCCGCCGAGAGGTGGAGTTCTCCGGGGTCATCACTCAGGGAAGAAACTCAGAGACAGTGTGAGTCCTACGGAAGCTTCACCTCCTAAAATGCTTGTATTGATGTGGCTTCGTACACTTTTGGATACTTTTTGCATCTCAGGACTGTGGATGTATGGAAGTCCATTTCTGGCAGGAAAATAAATAAATAGATGAAATGTTAAAATGACCAAAATAGATACTATGTCATAATTTTGATTTAGTAAATCTCATAATTTGACAACGATTGATTTTGTTTGGCCATTTGCATGCAACACAGCAAGTTGTAGACCCAAAACTGGCATATTTTCACATTATAAAGTTGATGTGGCGAACGTGTTTGCAAACCGTTGCCTATCTATGGTGTCACTGTACACAGGAAGTAGACTGGATCATTTGCTAAGTGATTGTTAATACACAGTTTGATCTCCGGCTCACATGTTGAGGTGCAAAACACTGAACCCCAAATAGCAAGTGGTAGAATCTAATTAAGTACATTTACTGAAGTACTGTATTTAAGTACAATTTTAATGTAATTTACTTGAGTATTTTCAGTTTATGCTTCTTGATACTTCATCACCACAACATTTATCTGACAGCTTTATTTACTTGTTACTTTTTAGATAAAATGTTTACATGAAAAACATATGATGAGTTTATAAAATGCGCTGCATTGTTAAATATTTAAACCAGTGTTTCCCAACCTTTCTGTCTTGTGAGCTCTTGTATAAAAGCAGTGTGTAGTTGTGTCTCCTTGTCATGTTTTAAATGTCTATAAGTTGTCAGCAGTTCTACCAAAGAGACATTTTCCCTTTTAAACTTCTCAGATGGTTTCATTTAATTAATTGTGTTAGGCTCTAAGAGGTCAAACTTTCCAATATTTTACAACAAAAAATCAAAGATTAGAGAAACTCCTAAAAAATTATTAGAAATTTGTGTATCAGAACTTTGTTTTTTCTGCTGACCCTTTGGAGGGGTTCGACCCCTAGGTTTGAGCTTCCATACAGGTCAATACAAACATGATCTAATTAATCTTGTTTATTTCTCAGTGAGGATTTCATGTCGTCCTACTTCGTGGCCTTCAGTAACGACAGTCGTGACTGGACTACACTTCACGACGGCTACGCTGAGTGGGTGAGTGGAAACTGAACATACCTGATAAAAATCCACCATTTACCAAAAAAAGACATGTTGTGATATTCATTTCTATCCCCTGCAGCTGTTCTACGGGAACGTGGACAAAGACACGCCGGTCATGAATCAGTTTGCTTCGCCCGTGGTGGCGCGTTACATCCGCATCCTTCCTCAGAGCTGGAACGGCAGCTTATGTATCAGAGCTGAGATCTTGGCCTGTCAGCTCCCCAGTTAGTATCATAGCAACACTGACACTTATACTACTTACATTTTCTTTCATATTGCATCGCTGGAACTGATGATGATTTTATAGTTTGTCAGTTTTAATTTGACGCATTTTGTGAAGCACTTTGTAATGTGGGTTTTGAAAAGTGCTTTATAAATAAAAAAAGTATTATTATTATTATTTCCAACCTGCTGGATATAAAAGTGTTATTATGTATTAGTCTGTGTTTGTTGTTCAGAGACTTTATAAGACACAGACTTTTCTCATTCCATCAAGGAATATGTCATCTAATGGAAGAAAAAACAAAACGTCGTCTGTTTCACGACTTGAACTTCATAACCTCAGCATTAAAAACTTACATAACTGCTAAATGTTTCCACCGTTTTCCCATAAAGAAGCAGTTTTACCACAGAGAGAAACACACTGTTTACACCGACATCATCTCAGCAGCAGAAAGTCTAGTTTACAATCAGTGTTTTACGTTTTTTCAGGCAGCTACCGCAGCGAGAATGAAGTCAACCCGTCAGACGACCTGGACTACAGACACCACAACTACAAGGAGATGAGACAGGTCTGTTTTTTTAAGGGATAGAAACAAGAGAAGTAGAATATTCTGCCTCACAAACACAGACAGCAACTATAGAAACAGTTGTAAAAGCTTTACATAACCTCCTCCTGTGCTAGGCATTCAAAAACAGTCTGAAATTATGTCAACAACCTCATAATGCAGGAAAATATTGCAAATTTGAAATCTTGCCAATATAAATGCATGTATAAAGTAGCATAAACATTACAGAACTCCATGAATACAAACCACAATTAAATGTGATTGAATTTGACAAGCATGCAGCCGCCTTAACCTCCTCAACGAATCCGAGAGAAGTCTTATAAAATCAGCACTTTATGTTTGGACAATTTAAGTTAGACTAGTTTATCTTTTTTCTTCATTATAATTTGATTTAGCTACTGCCTTATTTATGTGGTATAACTAAGGATGTGCAGAGATCTCAGTATTTGTATTTGTATCTGTATTTGTTGAGGCAGCAAAATTATTTGTATCTGTATTTGTATTAAAATAAAAGTGGAAAGAGGCTTAAAAATCCTGTTTTTGTTTTCATGACACTTTTAATTTCACACCCGTAGGTATAACAAACTAAATAGTATAAAGAAAAATGATTTTACCAAATGCAGCCTTTGTCCCAAAAGTAAATAATAAGACATATCAGTGGACGGCTCTTAATTTATCCAAAAGATGAAGAAAGTTTCATGCTGGAGGAGGTTAAACACTAGAAAAAGGGATTTTTCACAACCTGGCAACCAAGCGATTTTTGAGTCTGTTTGATCTGGTAGAACAAATGTCAAAAAGTCAGATTCTGGTCTGAAATAAATCAAACTACATATGTAGTTTCTGTGTTTTGGCTTTGTAAAGATGTATTGTGCTTTATTAACAGATAATCCTGCAAACAATAATATCACAGTATGTGTTTTCACCTCCTGTCTCTCTCTCTCTCTTCCAGATGATGAAGGTGATAAATGAGGAGTGTCCCAACATCACCAGGATCTACAACATTGGTAAAAGTTCTCAGGGCCTGAAGATGTACGCCATGGAGATCTCTGACAACCCGGGGGAGCATGAGACAGGTACGCTACAGCTCAGATACCTGCATTGTGACATAACAACTAGTTTGGAGCCAATCGTGGTCCAGTATGCAACTTCTAACAGTGGAAACTGGAAGCCTCCAGTGCACAAACACTGAGAATGGACTTTACAGTGAAGGAGGAAACATCTTCTGTCCAACAGGAAAACTTTTTAAATGAATTATATTTGCATATTCATAGATTCTGGATTTTCTTATGAGGGAAAACTGTTATATGGGACAGAGACAGAAAACAGGGTTAGGCAAAGGAAAACAGGCAACAACAAGAAAAGTAGTAGCAGGAGGCTCCGATCTGACGGAGAGGAAGCAGCAGGGCTGAGGACTTGAAGAGGGCTTGATTACTGAGATGAGGTGCAGCTGGTGTGTCTCTTTAAATATTAGATATTCTCACTTTTTCTAAAAACAAAGGAAATGCCTGGTAGTGGTTTTCAAACTCTCTCTCTCATTTCCCTCTTTGAAAGCTAAAATTAATTCCACCTGTGTAAAACATTTTAATGTTTTTCAGCCATTTATACTATTGCAAGAATTAGTAACAAAACATGGAAAGTTTAACTACATTGAAATCACATCATCTCAGGCCTTGTGGGGTTTTTTTGTCTGTTTTCTTCATATTTTAGATTTGAGTGACATTTTTGCTCCTTTTTTTTCTTCCCTGTCTGAAAAATCTGAGCAATATGTACTTTAAATTTCATTTTTCTGTCTGAATACATCTTGCTAACCTGAATCCTGCTACCCATGCTAGCCTCAGATCACTCTTGTTTGGTAAATGTTTCTTTATAAATATGATTTTTACTATTTTTACCTCTTACCTCTCTCTTAAGTGGAACAGCTTTCACAACGTTGCAGAAATTGTACATATTTTGCTTTATAATGAGACATGATGTTTTGTTACAGATGCATGTCCTGCTGAGCTGTTAGGATGTATGGAAGTCATAGATGTATAGTTTGCACAAAGTAATGCCTGTAATTTCATGCACATGTCTAAATGTCTCAAATCTTTAACGTCATTAACTCTGCTAGTCGGCCTTCACTCTGTCTCTTGTGGTTTTTTAATTAGGAAGACTGTGTGTTTACAGAAATATTTCGTCTCCAAATGTCTCCTTCTTGGAAATCCGCCTGAACCTTTCCATGACACAAACACTTTAGAGTTCACTGACACTTTCACAAGAAACTTTGGGAGCTTTCCTTTCTGGAAAGATTTTATTTATGCAAACAGTCGCTGTGGTCCAGCAGCTCCAGACGTTTTAATTTGTCATTTTTTTGCTCCAAAATACATTTAAAAAAGTAATATTTCATGGTGTTAATAAATCTGTGTGCTGTTTGGTTTGTTGTGTTGTTTCAAGGTGAACCAGAATTTCGTTACACGGCCGGTCTCCATGGTAACGAGGCGCTGGGCCGAGAGCTCCTCCTCCTGCTGATGCAGTTTCTGTGCAAGGAGTACAACGACGACAACCCCAGAGTGCAACGCCTGGTGGACGGAGTGAGAATACACCTGGTGCCCTCGCTCAACCCCGACGCTTACGAGCTGGCCTATGAGATGGTACGATGATGTCACCGGTTGATTAGCGCTGGAACGGAAACTCCTCATTTTTTTAAGCTCAGCATTAAAATTAGCTTCAAAACGTTGGTGTAACTATAGTACTGTTGTTTTAAGCCAGACTTGGAAAAATTATGAACCCGTCCTTTAACGTGGACCTCCTTCCTGTCGTTCCAGGGCTCGGAGATGGGGAACTGGGCGCTGGGCCACTGGACTGAAGAAGGTTACGACATCTTCCAGAACTTCCCAGACCTCAACAGCGTCTTGTGGGGAGCCGAGGACAGAGGCTGGGTCCCTCGCATCGTACCCAACCATCACATCCCCCTCCCGGAAAACTTCCTCAATGGATCTGTCAGTTTCTTTTACGTCATCGAGGCCCCATTTACCTACTAAAATAATAAGTTATAATGTATTGACAAGTGCGTTTCTTGCTCTTATAGATCGGTGTTGAGACCAAATCCATCATTTCCTGGATGCAGCGCAACCCGTTCGTACTGGGAGCTAATTTGCAAGGAGGAGAAAAACTGGTCGCATACCCGTTTGACATGCAGCGTCCGCCGTCTACTGTAAGGCAGTTTTACATACTTACACATTACCTCAGCTGTTGTACACCCATCCCATAATACTTTATTCCCTCGCCTCGTTGTTTCAGTTGACTGACAGCCGACGCTGGAGAACGAACGCCGAGATGAACGAGGAGACATGGGCCCGCATCCAGCGGCAGAACGAGGGAGCTCTGAGGGAGACGCCAGACGACACCATGTTTCGGTGGTTGGCGATGTCGTACGCCCACAGTCACCTGACCATGACGGAGACCTACCGAGGCTCCTGTCACGGGGATGATGTCACCAGCGGACAGGGCATCACCAACAGAGCCAGCTGGAAGCCAGTGGTGGGCAGTAAGTGTTGACAGAGAACATAAAGAGAAGAAATACGGTGTTTAAAGTAAAGAGTACATGAGGCCAGATTAAAGAAAAATGTGCTCCGGCTGCTCTGAAATGTTTTTAAAGGATAAGGCTCTAAGGCTCATTGGTTCCTCTTGAAGATCGTTAAAAAAAAACTCTCAAACATATAGTTTAATTTTTAAAATAGGCTTGGTAATTTCCTAAAACAGCTGGTCACTGTAGTTTTTAGCAAACGTTCCTCAAACAGGAGGAAATAGTGCATATGTTGGGGACTATTTTCAGCGGCGGATGAATCCACATTTGGTGCTCTAGTGAGTATTTCTGGCAGCAGGACGGTGCGTGTGGGATTGAGTCAAAAAAAACTAAAATGTGTGTGTTTACGCCAATGAAGGTAATGATGTCATCCAGTGCAGCAGTGTGACTCATTAATGTGTTTTTAATAGTTTTTGGACAATAACGGAGTTCAACAGCACATGTTGGTTTTGGTCTTTTCATCGATTTTATTGACAACAAGAAAACTGCAGAAAATCACCAGACTTATCCTTTAAAGAAGCTGCAATGCAATAATATTTTTTTATAATGCTAACGCATGAGCTGTCAGTGTGTAATGTGTTAGCTCGTAGTGATGAACCTACAGAGAATTATCAGAGACTCTGCAGCTCCTCTCGGCTTTACGGAGCTTTATAGTGAGTTTCAGCTCATTGCTCAACTGTCCGGCTGCAACTTTACTGTTTTGGTTCACTCTCAGCGCTCTCATAGTGTCGTTTTGGCTGCAGCAGGCAGCTGTTTTCAGAGAAAAAGCTCTAAAAAGCCACTGTACACTACCTGCTCAGCACCAAACAGCAAACAGACACAGTTAGCTGTAGACTAGCTGGTGAACATAGTGGAGCATTTAGCAGCTAAAGAGCCAGATATTTCCCTCAGGAGTTGGTAGAGAGCAAAAACAGAGCTAAAAGAGAGTGAATATTGGACTTGGATGTGGAAATAAGCAACTGTTTGCTAACAGGTTCAACATATCAACTTAAAAGCTGTTGATATGTCAGTGTTGTGTTCACTGCTTGTTTCTGCAGCCACCAACTGGCCAAAAAATGTATTAATGCAGGTTTAAAGTTGAGTTTTCCATTCACCTGCACTGTGCTGGGATGGGTACACATAGCTAGATACGACGAGGAATAAGGGGGTCTTTCTTCTGAAGCTGTCACCTTCCTCCACAGGTATGAACGACTTCAGCTACCTGCACACCAACTGCTTCGAGCTCTCCATCTTCTTGGGCTGTGACAAGTTTCCTCATGAGAGTGAACTTCCTCTTGAGTGGGAGAACAACCGCGAGGCTCTGCTGTCTTTCATTGAACAAGTGAGAACCAGACAGACAGACTTGACCCAAACTCTATCTTTTGAGCATCAACTCAGCCCCTCCAGACTTTAAAGAGTACTTCTTTATATCAACCTGATGTATTTCCCATAAATGTCATGCTAGCCTTGCAGCAAACGTGGACTTGCGCAAAGCCACGTATTTCTGGGCAAGCTTTCAAGATAAACATTTGTCTCCAAGTCTGAACAAAAGTAAACACAGAAACTAGCCGTCTGGAAAGGCCATTACAGCTAACTATCTGTCTGCATAGAAGTTCATTTTAGAGGCCCGAAGAAGTCAAAGTTTCCTTATTTCACAACCAAAAAAGCAAAGACTGATGTGACTGTTTCTTGTGCAGGTACATCGAGGGATAAAAGGTTTAGTGAGAGACGTGGAGGGGAATCCGCTGCCTAATGCCACCATATCTGTGGACGGAATACGGCATGACGTCAGAACTGGTAAGTTGGGTATCATGACAGATACTAAAATGTAACTTGTTGCAACTTAAAAATATGAATGAAAGGGCTGCCTGGAAATTTTAGATCAAGTCAACAAATACAAATTACTGAAGCCCTGAAAGGCAAGCGAGGATTTTTTTTTTTCTGGAGATCCAATTTCTAAGTCTGATCTTTATTCTTTTCTCTCTAGTGTTCATGAGTTAAGAACAAGAAAAAAAGGGTTTACCAGGCAAAAAAAAAGTTTTGCCAGAATCATTTTTCTATTTTTTTTTTTTTCATGTGTGAAAGTAGTAGGTGAAATGTTTTTCTGTTGTTCTCTGTTGTAATACTCATTTCGGCCACAAGAGGGCAAAGTTTTTTGGGCTTTTTTCTTCATTATTTGTGAAAGTAGTTTGTTGTTGTAATACTCATTTCGGCCACAAGGGGCCACAAGTGCACCACTACCCCATGTTCTAAATAGGACTGAAAGCATTCATGTTTTCTTCCAGGTGAGTTTTAATAGCTCAGTAACCTCTAAACACAAGGCACATATATTGTGTATTAGCAAGTTATGTAACATTACGTGCTAATCTGCCATTAGCGTTAGCTATACTGACGTTAGCCCGATAGCTAGCGGGTAAATGGCTATCAGCAGTCTGTTTGTCCTCTTGTCATCAGGGAAGAGATACAGAGCCAACAACACTTTATTACATACATGTTACATGTGTAATATAAAATCTTCATACTACATTGTATCAATGTTGTAATAACAAGAACCTCGTTCATTGTGCAAATCCCTGTTATACAGCACTGTTACAGTTTACCTGCCATGCATAAGTGGTTTTTATGTCTTATATAGAGACAGAAGATATTAATTCTATGCTCATATGTCTCTGTTTTGTTTTTAACTATCTAACTTGTTGTGCAATACCTTTTTATTATTTTCTATTGCTGCTGGTCTATTACAAAACATGATTCCGTCGTGTGCCTACGATGACAAATCAAGTGTTTTATGTCTTGTGTTCGTTCAGAGGATTTAGATTTGTTAATCTTTTGAACCGGTCAGGTTGTTGTTTGATATTGTAAATCTAATTCAGATTAATTTTGGTTTTCATTTACATTTTCTTTATCTGAAGAGTCAGTTTTTCAAGAACTCGCAGCTTTGGTTGCTGCTGTTTCTCTGTAGAGTCGATACAAGATAACATCCAAAGCTGCTCTCAGTGACGTTATTATCTTTGTAGTGTGTGTGTGTCTGTGTGTGTGTGTGGTTTGCATGATGAAGGTTAGTATTGTCTGTTTTACATCAAACTACAAAAAAGAAAGATCTCTGCATGAGTTTAGCAGTACAACATGCAATATTTAGCAGTACGGTATTGAAATAAAAACAATAAATTTTAGGTTGCATTGACTTGAAATATAAAAAACTTAAATATTTAAGTACAGTTAATGATGAAATATTGTTGATCCCACTAGTTAATCCTGTATATTTTAAAGTTTGTAACATTTGAAAAAAGGATCTAAAATCCATGTGACTGGTTTCAGCTGCAGGTGGTGATTACTGGCGGCTGCTGAACCCCGGCGAGTACCGAGTCACGGCGAAGGCCGACGGCTACACCCCTCAGACTAGACTCTGCATGGTGGGCTATGACTCCGGAGCCACTTCCTGTAGCTTCACCTTGACCAAATCCAACTGGGATCGCATCAAACAGATCATGGCTCTCAACGGTAAGAGGCCCATTCGACTCGTCCCCAAAACCGTGGTGAAAGCGACGTCAGCCACCGTGGAGGTCACCGGCGAAGACGAAAGGACAGACTCTCACGCCAACGTTCAGAAAGCAGAGCGACTCAGGCGGCTACGGATCATGCGCTTACGCAGGCTGCGTATGCAGAGAATACGAGCCGGTCTTGGTACAACAACGGCTACAACAACAACAACAACAACAACAACAACAACAACAACACCCCCCACAACAATACGTGAAACGGAGAGTACGACTTCCTGGTATGACTCCTGGTTTCCTGTGGACAGCTGGTCAACGGAGAACCCCTTCGACAGCGTCATCTTTGACTCTGTCCCCACACAAGACTATCCTTTTGAATTTACTATTGATTGATTAGCACACGTAGTGAAGCAACATAATTTTTATACAAAGATCTTATTAACCACTTCAGTTTTTTGCAGCTATAAAAACACACAATACGTACAGTACTGTAGGTCTTTAATGGTTTAGATCCCAGAGAGTTTTCACCTGTAGGGTTTACTTTTTAAAGTTTGTTTTTAAGGGAATATCTGTGAGATTAATATTTTTTGTTTCTTTACATAGAATTAATCTAGAAAAAAAAAGCCTCTGCTGAGCAGAAACTATAGATGATCAATACAACAATATTCTGTACATCACAACAGGTTATTATTAGGTTTGTCTCCATTAAGAAATCTATGTATCTTTTTATGTTTCTTTAATGGCTTTTCAGTGTGATTGCTGGCCTCAGATAAACTGATAATATACTGCTGAATGCATTTGTTTAAAATTAAATAATTTTCTACAATATCTGAGTCTATCTGTTATTTTGTGGTTCAAATTAAAGCGGCTATGATCAATATTTTTTACAGTAATAATGTAATAATGATCTGTCTGACTGCAGCTCCTCTCGGCTTTACAGAGCTTTACAGTGAGTTTCAGCTCATTGTTTATCTGTCCGGCTGCAACTTTACTGTTTTGGTTCACTCTCAGAGCTCTCACTTGACCAAATCAAACAGGAAATGACTCTAAAACATATCTGTGAAGATTCTCAGTCATCCAGGTCATCGTTATCCCTTGGATGAAAGGCCAGATGTCTTTAAGTATCTACAACCAAGTCCAGTTGCCCTCGATTCAACCCTCCTTGGGTCTAAAACACGTAATTTAATAGGTTTAAGTCAACAAATGTTGAGATCTTACAGTTAACAGTACCTCATGTCTGAAAAGCTTTTCATAGCTAAATAGAAATTAAGAACTAAATCCATCGTTTTCTGCCATGACGACCAGAAAACATATCACATTACATCATGTGCAGCAGAGCGTGTTCCTCATGCTCAGCTACAGGAAGTGAAGAAGTTTTGTTAAGATGATACTTTATTTACATGTGGAAGAAAGCAGATATAAATATGCAAAAATAACAACTTTCCACTGTGGATTATAAAGGAAAAACTGTTAAAAGGAGTTAAAACAGTTGGTAGTAGGTTTGTGAATTATTGTGAACCAGTGTGATTATCTGATACACTGACTGACACAAACCAAACTCCACTGTTTGAGGTGAACATTAACTTTAAAGATCCCCTCCTGACATGTAACTAACTCATCAACTGACATGTACTTGCTTGGTTTATTGTTTGGTCTTTAAAATGTCAACAAAAGAGTGAAAAATGACTGTTTTAAGTCAAAGGTGACGTCTTCAGACATTCTGTTTGTGTCCTACCAACAGTCCAAAAACCAAATATATTCAGTTTACTATCATGTTTGGCAAATAAATGTATTAAATGATCACCTTTTAGAAGAAAAAATGGCGTTTTTGCTTTAAAAAGTATTTTAAAAACGATAAGTTATCAAAATAGCTGCTGATTGATTTTTTGTCTATCGACTAATTGTTGCAGCTCCAGTCTTAAGACATGAAAATACTTCAAATAATAATTTGGTTCAATTACCTGTTTGAAAATTTTTAAAATGACATCTACTCCTCTTCTCTTATTATAAAGTAGAGAATCTCTGAATATACAAATATGTTTCATTTCTAAAGTTTTCCTGCTGGACACCAGATGTTTCCTCCCCTCCTTCACTGTAAAGTCTCAGTGTTTGTGCACCGGAGGCTTCAAGTTTCCACATCACACTTGTGTAAGTTGCAAACTGGACCACGATTGGCTAAAAACTAGTTGTGATGTCACAGATCCTGTATCATAAGTGTTAAACTGAGATTTAAGGTGAGTTAAGACAAAAGACTATGTGCAGAGATTTTATGCAAGATAACGACGCCTTGTGTGTTATTCTGATTGGAGGATGAAAAAATTCAGTCTGGAACAAAAACTTGATGGATTGTGATGAAATATTTTTGTATAGACATTCATGTTCCCCAGAGGATGAACCCTGCTGACTTTAGAGGGAAATATCTTCAGTATTAGATGGAAATTTCCCTCAGAATCAGTCGTAATAACTTTATTGATCCTCAGACTTTTCTTCCAGTGTCATAACGTCAAAATTTTAGTTTTTGAGTTTGATTCATGACCAAATGTCTGCAGAACGAATGATCCATCAGCCTCTACTGCACTTTGTGTTTAGCGCTAATTAGCAAATGTTAGCATGCTAACACACTAAAGTGCTACGCATTAGCATGTTAGCATTGTAAACATAACCCAATGGAACTACAATACAAATACTCAGAGTTTGAGAAGAAATCATTTTATTTTAATAAACATTTTACATGTTTCCAGAACAGAAGAATTAAAGAAACAGATAATAAAGACACTTTATTCCTCTCATAATCTTTCTGGATTTGAAAAATCCGTCTTGCATTTTCCTCCAAAGTCCACGTAAGTCAGAGCTCGTAGTCCATTTTGTCGTTGGCCCAAACAGCTTCAGAGTTCATGCTGTATAGTTTATACTGTCGACCCAACAGAGCTGCAGATAAAGTCTCTGCACAGTGAAATCATCCAGGTCTGACACAGTCATGTGAACAGCAGCTGCAGCTACGACTAGCTGCTTTTGCCTTTTCTGTTTCTTCCTCCGGTGTAACGGAAACTCTTCAGCGGGTTCTTCCCCTGAATGTTCTTCTACAACGACAGAAGCAATTATTGTATTAATATCTAATGTATCACTTCAGTTATTCATATTTCTAATTATAAAATATATCAACACAGACCAGCTGACACTCATAAAAACCAGGAAAAACAGAAGAAACTCATATTTATGGACACAAATGCAAAAAGTACTTTATAGACTTGAGAGAAAAATTATACAGAGAGGAAATCTGTTTTCAATACAGATGAATCAACTGATTCCTTCCTCAATAAATCCTTTAACTGTTTGGTTTATAAAATGTCAGAAAACAAAAAGTGCCCGACTCAGTTTCCCAGAGTCCATGTTGACATCATAAAATGTCTTTTTATGTCTTATCAACTGTTAAAACTCCAAAATTTTCAATTTACTATCAAACAAAACTAAGAAAACTGGAAAATATTCACATCTGTTCCTAAACAATTACTTGTAACTGATTATTAAAGTAGACTTCATTAATCGTTTCAGCTCTTGTTAGATATTAACATTAATCTAACAATATATCTCAGGAATGTGAAAGTATAGAAATATATACAAATCTTTACAGATATATAAATACCTTTTTTATCATGAGCTTGTAATAATGGTATGATGTTGCAGTAACCTCCCAGTAAAGAACAAATCACTGTTTACTTTCTATGACTTTTCATACAAGAACTCATCATACTGCTCAGGAGTTGTAAATTAAAATGTTTTACTTGTAAAATCTAAGTTTCTCATTTAAACCAAAGTCACTTGTGTGTCATTTCTGTCTATTTTAACCAACTGTTTACATCTTTTTCTGAGTCTCACCTTGAAACTGGTCTTGACGACTCCTCCTTCTGGTTTCGGTTTATCTTTCTTCTTTCTCCTCCTCCTGCTCAGCAGAGGATTCACAGCTCCTCTCAGCGTCTCAGGAACTGGAAGAAATCAGTGATAATGAACGTTACAAATGACGGACATATATGTACTCGTGATTTAATGCTGACGTGGGAAACGTGTGTCTTACTGAGGTACTCGGGAACGTTCTTCAGGTGAGGTTTGACAACAGCAGGATGGAGATCTTTATCGTGTCTGAGCAGCTGCAGATCTCTGGGGTTGTCGTCAAAATATGTCTGAGTGACAGCAGAATGTACAGTCGATGGTTTATATATATTATTATTATTATTATTTATATACAGAACGTGTGTGTAGATCAGTGAGGATCAGTCACCTTGAGTTTCTCTGAATTGAGCAGCTCCTGCTTGATCTCCTTCAGTCTGGCCTCCCTCACCGCCTGCTTCGTCACTGAACGCATTGCATCCTGGGAATAAACAGAACTATTGATCATCCAAACATTCACTGTATTCAGCAGTGTTGACATGAAGATTCAAGTGGAAATGCAGCACAACAAAGATAAAAACGGGTTTTAATTAAATGCAAAAGAAAACTTAAAGTACTTCATTAAGTGTTCTTAACTTTTCTTATGAACATTGTAAACATAAACACGTCTGTTTGTGAGGATGTTACTCACCCTGCACCTGTACCTGAAGCCTTCGATCTCCTCCATCTTAAACTGATACGGTTTCAGAGCAGAATCAGCGTTTTCTAAAAATAAGGAAAACATAAATGAAACACATTCTTATTACCAGCAAATTAACACATGATTATTTCCAGACATGTGGAGACCAGAGCTGCAACGATTAGTCTATTAATCAATTAGTCGCCAACTTTTTTGACAATCAATTAAACATTTTGAGTCATTTTTAAGAAAAAAACCCAAATTCTCTGATTCCAGCTTCTCAAATATGACTCATTTTTGGTTTCTTTAATCTTCTATGACAGTAAATTGAATATATTTGGGATTGTGGACATTTGAGGACGACATCTTGGGCTTTGAGAGACACTGATCGACATTTTTCACCATTTTATGGACTTAACACCTCATCTAGAATTCATTAATCAAGAAAATAATCAACAGATTAAATGATAATGAGAATAATCGTGAGTTGCAGCTCTAGCAGTGACTTTAAATGGGGTTATGTAACCACAAATAAACCTGATTACAGTACAACTGAGTACTTTTTGTATGTTTTACCTCCAGTGAGAGCCTCCTCCACCTCGGACAGCAGAGCGAGCTCAGTGTGAGAGATGAAGGACAGAGCGGTGCCGGGGTTGTCTGCTCTCGCCGTTCTACACGATCAAACATATAACGATTAATATCACAGCTGAAGTTACCAACCAGCCTTCATAAACAACTGAAACAGCTGCTTTTACCTTCCGACTCGATGGATGTAGGACTCAACGGTCGTGGGGAAATCAAAGTTGATGACGTTGGCGACATTTTGGAAGTCGACGCCTCTGGAGACGCCGTACTCCTTATCCTTCGACCTTTAAAACATTTAGCAGACGTTAAGAGTCAATATGTTACCAAAGATCCACAGAAACTCTTTAAGAAAACTGTAGAAGACGATAAAAATATCATCTCTGTGTCTGTTTGTTTGTTTCTAATAAATAAATAAATAAAAAAACAGACTGATAGAAACTCGCTACAAACAACCCACGATGCAACTCAGGCCGTAAAGGGAAACATTTTGGAAGGATTGTAGGACAAACTGATAAACATCAGTATGATCCAAATAATGAAAATCATTCACTCACTTCCCTCCTCTCTCTGTGGTCTTCTTCTTCTTCTTCCCTTTGCCTGCGGCGGTCTGAGGAGCGGCGGTCGGGTCGGCTAAACTCTGCTCGTCCGTGGCGATGATGTAGTCGTAAAAGCCCTGATTGAACTGAGTGATGATGTGACACCTGAAACACAAGAAGAAGAAGAAGAAACACCGACATGAACAGGAAGGAAAACAAATAACACGTCACACGGTGTCGTACGACTGTACACATTATATTTACACTGTGTGACATGAACAGGGAGGATAAATGGAGTCTAAATAACTCGTTTTAAATGCTTTAATATTAAATATTCTGTATTGTTGAATATAACTGACATAATTACCAATTAACTGGCATAAATATACTTTTCATTGTGACTCTGTGAATCTAGAAAAAGGCTTTTTTCTGGTAAAATGAACTGCAGGTTGTTGTAAACGTCTCAGTCGTCTGTCACCAGAGTCCACGTTCACTTTGATTCATTATTACAGACTTTAAATGCATTTTTGTCTTTGTTTAGCATCTTTAAATAACTGTCCTCATCCCACATGTATGGTCTCATTTTTTTCAGCACAAACTCAGCTAGAAGTCCAACTTATCATTCTGTCAAAAACCACCAGGAAGCCAAATACAAGAAAAATTACACAGGCGACTGTAAAAATGTACACTGAAAATATTATTATACAGTTCAAGGTTGTAAAAAATATTGTTTCACTATTCATAAACACAAATACAGCAGAAACATGTAAGAAAAATCTAACTATAGTTATATATATAGTCTATTTACATTTATTTACAAGTGATTTTAACTCGTTTTTGTGCCTTTTTTCATTGAAAGTATGTTTATACAGCTGTAAAAAGTTTTATGTTCTGCAGATATAAATGAGACATTGTGTTAAAGCTCCACATCTACACTTTCACCTGGTTTTCTCAGCTTGTCTCTACATGATATATGAATAAAGTTACGTTACGATGAATAAAACAAGCTCAGTGTTTTCACAGATCAACAGACGGTAACTCAACACAAAACTACAAAATATATAGAGACAAAAGTTATTAATTGCTTGTTAGTCCTTTTTTATTTGAGAATAAAAAGCAGTGAAGTATCTGCTGTGAGATAATCTGATGAACACAAAGTGAATAAACAAAACAAACGTTTATTATTTATCTAACAGATTTATCTTCCTCTCACCTGGAGTGGACGGGCAGCTCCGAGTTGAGGACGCAGGCGGGAATACTGAACTGTTCCAGGAAGAGTTTGAGTCTGTAACATCTGTCCACGGCTCCGACGAACACCAGCGTCTTCCCCTGAACCAGCCGCAGCTTCAGCAGCGTGTAGATGAGCAAGAACTTGTCCTCTTCCTCACACTTGAGGCTGTACTGCTGCAGCTGGTTGCTGTCTGGCAGCTGAGAGCCCTGCAGCTTCAGGATCACCTGAGACCACACACACGTATCAATACAACGCTGCTGCTACTATCATCAGCGTCCAACAGAAACAGACACGTGCAGCTGTTTGTTATGTTTGTAACATCAGCTATGAATGTGACGTTAATGTGAACATGTCATTACAGGGTTGTGCAGCAGCAGCTCCTTTAAGGCCTGAACGTCCTCGGTGAGAGTCGCCGACATCAGGAACGACTGATAGATTTTCGGCAAATGGCTGTTAAAAGACAGAACAGATCATGTTTAGAATATATTTACATGTAAATACGAACCTATAATAGATACAGAAGATGTGCAGCTGCATCCAGGCTGAAAACAGTCCCGTGTTAAAACAATGCAAAGGAGCTGCGGTGGTGATGACATGTTTAATGTACCAGTGAGACAATGAAATACGATCCAGGAAGTCCCAGTTAGAGCTACGGTTTAATGCATTTAAACACTTAGCACATGCTAAAATGCTTCATAGCAGTTTATAACACTCACAGGCAAGATTTTACAACTCAGGAAAGTTTGCAACTGTTTTATCTTTTGTTGCGACGATCGTGTCAAACACGGTGTTCATTCATAAATCTCAGGTTTAAGGAGATTCAGCTGTTGTTTCCTGCCACAACATGATTTAAAATGTTTTCCTTGTTTATCAGGTGCTGCTGCTCCAGACACATAATCAAACTAATATACCTAAAAAAGGTGCTAATGTTGTGCTGTTGAGCCTCCCTGAATCACCATGACAACCCTAAACGGGACCCTGATCCTTCTGGTGAGTAATTAAACTAAGTTAAATGAAGTAACTTCTTCAAAGATGCTGGTAAAACATCTGTTTGTTCTTCTCACCACAACAAGTTCTTCAGATCTGCCTCGAAGCCAAAGGAGAAGAGCAGGTCGGCCTCGTCCACCACCAGCGTCTCCAGGGACGAGTGCAGGACCAGGTTCTGGGCGTTGAGGTGGGCCAGCACACGGGACGGCGTCCCCACGACCACGTCAGGCTTCTCCATCAAGATCGGCCTGTTCAGACACAATATACAACATAAACCACACTCATCATCACCTCTAGTTACATTTCATACATGACATCACTATAATTATGAGAGTTTTATAAGTTATTGTGAACATGTATATAAAGTAGAGTATGTGGTATAAAAAGCCTCTGACTGACCTCTGTGCCGACAGGTCGGCTTTCCCGGAGATGTCGGCCACTCGGACGTCCCTCGAGCAGTAAGCCGTTAACTGTCTCATCATGGTCTGGACCTGCTGACCCAGTTCTTTGGTGGGAACCAGGATCAGAGCTCTCACATCCTGCTCACGAACGCTCTGAAGACACCCAACACAAAAGGTGAAAGGTCAGGAGGATGAAGAGGATCCACACACGCGACATGTACATCATCATCACAGAGACGCCACCAGCTTTGAATCATGACATCAGCTTTGTTTTCTGTTTTCACTTCTGGGAAATAAACTTAAAATAAACATTCAGTATAAAGCTAAACAATAAAATCCTAAAATCCAAAAACACATCACCATAATTCAAAATAACAATAATAATACTACTACTAACACCCTCTAACCTTAAACCCAACAGCGCCTCACTGCAACAAGAACAACCTGTTGACTAAAGTAAAAGTGATCTGTGATCCTGTTCCATAATAAACCTTCGTGAAGGACCTCCTCTCTCTCTCTCTCTCTCTCTCTCTCTCTCTCTCTCTCTCTCTCTCTCTCTCTCTCTCTCTCTCGTCCTCACCTGTTTGGAGGTCAGGATTCTCTGTATAACAGGAACAGCATAAGCTGCCGTCTTTCCAGATCCGGTCCGGGCTCGAGCCAAGAGGTCTTTCCCCTCCAGAGCCAACGGGATGGCCTTCTCCTGGATCAGAGTCGGCTGGGACCAACCCAGATCTGCCACCGCCTGATGCAGGAAGATCACAGCGATCCATCACACATTAAGCAAGTACTTAAGTACAATTTTGAGGTACTTATACTTTACTTGAGTATTTCCATTTTATGCAACTTTATACTTCTGCTCCACTACATTCATCTGACAGCTCAGTTACTTTGCAGATCTAGATTTTAAGCTTCAGATAAACTTTTAAATACTTTTCTGCACAGAAGGACTGTAGGTTTTGTCCCCCATCACTTCCATTGTAAGTGCATTATCAAGGGATTTTCTAATGGACAGTATGAATAGGAGGAATGATTACAGCAAGAAAAACATGTTTCACTGTTCATTTGGGCTCCTGACTGTTGTTTTAAGACACACTTGAACAAATGTGAACTCGTCCTTTAATGTTAATTTCCAGATTGACAATGTTACATTAAACTAAAACTATTAAACTGGTTTCAATGATTACAACCACAAAACAAAATGTTTATTTATGTCACCCTGAGGAGGAGATAAACTATATTATGTATATAAAACTGAGCTGGTTTTAATGTTAATATCTAATCTTCAGTAAACAGTTGTAGAAACACGCTGCTCCGTTAGCTCCTCCTGTAACTTCAGTTGTTTCTGTCGACTTTTCTTCGCTTCTCTGCGGTGTTTTCTCTCCAGCTGAAGCTTCGTCGCTTCTCCAACATTTTATTCAACATTTACAGAAAGTGTCGAGCGGTTTGTTACCTTTAACAGACGGTCGTCTAAGCCCATTTCATGAAACTGCAGCCTGTCCGCAGCCATCTCTCCTCCTCGCACTACACTCACATGTGCGTCGCGAGGATGTGACGTCATGGTGCCTTCAAGTACTGCTTCTCAAGCTCCGGCTCTTCTCTAACACTCACGTACTGTTCAGGTCAAATTTGACCCATTTTGACATTTGAAAGCAATAAAAACACCCTAAATTACATTTTTTTAAGCCTGAAATTTGATAACTTTTTCCTTAAGTGGTCCAGAATATACAAAAATGGAAATATTTAAAAAGTATTAATTTCTGTGCAGCTTGTATACATTTTTGCATGTAGAGTGTGTTTTGGGTCACATTTGACCCGTATTTATTCAAAGGGATTTTAAAGTGACCAGAGAGGGTCAAATCAAGGTGAAGAGTGGTTTTTGGGAATCTAGAAACAGTGAAACTATAGATTGTCATGTGTGTGTCAGGACAGAGTTCAGTGGGGACCTTGACACAATATAGTGTAACTGTTAAAGTAAGTAAATGAAAAGTGTCAGATCTAAAGAAAACACTCTCTCTGCTCTCTGAAACATAAATGAAGGATTAATCACCAATTTATTAATGACTGATAACATATATATGGATGCAAAATACATTTGTGGTTCAAAATTTGGTATAGTGACTAATTATAACGGGATAGTTGAGCGGTGTAAAAAATGATTCCATACTGTGAAGGGTCAAACTATAAACAGTATGTAAGAGTTAAGATTACAATTAACAGAAAGTCACACTTTAAATAAATCTTGTAACAACAGCCATTTAAGAGATATAATTCATTAACAATATAGACCCAGACTTCAGGAAAATTCTTTTGGAGTTATTTTTTTCTGAGTTTTGGAAGAAAGCTTGATTGTTTCCCTAAAAATATTGATTCCTAACAAAGAGTCCATTTTAAAATTATTCACAATATATATCCTTGCAACTCCCATTTAGCAAAACTAATTGACTGATTTGTCTGATATGTTTTTATTTTGCTTGAAAAAAAAGATAAATTATTACTAAAAAGAATGTTTGCACTGTAAAAAGCCTTTTGAGATGATTTAAGCCGCATTATTCTTGATAGAAATTGATAGTAGCTCAGTTGGTTTCTCAGTTTGTGATTTTTTATCTTTTTATTTTGAAGTCAAAGCAGAATACATTTCTTTTATTATGAATGTTACTCTTTCAACTGAGAATCATGTCTGTGCACCTAAAATCATACAGGACATAATT
Organism: Thunnus thynnus; assembly: GCF_963924715.1. Lineage (NCBI taxonomy): Eukaryota > Metazoa > Chordata > Actinopteri > Scombriformes > Scombridae > Thunnus > Thunnus thynnus. The sequence goes on from NC_089535.1 coordinate 4,288,429, forward strand.
AGGTCCTTATATAAATTTGGCTTATAAGACTTATGTACTTTTACTCAAGTAGGATTTTAAATGCAGGACTTGTAATCTAGTATTTTTACATTGCTGTATTTACTTAAGTAAAGGATCTGAGTACTTCTTCCACCTCTGGTCTTTCGAGTTGTTTCAAACAAACTAATGTATTTAAAAGTTTATGTGAAGCTAATATGAAGCTTCAAATGAGTCCAAATGAGTCAAATCAAGTAGATATCTTTCAACGTTACAGTCTTTTTAGTGCCAAAGTTCCTCTTTTTGTAACTATGCTTCTACCTGCAGCTCAACAGGGAAACACTGTCCGAGGAAACACAAAGAGGGAATTTGATGCTAAAAAGACTGTAAATGTGTCAGATATCCACTTGATATGACTAACTCAGACTGATGAAGCTGAATATAAGCTTCACATCTACTTTTAAATGCTTTTTTTGTGCAGGACTGTGGATTTTGTCCCCCATAAACTGTGAACTTACCCTTTAACCTTACATAAATCTCCCTTAATTAACCAGCAGATGGCGTCAAACTCCACCAGCGACTGAATCAACGTCACGCACTCCACCATTAACCAATTAATTATAAAAATAGCCACGATAATTTCAGCAGAAACAGCAGACTGATACAACACAGAAGAAGCGGGGAAGTAAAGCTCTTTATTCTGTATTAAACCTTGATCCGTGTGTGTGTGTGTGTGTGTGTGTGGAGAGCTGTTTCAGACACTGGGAGGATGCTGGAGCGGGAGGTGAAGACGTCTGGTGGATGCTCAGCGGCTGTCTCCTCGTCCTCATCCTCATCCTCATCCCATCCGTCCTCCTCCTCCTCCTCCTCCCACAGCAAATAAATGAGTCAACATGGCCGCGGAGCAGCTCGCCCTGCAGCAGCACTGAGACACGGACAGCAACAAAACAGGTACAGAAAACGTCCAGCATGAGGAAAACAGCCAGTCTGGAGGCTTTATTTTATGTTTTATTTAAAGGTTCGTAGCCTCAATCTCCGAAAGAGACTCAGTTTACTGTTTACCAACATAAAGCTACAGGTATATTTGTTATATAATCTCAGATATTCAAACCATGGAGGCTGTAAGTATTCCCCAAAAATCATTTTTCTTCTTTTTATTGTAATTATTCCCCCTATAAATCATCTTCTATTCCTTTTATTGTAAATATTCCTTTCAAAAATGATTTTTTATTCTCTTTATTGTAATTATTCCTCCAGGGATCATTTTCTGTCCTCTTTATTTCTAGTCTTTTCCATCCTTCTGTTTTGTTATTGTCTATAATGCCTGAGAGAAATCACTCATTTTCTAATATTTTTTTTATTTCATTTTGGTTGTCTTGTTTTTCTCAGATTAAATGGCGTTCATGTCCCGGTTCTCTCGGTCCCGGAGCAGCTCCAGGTCTCCGAACCGAAAAGACTCTGAGCGGGTCTCCCCAAACCTGACCGTCTCTGAGCTGGAGAGACTGCTGTGCACCGGAAAAACTGCCTGCAACCATGCGGATGAAGTGTGGCCGCGACTTTATATTGGAGACCAGTGAGTGTTTACATGTAACACTTTTATAGTGAGGGTCACAACACATAATGCATGATCAATAACTCCTGCTGTAGAAGTGACCAAATCACTAGTTAACAGTTAACAGTGGTGGTATTTAAGTAAAAGTACCAATACAACAATGTATAAATACTCCATTACAAGTAAAAGTCCTGCATGAAAACATTTACTACACTAAAAGTACATAAGTATTATGAGCTTGATGTAGTTAAAGTATTGCAGTAAAAGTACATAAGTATTATGAGCTTGATGTAGTTAAAGTATTGCAGTAAAAGTAGTGGTTTGGTCCCTCTGACTGATATATTATTATATATGACATCATTAGATTATTAATAGTGAAGCATCAGTGTTAGAGCAGCATGTTACTGTTGTAGCTGCTGGAGGTGGAGCTAGTTTACACTACTTTATATACAGTTAGATAGTTTAGTCCACTGGTTCCCAACCTAGGGGTCGGGCCCCTCCAAAGGGTCAGCAGATAAATCTGAGGGGTCGTGAGATGATTAATGGGAGAGGAAAGAAGAAAAAACAAAGTTCTGATACACAAATCTGTTTTCAGTTTCTGGACTTTTTCTCTAATCTTTGATTTTTGCTGTTAACAACTCATAGACATGTGAAATGTGACCCCGACTACACACTGCTTTTTGTAAGACGTCAAAAGCCAAAAAAGTTGGAAACCACGGGTTTCATCTTTAACAATGTGTTGTATTTTAAAAGCTTGTTATATTATCCATTGTGTCAAATCTGCATCTGATTAGCTGGAACATGAAGTTGTAAAGTATTAGTCTGATGTAAACGTCTACATGTAGAGAAGTTAAAATCAGTCTGACTGTTTAAACCTCGTCTCTCTGCAGAGATATTGCATCAGATCGGCGTGAACTGGCCAAACTCGGTATTACACACATCCTCAACTGTGCACAGAGCAAGTGGCGCGGCGGGGCTGAGTATTACGCCGGGATGAGCATCACTTATCACGGCATCGAGGCTCACGACTCCCCGACCTTCGACATGAGCGTCAACTTCTATCCTGCTGCCGAGTTCATCCACAAAGCCCTAACGAGCGGAGGTCAGTCTGTGAATAATGATGTAAATCCTGAAGGTCATGTAAACCTTTATTATATTGATAATTGCATATAATAACAAGGCTGTAGCCAGGATTTTATAAATACTGAAGTCATGAATCCAGATTTCCCCAAAGAAATCTTTGACTGGCCACAAAAAACATAATTAATGAACCTTTATTTCCACTTAAGTCATTAATTTAACTGTTCAAGTTACATTTTCTGTAAATTGTATCTCCCAAGATATATTTCTGTAGATAAAATATAAATCTTAATATAATATTTTAATGTGATTAAATTTTTTTTTTTAACAGAAAATAATAAATTGAAAGATTTTAGTTCTAAAAAATCAACCAATGCGTGCACATGTGGAAAATATCTGGACCAGAGCAGACTGGTTCATACTGTGGTCTGTGTGTAGGTAAGGTGCTGGTCCACTGCACTGTGGGAGTGAGCCGCTCGGCCACGCTGGTGCTGGCCTACCTGATGATCAGACAGAACCTGACCCTGGTGGAAGCCATCAAAACAGTGAAAGACCACCGCGGCGTCATCCCCAACCGAGGTTTCCTCCGCCAGCTCAACGGCCTGGACGGCATCCTGAGAGAGAGCCGTAAGACGTCACCGCAGAGCTGAGAACCCCCCCCTCCCCCCGCAACACACACACAGCCTGAGGTAGCAGCAAGTCTGGTTACACCAAAGGAGGTAACGGGACCAAGATATGAGCAACCTGTGGGTTTCTGACACTGTGGCAGACTGAGATCAGTATCTTAATTAATTCTAATCATATGTATTTAGTCTTTTAGCCTCTGAAACAAATGAGTGCCGAAGCTCATAATCTTTAAGATATGAAGGCCCACAGATATGTTTAAGAATGAATTTGAATCAAATTTTATTTATCACAAATTTGCCTCTAAGAGCTTTACAATCTGTACAACATGTGACGACCTCTATCCTTAAGGCGCGGTCACACCAGCACTTAAAATGGTGAAATTGTGCAACAAAGTCAATCGATTTCAATGCCACGATAGATGGATTCAATCACAGGGATAGATAAGTCTTTGAGGGAACGAGAGAGAGTTAATTTTCAGTTTTTAAGTTTTAAATCCTCACATTTGAGAAGCTGAAACAATTGTCAAAATTGTTGGCAGTTAATTTTCTGTCAATCGTCTTGGCAGTGATGTTCATTGAGGGAACGGAAAGTCTAAAAGTGGGGAAGTAATCGTAGCTTATTGGTTGTGTTGCACCACTTTATGTGCTACTTTCTGGTGTGACCGGGCCAAGACTCTTGATTTTTATAACGAAAAACTCCCAGCAACAAAAACAACAAACCCTTTAACAGGAAAAAAGTAAGAAACCTCAGAAGAGCAAGCAGAGGATGGATTTACAAAATTATAATTGAACAGTTGAGAACAGTGGTTCCCAATCCTGGGTTTGAATCTCCAATGGTTAATCTGAGTGGTTATGAGATGACCGTAATTAATGTCTGCATCTCTAATATCAACTATCATGTCCCAAAATGGGAGCATCAGTTTTTGGGTGACCTACAGCTCAGAGACACATGATGAGAGTCCCAAGAAGGCATAACTGGGCTATGAAGGGTTGCAAGCCAGAATGGTTGGGAACCACTGGTTTAGAAGATATTTGCGTATTGAAAAACAAGAGTAAAACTTCAGACCATTCCAGTTAACCTGAAGCCTATTTATATTGCCACTGTACCAACAGCTACTAGAGAAACTACACTACAGAAAACTTAAAGCTTTCTGAACAGTTTTAACAGAATCAGTGTTTAATCTCTGGAGCATTTTTTTCTTAAAATATCTAGAAATTTGTCAGTGTGTATGTCTCAGATCACTGTGCTAGTATCAAGAAGATTCCAGCCTTGAGATTATCTGAATTATATTGGAAATAGATTAAATCTCTATGGCAGATGTTTGTTTTTTTTAACTGTTTTGATAAAATGAGATTTAATGACAGTATAGCCACTGCCTCCTTGCACCACCAGTGTAATATCTTCAAATTATTCCAAAAACCAGTCCAAAGATATTCAGTTTACAAAGATATAAAACAGTGAAAAGCAGCAAATCCTCACATTCGAGAAACTGGAACCGCTGAATATTTGACATATCACCTTGACAAATGACTTTAAAATGATTAATCTACTATCAAAATTGTTGACAATTTTCTGTCGATGAAATAATTGATTAATCAACTAATTGTTTCATCCCTAGTGCTACTGTTTTCTTATATAGTGATCAAGGTGCAGTGTTTTACAATGAAGTAAAAATATATATGTTGTTGTTGTTTTTTTACAGTAAAAGATAATTTAATCTGTATTTTTAGTTACATTTAAATCAATCTTATAAGAAGTTATGATGAAATTAGTTATTGTGTTTTCCATATTATAATGGTGGGATAACATAAAATAAAAACCATACTTATCATCATGTTTAGACCTTGATAGAGATGATTATTTTCTATTTGCATCTTTATAACAAGGAGCTCTGTGCTTAACTATCTTGTCTTTGATTGATGGTTAATTCAATCGTCTTTTAAGAGAGTATTAACTGTCACTAAAAATACAGATTACAGAGGTACTTTTTCAGCCCTCAATAGTGTCTCCGGCTTCTTTTTAGGCTGCATACAGCTGCAACAGCCATCAACTTCCACCAACAAGCTATGTAGGGCAGCCTGTATGTCGCCTGAGAGGCAAAACACAGGGAAATATAGTCCACTAATTACTGGTTGCACCAGTTGTTGCTGCTCATTAAGCTTATTGCTCTGAGAGTATGGTAATATCCGGAGGCGACTTAGATCTCTTATCTGGACTGTGGTGGCAGATCAGTAAGAGGATCATGTTTTAGATCAGATTTTAGTTAGAAAAAATCAACCTGAAACTATAAAACTGGAATTTTGAAAAGTAGAAATTACACCCTCGCTGTCTTTTGTAATAAATAGGAAATAAGATTCTCGCTCAGTGATTTTTTCCCCGTAGTTTCAGTCTTTGCAGGTCTTCCCTCGACTTACTCTTTTACATTCAGTAAGTGTCATTAAGTGCCCTGAACAAGTTGCGCTCTAGTTGTAGCCCAGGTCTAAACCAGCACACTTATGTAGCCTGTTGGTTAGCATTACGTTGTTGTCACAGTCTGTACACAATTATTATCTGTGGAGGATTTGTGAATAGCAACATACAGTATACTGTATAATACGACTTTTGTTTCTAATTGGGTGTCGAACAAGTTCAGTGTATTGTTTCGATCTGATGTATTTTAAATAATCACGGTCCTTGTTGACTTTTTATGGGATATCTTGAGTGTGATGAACTGAAATTCACCCAGTAGTCTACAGACTTAGAATCTAAATGAGGCTATTACAGCTTCCAGTCTGGTGTATCACTTCAACTTTACAGTGTTAGCTGTTCAGAGTAGCACTCTTAAAGGTGCAGTGTGTAGAATTTAGTAGCATCTAGTGGAACAGACTTGGTGGAAATGGAATATAATATTCATAAGTATGTTTTAATTAGTCTATTATGACCTGAAAATAAGAATCGTTGTGTTTCCGTTACCTTAGAATGAGCCCTTTATATCTACACAGAGTTGCACCGCCATGTTGCTACAGTAGCCCAGAACAGACAAACCAAACACTGGATCTAGAGAGGGTCTTTCATGTTTTTTGTGAGTTTTTCAGCCGCTGTAGGATCTCCTACATACTTGGAAGGGGAGGGGAGGAGTATTCAGTTGGTTGCAATCTGCATCCTCACCACTAGATGTCACTAAATCCTACACACTGGTCCTTTAAGTGATAATGTAATATGCCAGCACAAGAGTTATTTAAAGTAGACATGCAGTGGGAGAAAAAAATACCACAAATGTGCCATTGCAAAAGCTACAAACTGCCCAGAGGACAGGAGAGTGCACAGTGTTCAGTGCTGTACGCAAAGCTCTTTTGTCTTGGTGTTAAAATGAAGCTTTTCGTTCTCATGCTAGAGAAAAACAATAGACGATCCAATGCTGAAATATGAACCAGCTCTTCAAATACCCTTGTGTGTGTTATGATTACCTCAAGTATCATGTCTGAAACACAGTTTTTTTGTGATTTTGTCTGTGCTGTTTCAACAACACCATGATAAAGTACAGAAGCAGGAAAATTAGTTGGGCGACTTTGCTCAGCTGGAATGTATATAAAAAGATGGATTTGTGGATTTGTACCGTCAGAAATGTAAACGAATAGTTCGACCGTTTTTGGAAATACACTTATTGAATTTTTTGCCGAGAATTAGATGAGAAGATCAATACCACTCTCACTTGCATGTTGGCATGCTAGTATGGACGTGAGGTGTGGTTGGGCGGTGGTTAGCTTAGCTTAGTTTAAAGACTGCAAGCAGGGGAAACAAGTAAGTCCAAAAGTAAAAAATACTTATGCCAACACCTCTAAAGCTCACTAATTAACACATTATCTCGTTTGTTAAATTCACACACAAACAAATGTGTAAAAACTTGTAGCGAGTTATGTGCTGTAACCATTTCCTGGCAACTAGCATGTGTAAGTAATTGTCAAACTCTTCCCTATTTTAATAAATGTTAATTGAATCTTTAATGATGTACAAGCTGAGAACAAAATGTCAGCGGGAGTAAACAACTCTTTAAAGTCAAAATAGAAATAAGCTCAGACAACTATTGTGCCTGGCTAGTGCTAGCATGTTCCCGACTTGCTAGCATGTTAGCCGTTAACTCTTCAGCTATAATCGTTCACCAACTAGCTCTGCAAGCAGTCCCCGGCCACATTACCAAACCTCTAGCAACAACTATTTTAGGTCAATGTGTGGTTGAATTTGGCTACGTTACGACACAGTATGTCTGAGCTTTTACAGCACAAAACTCCTCGTAAACAACTTTAGACATTTCTGTATGGATTTAACAAACGGAATAGCTTATTGCTATTGCTACAGCTTCACAAGGACAGAGAAAGGGGCTATTGCTGACTTATACCAAATATTACAAAGAGAAATACAAAGATATAACCCAGTTTCTTCACAACTTATCAGTTGTACAATTCCCAAATTTCTTTAAGGCTAACTTTCATTACAGCATTACAAAAGCAAGAAGATAATAGTTGATTATTTGCCAAACTCGAACTTTAGGTGTTTTCTGGAGAGCTAATGCTGTGTTCACGTCAGATCGGAGTTATTGTGATTATGAGATTTCGACTTGTAAATGGAGTTCACGACAACTTCCAAGTCCTAATTATGATTAGATGTAGCAAGTAGGGACGCCTCACATCAGCCAAACTGCGTCGTTCATGGTGATTTAACACAAATTTTATGGATATTGTGTGATAACGTGATCACTTGTCGGAAAGATTAGAATATTTTTCATCTACCCCCCTTCTCCCCTAAATTTGAACACTCCTTTGGACAGAGCAAGGCTAGCTGTTTCTCCCTGCTTCCAGTCTTTATGCTAAGCTAAGCTAATCACCTCCTAGCTCTAGCTCCATACTTAATGCACAGACGTGAGATTGGTATTGATGATCTCATCTCACTCTCGGAAGGAAAGCAAATAAGTGTATTTCCCAAATTGTCAAACTGTTCTTTTTGAGTGTGTTTTGCACTGTGGCCTTGGAAAGCAAGGCAGAGCAGCAAACAATCCAGACAAGACTATGTTGAGTCAATTTAGAGGCGATTTGTTTGCATTGCATTTGACATTATGTATTAGAATATTTGCCTCATAGCTGGCGACTTGGGGACCAATGGATGACCCAAGGGGCCACATCAGACCCTTGTATCCCTATAGCATGAAAGATATTTTCATGAGGTCCTGGTTATTTGAAATTGGCACATTTTCTACAATATTTGGATTGAATTCTGAAGGTATGAAGTTACTCCCAAAGTACAGAATCAGCCCGTCAAAACTCCTCTCTTGTTACATGTCGTGTCAGGAAAACAGAGACTCCCTTTACTCTGTTACATATCACAGCATCCTGTTGACAGCAGAATCTGCCTTTTTTCAGAAGCTTTCCTCAATCCGCTCAGTGAAAACGCAGAGGAAACATTTATAAACTAGGGAACTATCCATGTGTAATTACTGGACAGGGCCTCTGTAACCATTATGATCTTTACCTTTGCTGTATTGGATCTGTATGTTTTGTATTTGTGGTTTTACTGTGCCGTGATTGGTTGTTGGTCTCAATTCCTGTTTATATTCTCTTATTAATATCTTTGTTTTCTTACAGAGACCTTTCTATAGGAATTATTTTCAATTTATTTTTGTATCACTCTCTTTGAGGTTCATTGAGGGAGAAACTGGCAAAGGAGATGTTGATGCCTTAATCTGTGTACTTCAAGTTGGTTTTTGGACTTTTGTTTCTATGTTTTTATCGTGAACAACACTGAGCATTGATAACTTTGTTTTGATAAATTCTGTACTTAATCAGAAATAATAAAAACCTTCTCTCAGAGCTGCTGTACTGTATTTTATATTGTCTCATTTTTAATCATTTTCTTTTTATGTGTTTATTCAAGTCAGCAAGAAATTATTTTGTTATTGATGTTCAAAGTTCATGACCCTGACCTTGGAAACCAACAAAACAACCTCACCTCAAGGACCATTAGTAGCCGCTCCAGGGCTTTCAAGCATATCACATAACCATCATCAGATAGAGTGTGCCCAGTGGTTTTGGGATTGTAGATAATCAAATTTCCATTTTTTTTTCTGAGCACATGAAGGACTTCTCGTCCATTTTGGCTCAGACGTTTCAAAGTTCATTCTTGACCATAGAAACCGACAAAACAATCTCAGCTAAAGATCTATCAGTAGCTGCTCTGGAGCTTTCGATCATGACCTTCATCAGGAGGTAGAATTTACGAATTGTCTTAGATTTGTACATTTTCTAATTTAAAAAATGAACACTTCAAGGACTTTTTGTCCATGTTGGCTTAAAAATGTAGCTTCAAAGTTTTTTCTTGACCTTGGAAACAGCAGCCTCCAGGTCCATTCAGTAGCTGTTCTGGAGCTTTCAACCATGAGCTTTATCAGCAGATTGCGTTTGTCAGTTGTCAAGGAAACATAAATGTTGATCACGTGTTCTTAAAGTGCTCAGACAACTACAATTCAATGACAACTGCTGAGGAATATCATGTGATATAATCAAAAGCTCCAGACGAGCTACTGAGTGAATCTTGAGAGTATTGTTCTAGTCATTCCTCCCTCGCTGCCGCATTTCCTTGATTAAAGGGTTACAGCCTTTTTAGTCTTAATTTCCCACTTTGTTATTATCCCTCTACTGCAGCTCAACAGGAAAACACTAATTTCACACCAAAAACAAGGAAACTTTGAAAGATATCTACTTGATTTGACTCATTTGGATGCTGAAGCTTCATATTAGCTTCAGATAAACTTTTAAATACATTTTTGCACAGAAGGAGGACTGTGGATTTTGTCCCCCATCACTTCCATTGTAAGGTCATTATGAAGGGATCTTCTAATGGTCAGTATGAACAGGAGGAATGATTACAGCAAGAAAAACATGTTTCAATGTTCATTTGGGCTCCTGACTGTTGTTTTAAGAGTCTTCCAATCTGCCTCGTGTAGATTTCATTGAATCAACACTGAAAAAAAACATCAGTTTCCCTGAATTTCTTTAATGCCAATAGTGACCTCTAGTGGTAAAATGTTTCAACTGCAATGACAAAAAATATACTAGAGCACTTAATAAACACTCACTTTTTAATCATCTTAACAGTAACCCAATTCTAATGTTGTCATTATTTAATAACTCAACCTTTATTATCACTTTACAAACATTAAAACGACAGCTGATGTTTTCCAGGTGAGACTCAGAACTTGAATTTGTGGACATACACAAGACAAAGCTTTCAAGTTGCTTTATTTACACCATCACCATCATATTACTCAGATTTTGTTAACAAATGCGGTCCATAAAGGACAGATTAGAAGGTACAAAATACAACACGATGGATATCAACACAGTGGACGAACGTTTTTAGAGGAGAGAGCAGGTTGGCTGGGTGTTTTTCTACTGATACTGCAGATAGACACCATTTTAAAAGATGAACTGGGATGTGCATGATAGAGGATACATCTAACAGGAGAACTGCAGCAGCTTTGTCGCACTATTAAAGTTGACCACAGTCAGCAATGACAACCTTGGCTTTCGGAGTGCCGCTCTTTGTGCCTTGCTTCTCTATCGCCTTGACAACATCAATGCCCTCCACGACGCTGCCAAACACCACGTGCTTCCCGTTGAGCCTGCAGAGGACAAGAGTTGATTAGTATGTGAGACGAACACCTGAAACAAACGGGAACTGTGAATGCAAACAGCACACGGGTCAAAGTGGAGCTCTCACCAGTCGGTCGAAGCTGTGCAGATGAAGAACTGGGACCCGTTGGTGTTGGGCCCGGCGTTGGCCATGGACAGAGTCCCCATGCCTCCGTGCTTCAACTGGAAGTTCTCGTCAGGAAATTTCTCTCCATAGATGGATTTGCCTCCAGTTCCATTGTGGTTGGTAAAGTCCCCGCCCTGAAAAAACAACAAAAAAAACATCAATTTGACTCAATATGACTCAACAGCTTAAAGCACGGGTTCACAATTTCTCACATATGTCTTAAAACAACAGTCACGTGTCCATATGACCAGTGAAAGAGGTTTTCCTCTCTGTAATCATTCCTCCTGTTCATACTGGCTATTAAAAGATCCCCTTCAATGTAATCTGAAGCTTATATGAGGCTTCAGCAGTCTGAGTTAGTCATATCAAGTGGATATCTGACACATTTACAGTAATTTTAGCATCAAATTCCCTCTTTGAGTTTCCTCAGACAGTTCTAAGTGCGATTATGAAGGGATCTTCTAATGGTCAGTATGAACAGGAGGAATGATTATAGCAAGAAAAAACATGTTTTCATGTTCATTTGGGCTCCTGCTTGACAGACAATAAAAAAAATTGCGAACAGCAAACAGGACAAATTCCTTGCCTTAACTGTACCTGGCACATGAATTTAGGGATGACGCGGTGAAACGTGGAGCCCTTGTAGCCGAAACCTTTCTCTCCGGTGCACAAAGCACGGAAATTTTCTGTAAAATAAAGACAGTTTGTCCTCAAAAAGCTGAAAAAAAAGTGAATATGTGACAGGTGCATCTCATCTACAGCTGGAATATTTGTTACTATATATTAGACAAGTATCACAACTCGTCCATATATACACATAGAATTAGCCTCAATCATCCAATCAGAGGACAACAGAAATTAGTTTAACTGATGATTATTTTGTAAAATAAAGACAGTTGCATCCAACATCCAAAAATAAACCATAATGACCAATAATAAGCATCATTTCTTGCTTCAGAGCTCTGGACAGGTTAGTCTCTCTTTCAGGAGCCTTTTTTTTCCATCAGTAAATGTCGTCCATCTCTGAAGCCGAACAGCTGATCTTCTCTTCTCCTCTGCTTTACATATTTAATAGAGTAACGCTGCTCGGGTTTCTCCTCGCAGACGAGACGAGAAACAGTCACATTTAACGCCACAAAAATATAACTGGCTGTCAACTTCTCCAAATTCTAGGTTCAGAGTTCAATGCAGAGGGAAATATTGTACTTTTTACTATATTTATTGAACAGCTATAAATACTAGTGGCAGATAAAGCTTTTACAACCAACTCCAACAATAAAATGCTGCATACACATTAATACATCAGTATTAATAATCCAATAATATCATAATATAATAGTATAACACTCACGCAGGTCATTCTCCTGCATCATGTGTACTTTTACTGTTATTTTAATAACATGTGTTGTATGTGTTGCTAATAATATTTGTGTACTTTTACTTGTAATGGAGTATATTTATATTGCAGTATTGCTACTTTTACATAAGTGAAAAATATGAGTACCTCCTCCACTGCTGTACTTCTTTTACATTTTAGTGTCACATAAATCTGAGTTAAAGTGCTTAAAATGTATAACTATATAAAAATATAAGCATAAATATCAGTTTTTCAGCCTTTCCAGGAAATTTAATGATTTGGGGACCTTATGAAAGTGTCTCATGGGCCTGATCTGGCCCCCGGACCAGTAGTTTGAGACCCCTGCTGTAGAGAATAGGAACATTTATGTTTATGGTTTAGGTGTCAGAACAACAAATATCGTTCTCAGACTCTTATATAAAACTGTCATGAGGTGGAAACAGAGATTTCCTGCTTCTTCTCCTTATTATTAACCGTATCATCATCAGCAGCTGCACATCTCCTCCTCGTATCACTGTTTACACTCACATTCAGCAGTGGGAGTGGCTGTTCTTTGGGCTCTCTCGACGGATGCGCTCACACTCTGAGTCACCACCAACAGCCTCGACCCATATTTAGAATAAATTCTCAGTGGAGGATTCATGGGGACAAATAGTTTCTCCAAACAAACATGAATCCATTTGTGGAAAAAGTCGGAGCAGCTGTGAGGTTGATGCCGTACGCAGGGAACTTAAAAGCTTAACAATCCTGCCATCAGATATTATAAACAAATTTATATGTGATATTAAACCTCTGTGTTTAATTGTTAATATTTTGGATTTGTGATGAGTAAATTTCATATTTATGAGTCAAATTCCTCCAAATCTTTCTGGAACATAAATTGTGAACTTAAATCTTTCTCCTTATTGTTAAAGCTTACCTACCAGCAGTCTTTGGGACCACATCAGCCCGCAGCTGCAAATATACAAACATTTCAATTAGTGAAGAAGAAACTAAAGAAGTGGGAGGCAGCTGGACACATAATGCACATAAACAACAGAGGAGTCAGGGACACAATGAAAGCTAAATCTGTGGAAACAAGATGTCTGGAAAAAAACAAGCACATTCATATTTATATCAGCTGATTAAACTAACTAAGACTTTAGGCCTAAAGGTCCCTTAATGTCTGGGACATATTGTGTTCATCCAAGAGGACATAAGCTGTCAAATAAACTGCATGTCCAGTGTTTTACAGCCTGACCTGCCCACTACAGTCTAACTGCTGCACTGCTGCACTGCTGCTGCTGCTGCTGGGCGTTCCCATCATCATCCTGTAGGACATCTGGTTGATTTAACTGCTGTTATGTTGCATTTATCCAATTAGACACATTATAAGAAGATAAAACAGATCTTGAGATATATATATAAAAAAAATATGTTCAAATGGAAGCTGCAGGGAGAACAGTCTGTCACAGCTACAGGCCGTTTGCAAAGCGCACAGATGGACATAAAAGACATTTTTTTGCTATTTTAAACCTTTAAATTAACAAATAAATAAAAGGAAGTGACACATAAGAGAGTAAATATTGTGAGATTTATCTTACCTCCATTACAATCCTGCCTGCGTTGGCGCCATCCACAGTAATGTCAAAGAAAACTCTGGGGTTTCCCATGTTTGGAGACGCGTTTGTGATGTTTTAGCGGTGAAAACGCACTTTCCAGACAACGCTGAGTCTATTTAGGTTCCGTATTTATATGGGGCTACGCGCCGGTGACGTAAGGGCTGCGGAGAGCCAATCACAGCCACGTCCTTCTAAAAAAAAGCTCAAGAACGGACCAATAGGAATGAAGGAAGGCGGGGCTTAGCTGTCAAACGCTGTGCTACCGGCGTTAGAAATGTGGTTTAAATGAGTTTTTTCTATCAAAAAGGTGGAAATAAAACGAGTCGTGTATTTATACAGTTTGTTTGCTGTCGAGAGTATTTCTACCCACGATTCAAAACTATATTTTTACTTAAAGAACATTTTTAAACTATCTGACAGCATTGGTGGAAAGTAACTAAGTACATTTACTCACTCACTACTGTATTTAAACACAATTTGTAGTACTATACTTGAATATTTCCATTTCATGTGTTACGTTAATTACACTTCTACTCCATCTAAGTACATATCTGGAGGATAATGTTGTACTCTTTACTCTACTACATTATTTATTAAACATCTGCAGTTACTTTGCAGAGGAAGTTATTTTATGCAAAACATTGTCTGCTCTTATGACTACTTTTTATTTAAAGAACATTTATAAACTGGTAGGTTTCCCATCTGTCAGAGGTGGTGTAAAGTAACTACATACATTCACTCAAGTACTGTAATTAAGCACAATTTGTAGTACTATACTTAAGTATTTCCATTTCATGTTTTGTTAGTTGACACTTCTACTCCATCTAAGTACATCTCTGAGGATAATGTTGTACTTTTCACTCCACTACATTTATTATTGAAGTTATTATACTGTGTACAAAACCTATGATTAGTTTATAAAATACAATATATTGTTAGAGGTTAATGTTCCACCTCAACGAGCTGCAACATAAAATGCTGAAAACTCCAAACATTTAAATATCTATCTGACTTTGTGCGGCGTAAAAGTTATATTTACAGATTGGAAAACTTGACCTTTAATAGGTTATTTCAAAGAGGCCGATTCAAATCACATGAATTCAAATAGATGACTTTTAAAGGAAAATATTTCAATTTAATGCTCTTAATTAATAGTTTCAGCTGTACGGAGCCCTAAAGCTGTCAAAAAAACTGAAGCGTGCGTATGTTTTAAAAATAATAATTCATGCTGACAAATTACTTCATTTGTGCTCTTAATTTAATATCATATTATATATTTAGAAGAGGAGAGCTCTTCTAGCAGAGGGCAGTGAACGCTTCCGACATGGAAAACTCAGTCAGCCAGGAGTTTGAAGACGATGTCAAAGAAGACATTTAGTTTTTATGAACAGGATGACATCTGCAGCATCATCTAAATTTTTACAGTAAAAATTATCCTGTAAAATACGTTTAAGGGATCTAAAAAGGTAAAACAATGTCGTGTTTAACCGCCAAAACCTGAATATCTCAGTCCAAGATCGGATGAAAACCATCTTAAATCCAAGCGACCAGTGTAAAAGTTACACGTAAAACAACACTAATAACATGAAGGTGGTAAATTGATAAATCATGCGCACAAATTATTAATTTAAGAGCAACAATTGTGCGCATTAATACATTTTTTCTTCTTCTCTATGACACCTCCCGGGCTCCATACAGTCGTGTTTACGTTTCACTAATATTAGTCCTTTCTTAGCTTCCATACAAAGACATCTGACATCACGACTCGGCTTCAGAGCCTCCAAAACAAACTCTTTCTGTCAAATAAAGTGATTTTAATTCTGATTCAGAGTTTCAGGAAAGGGACAAAGTAACTGTAGGTACAATGACGATTATGATTAAAAAATAAATAGAAAATAATGGCAATTACAATGTGTTACAAAATATGTCGAATAGTTTACATATTAAAAAACTTTTTTTTTCTTCCTCTAGCAAATTTGCAGTTAAATAGTCCATAATTTCCAAATATAACATTATTGTGTTGTTCAATTGGCAAAGAACATTATTTATTGTTGCCTCGTCAAGGCAATGTTGGACCACAAAGGGTTCAGTCGGAAAATCATTCATAGAAAAAATCGTCAGCTTCAAAAAGTGGTAAAAGTAAATAATTTCAATCTCGGCATCTTTAACTGCATTACACAATGTCAGCTGACTGTTTTTATGTCACACATACATTTGTATGATCTCAGGTTTGTTTTTTTTTTGTTTTTTTTTACAATTGCTTTATAGTTTTCTAACATACAGTATGTATACAGTGCCAACGATGATCCATTATCCAACTAATAACATTAAAATTACCATGATTAACAATTCATTTTGATACACACACGTTCTCTAATGAAAACAGCTGATTATACAGTACATAAACCCGTGTCATGATGGGTTATACATGTCAAACAATTTTTAAAAACATACAAATAGCTTTTCGAAATGGCAGAAAATGCCATGACACACAGCTGTACGCATTTACAGTATGCTTGAAAAAAACCCCAGAGAGGGTAAACCGACAGAGGGGGGGGGAAGGTGGGAGTTTTTTATTTTATACATTTCACAGTGCTGAAGGATGTCGGAGACACGATGAACCTCAGCGCTCTCCCGTCTTCAGGTATTAAACATGTCTATTGTACATGTGGGACCTTTATTTTTTTTTGTTTAACTTGTTTACTGTGTGACGAACTCGCCCGCGGATTGTTTTACTCCTGATCCGACTGATCAGTACAAAGAAATAAAAGATTTGACTCACTTTTTTTACTTGCCCTTATCTTACATAATTATTGTTTTATGTATTAAAGGAAAAGTCTGATGAGATTCTCTGTTTTTCTTATCGTCAACAAATCCAATGAAAAGATCTTTAACATTACTTACAGGTATTGTAATGTGGATTCATACGCCGCTAAAAATAGTCCCCAACAAATGTTCCTTCTATTTGAGTACTTAAAAACAACAGTTACCAGCTGTTTTAGGAAATTAATGAGCCTTTTTTTGAAAATGAAACTATATATATGTGAGGTGTTTTTAACAGACTAACACAGTGTTGGTTTTTAGTCTTTTCATGGGATTTGTTGACAATAAATGAAATGTAGAACATCAGCAGTCTTTTCCTTGTGGTTCCCAAACTTGGAGGTTGTATTGGAGAAGAGCAAAACATGGAGAAGTTTGTAAAAAGGACAGTCAATGAATCACCTCTGACTGCTCCAAACATCAAAAACAAAGACAATCTGATGAGGCTTGATGCAGACTGTTGGGTAAATCATGTGTCTGAGTTTTTCCTCACACATCCTGATCGGGACCGATTAAGAACTCATGAAGTTTTCTTTACGACAGGCTGTCTAATAACCACCGAGCGACCTCACGATGTGATGAAGAGAGTTAAATCATCGTCTCTTTATTGATATAGTTACTAAACGGCAGCGTCAGCTCCTACTTTATCAAATATGTGTGTGATGTCGTGTCTCTGATGTTTCTCCCTGAAGCCTAACGTTTGATAAAAATGTAATAACTTTTAATAATAAAGCTCAAGATAGATGTCTAGTCTTTATGCTAAGCTAAGCTAACCGTTTCCTGTCTCTAGCTACATACTTAAAGGTGCCCTGTGGAGTTTTTCTTATAAACAAACAAAAGTTATGTTTACATTCAGCGATACTCATCAAAATGCATTGTGTGTACTGTGTCTAATAATTTCCTTCCTTGTAAAACAAATAAAACAACAAATTAGAGGATGAAAACTCCACAGGGTACCTTTAACTGGCAGCGAAGAAAGCCAAGAAGAAAGAAAGCCAATATTTCCCAAATTAAATTTCCTTTAAGACAAATAATTTAATTCAAAACGGGGTCAAGACATCATTCCTGTAGTATGAAAATCACTTGTTACTCTCGTTTTTGTAGTAAAATGTTACAAACAGGAAAGGATGTG
This sequence comes from Thunnus thynnus, assembly GCF_963924715.1. Taxonomy (NCBI): domain Eukaryota; kingdom Metazoa; phylum Chordata; class Actinopteri; order Scombriformes; family Scombridae; genus Thunnus; species Thunnus thynnus. The sequence continues at coordinate 4,306,362 of NC_089535.1, forward strand.
TGTGTTTGTAAATGTGAAAGATCTGCAAAGGACAGGAAAAAGTTTGGGAACCACTGTGATAAAAGTGTCGGTAAACTCCTTGAAAACACATCCAAGCTTCTGTTATCGCCCACTTCAACTAATGAAAAATCTATAAATACGGAATCCTTCAGCCTGTGATTTGTGCTATAGTTTAAAAATGCTGGTCTGCAGAGTCAGTGCCTGTGTGCTGAAATATTCTTCATACTCAACAGAGAGTGTTCCTTCTTCTTCTACACTGTACTGAATCAACTTCAAGGTACAGCAGGAAATGTCAACATGACAAAGATACACAAAAACACACACAAAAAAAAACACACACACACTCACTCACACGCATTTATGTACACACACACTCACACACACACACACATAGAAGTAGTGGGTGACAACAGAGACGATGCTGTCTTCAACAGATGTGGGCAGAGTTACAGCGAACAGAGAAACAACAGACTGGACAGAAAAGATGGCTGAAAGCGTTTGAAAGGTTGTCAGTTGTTCTCGAACAGCGACAGCAGGTCGTCGCTGCTGTTGTTGGGAAGGTCGGGGGGGCCCAGGTACGACAGCAGCTCGTCCGGGTTGGTCAGTTCAGGAAGAAGCTTGATGACAGCCAAAAAAAGGAAAAACAGAGAACGAGAAATTAGTTTCTTAAAGTTTCTGAAAACGCCAAGTTTTCAGTCTTAAAAGTTTGGTTTTCTCAAAATTTGAAGAATCACACGTCAGATTTCTGTAGAGAGCCAACGGAGGTGAAAGATAAAACACATTTATCAAGAAACTCACTCCTACTTTCAGTGAAGTGTAAGAATAACCTTTAAGAGCAGCTCTCAAGTAATCACATGATTCATCACATGTACGCTCAGAGCAGCCAATCAGAGACAAGGATGTCATCATTTAACATCTGCGAAGGTCCGAGGTGATAAACCCGACCCTGTAACTCATTTCTAAAATGTTTCTCAACAGAACCGATGTCGGCAAATTATGTACATGTGCAGCATCATAACAAATATGGTCAGAATGTGCAATAAAATCTTCCCTTTACATGAGCTGATAAACACTGTTAATACAGTTTTATATTCACATTAAGCTCTAAACTGAGGATCGTCTAGTCGTGGGTGGAAAAAACTGACTTTGCAGATTAAAATTAAATCCAAATTACTCAAGCTGTGCACATCAGATCTAACTAATGTCTTCTAGCGCTGCAACTAATTATTATTTTCATAATCGATTAATCTGTCAGTTATTTTCTCGATTAACTGATTAGTTGTTTGGTCCATAAAATGTCAGAAAATGGTGAAAACTATTGATCAGTGTTTCCAAAAGAAACACTGATTGATTGATTTTGTCCACAACTCAAAGATATTCAGTTTACTGTCATAGAGACTAAAGAAACCAGAAAATATTCACATTTAAGAAGCTGGAATCAGAGAATTTGGTCATTTTTTACTTTAAAAAAATGACTCAAAACAATTAATTGACTATAAAAATAGCTGGTGATTAATTTAATAGTTGACAAGTAATCGATTAATTGTTGCAGCTCTAATATCTTCAAAGATAAATATGGTAGATATTATTATTTCTATAACATTGTCACGTCCATATTGCTGTGGATTATGGTGATAAATAAGTCTACAGATCTGAACATTCAGATTCAGCCTCACAGTTTACTTTAATATCTCCGGTAGTGATTAACATGTGAAATAAACAACAAATTATACTTATAATGTAAAAAGACAAAATAGGGATGAAATTTCAGGAAACTGGTTTAAATGGAAACAAAAATAAAACTAAACTGGAGCAGAAAATAAATTCTGCTGCTGTTGACAAACCTCTGGAGCTCCCATAAAACTTTAAGAGTATTTTTAAGTTTTAAGAAGGTTGATAATTAGCTTTTACTCTTTAGTTCGCAAGTAAAACTAAAATTGAAAGACTTTTTTTTCACTTGAGTCCAAAATGTTACTTTAATCAGTTTGATAAACACGAGCTCTGGACTGAGGAACGGAGGAACGGAGTCATGTGTATATATTATATAACTGATCACATGATCAACAGAATTCCACTCACATCTAACGAATGATCGGCTCCGTCTCCTCCGGGTCCTCCCGGGCCTCCCAGACCGAAGGAGCCATCGGCCTGCAGCCGGGAATTCTGGGTATTGGCATTTCGCGGTGGCAGCGGGCTGCCGGCGTCACCGAGACTCTGGTTACCATGAACCCCTGAGCCACCGTGCTGCTGGAGGAGGCTGTGGGAGTGTTCCAGCCGCCCAGAATGAGGCCCCTGACGGCGAGGAAAGAGACACACAGAAACAAGACCCGAAGCTTTATTTCACGACATTTTCACTTTAAATTCACAGTGAGTAAAACACGTGAGGTGTAATCTTCACCACGTTTGCTTCCGAGGCAGAACGCCAGAAGCGTGTGACAGTAGAGGACGAACACTTTGTTCTTCCTCTAACAAACCTTCAGCAGACAGCCGAGCAGCTGCGTGCGACAGGTGGTATGTGGTTTAGTGGTTCGGTATGTGTGTGAGCCGATATATATTCTCAACGCTGTCTCCTTCAGGTTCGGTTAAAGGCTCTCAACTCGACTCACAAGCCAGAAGGAAAAGACAGTCAGTGGTGTGTAACACTGACTAAAAGGCCCCTTCACACCCTGTGAATGTTGGGTTTTCCAGGACAAAATATGAAAGAAATGTGATGAAATCTTTGATAAGGATTTGAACCCTTTTTAAACGCTAAACCTTTGGTTCTCAACCTTTTTTGGGCCAGTGCCCCCCTTATCCGTTATCCAGGACCCTTACCTCCCTTCCATCAATTAAAATGTGAGCTAATTGTCTCCCCTGAATATTAATGTTGATTATTATTTCGTGTTACATCATTAAAAATCATCTCATTGCCAAATAACTGATTTATTTAACTGGACAGTTGGAATATCATTATCATCAGTTTCCCATGTGAATAAAAATTATATTTCTGAGTGTTAAACAAACGCAACGGTTAGAAATCTGACAGTTTTTACAGCTTTAATTAGGTCTTGTTATCGATCATGAACAGCAGCCAATCGGAAAGCTTTCTTATTAATTGTTCCAACAGAAAGAGAGCAGCCTACTGATGAAAAAAACGCAGGAAAACCCTGAAGTCTAATGATAAAAATGTGAAAATGTGCATTTGAATGTTGGACTAAACTGGTGTTAAAAACAGACACCAAGAACCTCAACACCCCCCTTTCAAAAATATAACTTCCTGCGCCCCCCGACGTTCTCTGAATCGGCCCCGTTGATAAAACGCTACACTAAACAGTCAAATTACATTTATTGTTATTTACTAAAGAACCACACGGAGAAGAAATGAGAAGAAAAGCGGCACAGCTGTAAATGTTTGTGTGAAAACATCAGTTTTCACATCACAGATGATAAACAACGGCACTAAAACACAGATTTAACAGGTAAAATATGAGACTCTGTTATAGGAGGTCAGTGTGATTATTCTGAGTCGAGGACAGACTTGATTAATTTTTTATCCATTTACAGAAATATTTCGTCAGAGGAGTTTAAAAGTTTTACCAAATGTTATTCAATCACTGATCTTCTTGTTGAGCTGACGACTTCGGGCTATTCAAGTTTCATAAGAGCTCGACATCAGGTCTTATTTAGCAGCAAATAAACAGCGTCTGGGCTCGTTTACATCTGTACTCTTTATAACTGCTCGGCTAAATTGAAAAATTGCAGTGGAACAATACTGATGGTAATCTGCAACAGGCTTAGTAAAGATCTGAGCAAAACTAGCAGCTCTGTGAGGCTGCACTTACATAATGACACACTGATGATTAGTAGCCGTAATGTTACAGTCATTTCCCAAAACAGCTGGGCAGGAGGAAATGGCGCATTTCTTTGTGACTATTTTCAACTGCGGATGAATCCACATTTGGTGTTTTAATGGGTATTTCTGGCCGCAGGAAGGTGTGTGTGGGATTGAGTGTTCATTCAGTGTTTCCCCTCTAACTGTACAGACCTGGCAGACCACCAGGCCGACGAGAACCCCCGCCAGGCTAAAATAAATCTTTCCTTAATACCAAAAATAAAGCCAAATATCCATTCATTCGGAAATCAATAGCATTTGGGGGTGTCTCTGTGCAGCGCTGTTCCAAAACGTGAGTCAACCTCTTTGTTGTTGCCTTGGAAACTCTTGGTAGGGTAGCTCCTTAAAGGAACAGGGCAGCGCGTAATGTGTGTGCGCATCGAGTGTGCGGTTGAGCAAGTGGCAGAAAAGTGGCGGTGGATGTGAGCAGAGCAGAGGAAAAGATTAGCAGTAAGTTGTCAGTCTGGTTGTTGATGTACAGTACAGACTACAGTGTGTCAGTTAATAAATGCTGCAGCTTCTCAAGACCAAGAAAAGTCACGTCTGTTGTTTCCCCAACTGCTGGAAAAGTGAAGGGCGTTAGCTCCAAAGTTAGCCACAACGGGTTAGCCTAATCGTCAACCTCGGGGAAACACTGATTCATGTTTTTTTCTTTAAATAGTTTTTTCACAGAGGAATAAGATATATCAGACCTTGGATACACACTAGTAGATCAGTTTATTGTTGGTTTTGGTCTTTTTATGGGATGTAGGGGAACGAGGGTCAGGTAACTGTGACCTGAATCGATGCCAAACATGTCAGTCCACCGAACCAAAACAGGAGACATCTGGAGATATTAGGAAAGAGGCGGAATACCACACACATGCCTACTCAAATTTGGTAAAAGTCCAAAGAAATGAAATTGAGTAATGTCCCATTCTTCTTTAGAATTTGAGGGTGCCAAAGAGTCTGGCAAAAACGGGATGAGACTTGTCATGCAACACGAACACATACAGCTTGTCTTCAGTATGAAAAGGCATGTCACGTTCTGTAATGTTGGAATTTTGTCTACGTTGTCTGACACCTTCTGTCTCGACCATCTGATTCCTCTGTCATCCACCTCTTTCTCCTACAACGGGGATTTTTTTGATGATTAAAAAAAAAAAAATGAATATCAGAAACATCCTTTGGTGTTTCCTCTTCTGATCCGATCAACAAGCCTCTCCTTCTCATTCAGGCGATGTGTGCCTCAGTTTGAGTTACGTAACAGTTACGTCTAACTCTGGCTCTGTATGTGAAGTAAACTCTGCCTTCTGGCTGTGGTCTATTCATACTCTGGCTGTCATTGATGCTTACTCAACCATTAAAGGAAAATGTCCTGAGCGAACAGAAAAGGCTCTAAGCCTGATCTTTGTGACTGCGGCCGGAGGCGACGTCAAGAAAAACAAGAAGAGTATGTTCCTGTGTGTTTGCTCGGACTCGAATGATGTAAGAAGAGGGTTTAAAAGGTGTTTCGGTCTAACCTGGTCAGACTGGTAGGACAGTGGAGGAGGTGGTCCAGAAGAGGAATACTCTCCTAGTGTCGGGGTGCCGGGAGTGTTGGGGAAGTCTGTGAATCCCGTTTGGCTGGAGAAGCCCTGGCTCCCTACAGGACCAAAACAAAACAAATATTACAGAAATATCACAGTCAGCACATAAAAACAGGTCAGTATACACTTTTTTTTTCTCCTCCTGGATAATGGTGACCAGTGCAGCGCAGAGAGAAAAGAGCTTCCAGCTGTGGAGTTTAATAACAATACGACACAGACTGGGGGAGGGGAGGGTAGTCTTAGAAATATCGTTCTGGGTCACCTCCCATCTAAGAGCAGATGATCTGACTGAGCTTCACAGTGATTGTGTACTGTATGTGTATATATATACATACACTACAGGAGGTAGAGCGGGTCGTCCACTAATCGGTAGATCTGCGGTTCGATTTCCCGGCTCCTTCAGTCCACAAAGTGTCCTTGGGCAAGGTACTGAATCCCAAATTGCTCCTGAAGACTGAGTGTGTGAATGATTAGAAACTCTTCCTGAGGAGCAGTTTGGCACCTTGCATGGAAGCCTCCGCCATCAGCGTGAATGTGTGTGTGTGTGTGTGAATGTGGCTTGTAGTGTAAAAGCGCTTTGAGAGGTCGGAAGACTAGAAAGGCGCTATGTAAGAGTCAATTTACCATCTACACACATTATCTATAGTAAACGTCTTAAAGCCCTAGAAAACTTGGTTTCAAACCAACAGTTTTTCTCTATTAAATAAATATTTAACACATCATAGACAATAATTAAATTAAAGTTATCACAGAGTTATTGTTTATTGAGATTTCAACACTTAAAAACTTGGGTTAGGGTTAGGGTGGGTTAGGGTTAGGGCTGGGGTGGGTTAGGGTTAGGATGGGTTAGGGTGGGTTAGGGTTAGGGCTAGGGTGGGTTAGGGTTAGGATGGGTTAGGGTTAGGGTGGGTTAGGGTTAGGGCTAGGGTGGGTTAGGGTTAGGATGGGTTAGGGTTAGGGTGGGTTAGGGTTAGGGCTAGGGTGGGTTAGGGTTAGGGCTGGGGTGGATTAGGGTTAGGATGGGTTAGGGTTAGGGCTAGGGTGGGTTAGGGCTAGGGTGGGTTAGGGTTGGTTAGGGTTAGGGTGGGTTAGGGTTAGGAGTTAGGGCTAGGGTGGGTTAGCGTTGGTTAGGGCTAGGGTGGGTTAGGGGTAGGGTTAGGGTGGGTTAGGGTGGGTTAGGGGTAGGGTTAGGGTGGGTTAGGGTTAGGGCTAGGGTGGGTTAGGGTGGGTTAAGGGTGTGGTTTCATCAATAAAATGAAATAAAATGATCACCAGTAGCTGTAGTTTATGTGTGCAATCATTACATACACTATTTACAATGAAAAGTAGCTAAAGCCTGCTTAAAAAGTCAGACTTTTTAAGTCTCATTTGCATATCTGTGACATCATGACATAGGTATTTATATACTGTAAAAGTTTTTTTTTAAATTTAATTAAACAGTTTCCAGATTCTACTTTGTTTGTCTGTCTTGCTAACGCTAGCTAGCAGCAGTCTGCAGGTATCAGACTCTATCTGTGCTGAAACTGATTATTAAACTGGATACACAGAACGTGGTTCTGACAGTCAATAGCTGTGTGAGAAAACCTGTATTTTATGCGCAATGATGACAGTCTTACAGGTGATGCAGGTCTTTCATTATTAAAGCACAACTGTCTAAAAAAATATGATGCTTCAATCCAGCATTTTGCAGAGAAACAAAAAAATCATGAATCCACCCCAAAGCTTGAAAATCGAGATTTCATTTTCATTCAAGGGTCTTAAAAGCTGCTACATCCAGTGAGAAAGTCTCTACGTCGGCAGCAGCAGCGCTCTTTCATCCTGACAGCTTCCCTCCTCAGTCCTACCTGGCCTGTTGTAGTCGGGGGTGTTCCTGCCCCCTGCTGTCAGACTCTGGTAAGGAGAGGACGCCGGACCCAGAGCGGCGATCATTTCCATCACGTTGGGCAGGACCATGTGACTCGGGCTGACTGTGCGGCAGCGTTTCAGCACCGGACCGTCAGGCTCCTCTTTTATGTGTAGATCTGGTTTGACGGGCACCGGCCTCCAGCCGCACACCGGGTCTATGGTGATCTCCTCGTAGTCAGAACTGAAGAAAGACGAGAGAATAACTTTTAAAAAAAGAGTACCTGGACGTTAAATAAAGAAAGATACAAACAGATACATCAGATTCACATCAACAGTTACTTTACTTACTTCTGGATGTAGACGAGAATCCCAAGCATGTACTGGTCCACCTCCAGCCCCTCTAGCAAAGCTGTTTTACTGTGAACCAGAGGAGAAAACTTGCTGGTGAAATATTATGCAAAGCAGAGTGGATTTTGATGCTAAAGCCCATTTCAGACACCTCGTTATGTAAATACAACGACAATTTAACATGTCATTCATGTCTGAATAAATGTCCAAAAAGTGCTGATAACATTTGTTTCAACAAAGCAAAAGTCTGAATTAAATGCCATCAGATTCATTTAAAAAAGAAAAACAACAGCAGCACAACATTAAATACACATTTAGATCTGCATTATTAAAAGCAATATGATAAGTTTATCACCCTATTATTATCTCGTACGCACAAACAAAAACAACAACAATCTAATAAACCATGAAACACTGTTGTACTCAAAGAGTAAAAAACTGATTTTCATTCTGCAGGTTTTGTGAGATATGAGCTGTTTGTTGGGTTGTTTCATATATATATTTACTGCCTGTGTTACTGGTCCTCTTTATGGGCAGCTTTATTTATTAATTGACTGAGTGTATTAATATAAAAGTATTGTGCAAAAGTTTAAAGCACTTCAGATGTTTAGATTCTTATCAATAATATAACATCATCAGGGACGCAGCATGAAAACAACCCCAAACATCCAGCCAGAGTCATAAAGGACTATGTTCAGCAAGTGTTACTGCTGTTATGGAAGTTTGTTTTTTTATATGTTGTCTGCTGTGAGCTGTTTGATTTGTGTATCTTTTGTAATTGTGCGTGAGCAACCAAACTAGTTTCCCTTCCAGGCTAATCAAATTATCCATCAATCTACAGAGGAGGAAAAAAAAAACAAAAGTAAAACCAAGTAATCAGAGCAGCTCTCTCTCTGTTTCTTATTAATATCCAGCTGAAGGCTTCGCATAAAACATGTGAGCAACAGAAACTAAAGAGAGTTCCAACTAAACGTCTTGTTGTTCTTTGCTTTTGCACTGTTAGACTCTCGAACGCTCATAATGGACAAAAAAAAGCAATCCGTCACTGATTCAGCCTGCGAGAAAACAGAAAACTCTCCTTCCTTCATATCATTACTGGACGTCATCCTGGACTCGACCCTCTCCTTCCAGTCACACATCAAATCCGCCTTTTTCCACCTAAAGAACATCTCCCGACTCCGGCTGTCACTCTCCAACACCGTTGCCGAGACCTTGATCCATGGCTTCATCTCGAATCGTCCGGACTACTGCAATGGAGTCCTGTTCGGGGTTCCCAGTAAAACCCTGGACAGGCTCCAATATGTCCAGAACTCCACTGCCAGGGTTCTTACCCCACACCGAACCCTGGCAGCACATCACCCCCACTCTCATTCACCTACACTGGCTCCCTGTGACAACACACACCTTCCCTTATATATATATATATATATATATATATATATATATATATATATATATATATATATATATATATTCCATGTCTGAAAAGAGTTTAAAAAGGTGCAACAAATCCTTGATACGTACTTGCAGACAGGACATCTCCAGGTTCCTCTTTCACAATTAAGTTGCAAGTAGGACTCCAAGTCAAAACACTAAAAACACAGAAATCAGTGTGAGAGAAGTGATGTGCATGAACAGATGTTTAAGTGCATGTGTGTGTGTGTGAGTTTTTTGAGACCGACCTGTATGTGTCTGCAGTCGTGACCTCTGGCCGGCAGCTGGATTCGTCTGAATGTGATCGGACACTTCAGAGAAACTTTGATAGCCGTCTGCTCTACTCCGTCCTCTCCGTTCAGACCGGGGGTCCCAGGGATTGTCCCGCTACTGAAATTTCTCTTTACTGAAACAAAAGACAATAAGAAGGAAACATAATTATCTCACTGATTGATGAAAAATGTAATTCTGAACAACTCAGAGCATCTTCTGACAGGTCTCAGTAACGATCTGAACAGTTTCACATCAGTCGTTCCCAAACTTTTAAAACTTTTTTTTTAACCTCGGTACTTTGTAAGAAAGGGATGCTGATAATGTTGCTTTATATACATGGTATCTATGGTGATTTTTTAGTCACATGACTGATCAAAACAGCCGAAAACGTTTGGTGAATAAGACGCGGTGCACTGGAGATGAGTTATGCGATGGTCTTGCATTGAAAATCACTCTGGTCTGCAGAGTCGGACATTATTTTTCATGTATAACAGGGATACTATTAGTCAATTAACTGATTAGTCAATCGACAGAAAAATAATCATTAACAATTTTTCCAAGGAAAAACCGTTTCCTGTGAGGTGTTTCATATCACTGTAAATTAAATCTCTTTGGGTTTTGGACTTTTGGTCAAACAGAACAAGTTATCTGAGACTCTGGGAGACTGTTTCACTGTGTTCCGACATTTTGTAGACTAAACGATTAATCGAAAAAATGGTTTGATAATGAAAATAATTGTACCACAAGCAGCAAAACCCGTCACTTTAACTTCACTTTAATCATCATGTGACCTGAGTCGATGGAACTATTTTTGGCACAGCGTTGAAAAGAACGGAACGACATATAAGCAGATAAAACATATTACACAATCAATAATAATCACTAATAATATTCCTGGATGATGAAGAGCTGCATGTAACAGCATGTAAGATACAGGAAATACAGATTAAGAGGCAGAATTCAGAGTCTTTATTGAAACGGGAAAGAAAAAGCTGTTTTTAAACCTGGTTGTTCTGATGGTCGGAGGCCTGTAGCGCCTCCAGGAGGACGGAGGTTGACACAGATAATAAGCAGGACGATATTTCTTTTGTCAGCTTGAGTTTGTCGTCTCAGACGGAGTCATGAGCTGAGATGTATCAGCATTTCTTTGATTTACAGTAACAGATATTTTCATCACTTGCCCTGATCATTTCTGACTGGAAACCTTAAAACCTGCATTAAAGTTTCATTACTATGACATCCTGCAATCATGTTATCTGCAGCATAACAGCACATTAAACTAATTTTGATTTGTTTTTTTTGTGGTGAGTCATTGTCAAAAATGTTCAATATAAAAAGGAAATTAACTCCCACTTCAGGTACCAGTAGTGTTTAAACATCTCATGCTCTTCAATGAAAACACTAGATTTTAAACTCACTCTTGGTGATGCAGTGCTCGGCCGGCAGAAGTCTCTTTTTCATCAAACCCTGCAGGACGGACCTGACAGACGGCCGGTGGACCAGCTGCAACACAAACAGATGGGACTGGGGAGAGACGGGGAGGAAGGATTTTATTAGTTTAGTGTAAGACACATAAATATGTTGCACTGTAGTTGACTGTACACCACAAACAGAGACAGTCAGGAGTCATTTCAAGGCTACTTACACAACAGCAGGCTGTTACGGTGATCTGCACAGTGTTACGACCCGGTTGACACACTTGTTTTAGGTACAAGGGCTTGTGGGATGTTTTGTTGTCGCCTCTCTCGATAGACAAAGGAGTGGCGTTAACGCTCACCTGATACAGGAGAGAGACAGAGTTAACACTTCATTTATTCTCTGTTTTCATCCAGCTGCTGTCAAAGTTACAGCAAGAGTTGAATCCAAAAAGCTATGACAACATTAACACTATAACACACTATGCTAACTGGTTTATTTTTTAATTTCCACTGGTCCTATCTCTGCATGCTGGGCAACAGCACATTCCAGGAGATATGAAATCTCTACAGTACGTGTAGGTGAAGAAATATTTAACACAATTAAGCCTTACAATGAAAATAAGTCTCAAAAAGCCTCAAATAACCATAAATACTCATTAAAGGGAAACTTCTGTATTTTTCAACCCTGTTTTACCAGACTAATGGGGACAACGATTTTTGAAACTGGTCCAATATTGAGTGAGAAACAGGCTGCAATGTAATCCTTCAGGGCGATAGCGCCCCGTCGATGTAAGTCCACTAAAGAGTCTGTTTGTTTGGAAAGAACAATACAGAGAAATAAAACTTTTCTTTCCTCTCAGCTAAATATTCAGCCATGACAGAGTTGGAGTACAGAGAGTTTAGCCTAGAGTTATTTAAAAGATTTTCAAAGTAATGGCTGAAGATTTCAGAGTAAGACTTCTCCTTGAGCGAGACACAATAACAAACAGACTGGATCAAGCAAAAGGTAAATAAGAGCATTTTATTTCTCTGTATGGTTCTTTCCTTAATGCTGTCAGACACTTGTAATAACAATCTGAGTCTGTCAGTGGCAAAAACAGTTTAGTGGACGTACACTGACGGAGCGTTATTCCACCGTCAGATTACACTGCAGCCTGTTTCTCATTCATTACTGGACCAGTTTAAAAAATTGTTGTCCACATTAGTCACTTAGAGACAAAAAGATGAGAAAATAGGGTCCAAAGTTTCCCTTTAAGAACCAAACACCATCTAGACTCTGCAGTGAGATCCAGAGTAAAGAGGATGATGTTTACTTGTACAGATGCAGGCCAGTTGGTGTTCATCTGTCTGTCTTCATGGTGGTAACACTTGAACTGCAGCTCCAGATCCGGTCTGCAGGGGGAGACACAACACAACTATGAGGGGGGGGGAGGAGGCTGGGTGGGGTTATCAAACATTCCTCAATTGTTTTTCTTCAAATTTGTGTCTTTATCACTCAGGAAGACAAACAGGGAGGGTTCTGCTGCTCTGAAAACACACTGAAGCCACATATTATGTTACATTGGAAGTTATAAAGAAGTCACAGCTTTGTATGTGTGTGATTGGAAATCAGTGTTTGTACCTCAACATGAGTGTTTTATAGACAGAGTCTCTCAGCTGGAAGGCGTGGTTACTGACAGCCAGGTTGTGCTCCAGTCTGAACGGCTCTAACACAACGCCGTCACGTACAGGGAAAGTCAGACGTAGGTCGTCGCTGGGGTTACCTGGGAGGGGAAAAAGGAGGCGACGTTTAGCGAGTTTCCACCACAGGAACTTCTGAGGAACTCAGGAACTTCTGTTCTGTTATCTGTGTTTATGATCAGAGGAATCAAGGTTTCTGCAGCATTCACCAAGTTACACATAAGACACTTTTAACACCACAGACACTGCAATTAATAACTATTTCACAATCATAGCGGCCAAAGTATGCAAGTATGATGGAAAACCAGGAGGGACAAAATGGCCAAGACTTATTTATTTAGTACTTTTCTAGCTGTATAACAATAATTCATGGTGAGAAATGGATCAAATTAACGTGTCCTGATTGTGAGCAGTGGCAGACAATGGACAGACAGATTAACCAATTAAAAAATGATGAATTGTTTTAAAGTTTTTGCTAAAAGTTGACACTCCTAGCTGCTGATGTGTAGATTCAGGGTTGCCATAGTCTCACATCTCCTGACCTACATTACTGTGCAAAAGTTTAAGCCACCCTAGACGTTTAGATTCTTATCCATTATGTAATACCATCAGCGAGACGTCTGATCGGTGACCCCGAGCACACAGCTAGAGTCATAAAGAACTATTTTCAGCAACAAGAAGAATGATGAGTCCTGCAACAGATGGTTTGGTTTGGCCTCCAACAGAGCCCTGATCTCAATATCATGGAGTCAATCTGGGATTAACATGAAGAAGCACCTGTGACGGCCTAAATAATAAATCCACAGAAGAAGATTCAACAACCTACCTGCAAGTTACCATGAAAAACTGTGCTTTCTTGCTGTTTAATCAACTTTATAAGAAGTTAATAGATAAATTAAAACCATTTATAGCAATATTTTTGTAAGTATTCTCACTTTACTTTTAGTGCCTAATGTCCACATTATGTTTATGATCAGGGTTTCTGCTGCGTTTGTCCAAAGCGACGTACAAATAAGCTACAATCCAAGATACAGTAGATCAAGGAGAAGCTCAGTTCCACTTGAAACTAGTGATACAAGTCTGCAGGAGTGTGAAGTAACATATACTGTAAGTGTCTAACTGATTACTTTTGTTTGAGAGAGAGAGAGAAGGTTTGTTTTTTAAGGCTTTTTCCAGACATGCAGATGCCCTGAAGGACTAGATGTGTCCCTACTCTGGGGGTGAAACTGTCTGATGGTTCAGAAACTATTGAGGCAGAGTTTGTTGGACTGAAAATGGCTGATTGATCAAATACAGACTCAACAGCTGCTGCAAATTTCTTCATCTACAAAATAAGCAAAAACTGTGAGTCACTAGTATCAATATTAGAACAAGAGACGGACGTTTATTGTTGGTTATTAATGTTTAAAACAAGGTGATGTCAGCTTTCCAACATGTTTTTAAAAAAGAGCGAGATAAGAGAGTTTTAGTGCTGTACTAAAGCTTTCAGTCTCCTTTTACACATCTGCATTTCTCCTTTTCATTTAATCACGATTCAAAGTTCAAGGTTTTTATTTGTCACATATGACTCAAATATATGTTGTAAATAATGGCACTGAAATTCTGTTATAGCTGGGTCCATTATTTAGGTTACTAATACTAAAAAGACTGAACTAATAAAACTTCAGAGACAAGAAAATGAATAAAAGAAAAAGAGAAAAAGAAACTTCAAGTATCATCTTGAGGTAGTAAGGTTTGAGGTGACGTGTTTTTCAGATCAAACTGAATGAATTTAGAGTCTAATTCAATCATTCAGTATTTTTCCTGAGTCTGTCTGTGATTGAGTGTGAGGAAGTTGTCAACAGGTATTCATTACATCCTTTCAAACATCAGCGTTACGCAGCAGTAAACACAAAGAACAGACGACTCTTTGCTGTTGTTTCCTGCTTCTCGATGAGAAATCATATCTTTCAATGATGTGGTGGAAACACAAACGATATGTAAAAGGCATTTTAAGTTCCTAGTTTATTAAAAAGATCTCATCCTGCCACACTGGAATGTGTGAGCGAGTATCTTCTTTCTCTTCCTGTAACTACAAGTTAGTGTTTCCTGGTCTCACCTGTAGAGGGCTGCTGGGTGTTGATGTTGGGTTTGGTGTCCGGGGGAAGGTAAGGGGGTTTTGTGTCCTGGCCCGGGGACAGGTAAGGAGGCATGGAGGTCCCGGGTGTCATGGGAGGCGTGGGATTCCCTCCCATCGGTGAACTGGGATACCCGGGCATCACTCCGCCCCGGCCTGGCTGAGAGACGGGAGACGAGGAGGACGTATGTTCACAACTTCAAAATCTACCAAGCCGTCGATCCTTTAAAAAAAGCTTCTTCTGAGTTGAAGTGACTTACCCCGCTCACTGCAGCCTGTGTGAAGGCATTGTATCCTCCTGCTCCTCCAGATGGCAGGCCGCCCTGGCCGTTGAACGGCTCCGACTGCACAACACAGACAGGAAACATGACACTCAGCTAACGATCCGTCCATCTGGACCCAAAAGAGTAGAAATTAGATCTCTCTGCGTTCGCCAAGTTCTCAACAACCTTCATGAGAAACCAGGAAATTAAAAACCTGTTTGATGACTTGTTTGGTCACATTTTTATTTTTTTTTTCCCCTATTGATTATTTTGATCAAACATCAGGATGGACAACCAAATTACAAAACACTTAAGATTACAAACATTATATACAAGAATAGAGCATAATCAGCAACTATTTTGATTAATTAATAATTGTTTTAGTCATTTTTTAAAAGCAAAAATGTCAAAGTTTTGCTGGTTGCAGCTTCTTAAACGTGAGAATTTGAAGCTTTTCTGCGTCATACTTGATTGTAAACAGAACTTTTTCTTTTAAACTGTTGATCGGACCGAACAAACATGTGAAAACATCACCATGAACCACAAGCTGTAAAGAAATTATATTATATTTTTTAGCAATTTTCTGCCTTTTTTCAAGACAAAACCATTATTTGATTAATAAAGGACAAAAACAGCAGATTGATTAGTGATGAAAATAATCAATAGTTGCAGTCTTAGGATTTTTCAAAACAGTTCAAGCTGTTGAAAAGACGTTTCCTCTATTCATTCATGTGGAAAAGTTCAATAAATACTTGTTTACAGGAACGACTAGTTTTCCTTTATATTTATCACATTCTTTATTATATAAGAAAAGAACATCTATTGATTAATAAAAAGCTGAAGGATGTGCTGGTGAGATAACTGTCTTTATTTTGAGCTTTGCTTTGCATCCAGTTTTTATTGCAGAGCATCGACTGAACATGTTGTTGTCTGGATGTTATTGTCAATGTGTTTGTTTTGTCTTGTATGTATAATCTTTATATGTTTACTGTGGAAATAATAAAAATACAGTAACACAAAAGGCCATTAAAGACTTGAATAAAGGATGAGCTGCCCTCATTCACAACTGTCTGGACAGATTTACTGTATGTATATACATATATATATATATATATATATATATATATATATATATATATATATATATATGTATATATGTATATATGTATGTATAGCACAGTATATCATAGTATATATAAAGTAACAATAAATGTCAACACAGAAATGCCAAAGTATGTTTGAGGTCATAAGATTTTTTTAATCTCTCACATCCTGATCCAGTGTTGGTTGGGTGTAATTTGTGAAGCAGCGTGACTGATTATCACCTTATAATACTGCGGAGGGTTGGGCTGTCCGGCTCCGGGGGGGAACTGCGCCGGGTTGTGTGATCCGGAGTGTGCGTACTGTCCCATGAGAGGCATCCGGCCGGAGGGGTACGAGGGCGAGGGGGCGCATCGCTGCTGCGGACCGGCGGGGTACTGCAGAGGCTGGTTAGAGTACGCTGACATCCCGCCGGAGCCGTACTGCTGCCCCGGAAAACCCTGCAAGAGATGGAGAAGAAAGTCCGGTCATGACTGCAGATAATGGACAAATAAAGAAATAAAATACACATAGAATGCAGTCATTATATTTCTTTTTCTACAGCTGCAACAATGTCGACTGACATAAAATTAATCTGCAACTATTTTGATGATTGAATAATTGTTTTAATCTCTTTTTTTAACAGTTTCAGCTCCTCAAATGTGATGATTCAATGCTTTTCTTTGTCAAACATGATAATAAAATGAATATCTGTAATATAATATTTGGGTTTTGGACAGTTTTTAGGACAAAACATGACAGTAATAATAAAAAATACTCATCAATTGCAACCCTAAACAGGCCATGAAAGTGGAGCTGTTATCTGAATGGTTCTGCATTTGGACACATAAGATTTTTGACCTGATGGCGCCAAAGTTAGTAGAATTCATCCTGAGGGGGACATGAACGTTTGAACCAAATTTTATGGCGATCCATTTGATAGTTGTTGAGACATTTTCACTACAAAACCACAATCTTTAACCTGCTGGTGGCACTAGAGGAAAAGTCAGGGCAACACCAAAGTCTGTAGGATTTATCATCTGGGAACCATGAATGTCTGTGTTAAATTTCATAGCAATCCATCAAACAGTTGTTGAGATATTTGAGTCTGGATCTACTGAGTCCACTGATAAACCCTCCGCACACACACACTGACCTCTGAATGAAAAGGCCGTTTGAGGCCTTGCTGTCCGCCCGGATAGCCTCCGTGCTGGGGCATCTTCTGCGTCTGGGCAGGGTGAGAGGGATACATGCCCGCTGTGGAAGGCGGAGGTCCGGGCCTGGAAGGGACCATCCCACCAGGGTTCATCCCAGGAGGGCCGCGTGGGCCCGAATGAGACAGGAACTGGGTGCTGTAAGAGGATGCTCCACCCATCTGGGAGGGAAAGGGAAGTACGACAGCGGGAGTGAAAACAAAAACACACCGCAGACGGTACAGAGAGTACATGAGGCTGAAAAACAGTTTCATAGGGAGGGAAAAGCAGCTCAGAACTTGTTTTTGAGGGTTTAATTTACATAAAAATCTTCAGAACAAGTAAAGATTTGATAGATATGATCTCATACAGCCTGTATTTACTTTTAATTTAAGCTGGAAACGTTATGTTTCACAGCTCTTCCACAGGAAACATGACAGTGTGTGCTTCTACAGTGACTCTCATTATGTAAATAAGTAGTCTATAGTGTAAATAGTCTGGCAGGAGAGAGCAGTGTTAAATTATGTGATGTCTCTGCTGTTAATAAGAAGCATGTGTCATGAATCTGCTCCCCACAGCCCTGCAGCTACACATCACTGCTCCAAACAGGGACGGCAGCTTGTCTTAAACTGGTGAGAAACGGTTCTGAACTTTGACTTATGAGTCAAAAAGTTCTTATCAGCGCTGACTGCAGTGTTGTAAAATAAGGAGGACCGCACCCCGGCGTGATTCATCGTATCCAAGGTTTGCTTCAATATATCCAAACATGTAACAAGAACTTTACGTTAAAACATTTCCCCCTCGCAGTTTATTTATATTTGTGATATAACTTATAAAGTATATATGAACCATCTGTGGTCGTCCGATACAATGTTCACATTCTTTGTTTCCAATAATGAGAACATTTCTATAAAGTTACCCAGCAAATGTAGATATTCAGGACTATTTTAATTGGTAATTTATATGTTTTGCACTTTTTTACTATTGATTCATACTGTCTTAAACGTTTTAATGTTGTGTGTGTGATGGGACAGAAACCTTTAATCAACTTATCATCATAAATTTCCAAAACATGTACAGTTTGTAACCGCTGGTCGCTCCAAACTGACCTCTGAAACAACTTTTTTTTTTTTTTTTTAACACTTCAGACTGTTTGTGCTCTTAATTCTAAGAACACGTGTAATAAATTTACACGTAAACCTTTTTATGGCAACATTTCTCTGTGTTGTGAGAAACAGGTTAGACTTCCTGGATCGTGTTTCATTGTCGCGCCTCCATCACCGCAGCCTTTGCGACTTTTTCATGCCCTGCTGTTTTCAGTCTGAATTTGGACTTAAACTTTAAATTTTATGAATTATATCACAAATAATACAAATAGCGTATCTGATGTTGTCAACATGACTTGGGGGAAATGTCTTATACAAGTTTTCCTTTTACATGTTTCAATATATTGAAGTATGCAAATGTTGGATAGAATTAATCTTAACATGGCGTGTTCCTCATTTGACTCATTAGTCAAAGTTTAGGACTATTTTTAAGACAAGTTTCATTTTTAATTCTGGTCTATTCTGTATAAAAACATCTATTTCCTGTCTGTCTGTCGGTTTTTTACCCGATAAAAGTTTTTTGGGGGAATTTTTCCTTTTCCGCTCCTCAGTGGTACCAAGAGGAGATACCACACCTCCCCTCTACTGGCCTCTCTTTACTGGTTACCAGTGGCTGGGTATCATTAAAAAGTTACAGTACCAGTACCAATACCAGTACCATTAAAGTAATACCGATACCAATAGAGTACTTCATTCAATACCCATCATGTGATTCAGTTGTTCATCCAAATGATTTTTACACAAATACATTCTGAAAGTGTTCAAATTACTGAAATATTTCTTAAATTACTGTACAGTGAAGTATTATCACCACAGACTGTTTGGGTCGTAGCTGCTGCAGTAGTGAACCAATCACACGTCATGTTAAATTTAAGAACGCTTGCGATGATTTGCTGCGAGCAAAACCACATAAATAGTCATTTTTTTCTAGATTTGGGTACAAAAAGGATGAAACGCAGATATCGTTTGACTGGAGAAGTGTTGATACTACTTGGTTCTGGGTTATTTTGGTCAATACCTTAAAAGGTATCAAGTATTGATACTCAGCCCTGTGTGTAATCGATTCTTTGATTGTATTATTTGATTTTAAAGCGCTGCATGGACTGACACCAGATTATCTGAACTCCTCATCCTCTATTCCACCCTCAGACCTGCTGACCAATCACTGCTCTTCATTTAAACACTCCCAGTTAAAATCCAGAGGTGACTGGTCATTTTCCACTACTGGCTCCACATTGTGGATCCTCAACTGATATCTTTACAACCCGTCTCTCTGTTCTTCAGCCTTTTAAAAGTCATCATTAAGACATGACTGCTTTATTATTTATTGATTCTCTGTGCTGTGCTGCTGTGTTTTTATGATTTTATCCAAATTTGATTTATTCTATTCTACATTTTTATTAATTTTCTTCTGATCGTCTGATCTTCTCTGTAAAGCGCTTTAGTCAACATCTGTTGTTTTTAAATGTGCTCTATAAACAAAGTGACTTGACTAATTCTAAGAATAAGTGGAAAATTACATAATTTTGGGAATTTTTACATAGTTAAAATCAAAATTTCCCTCTGAGTGGCTGGTGGAAACTGAAGTTGTGACAGAGGAGGTGAACTGAAGACTACTGGTCTCATAGTGTTGAACAAACAGGCTTTAATAGGTTTTAAATATATTAATTTGCTGATCAGCTGAAAGAGATGTGTGAGATGTGGTTAAAAGACGCTGCTGCCCTCCGCAGAGACGTGTGTTTACCTGGCCGTAGCTCAGCTCCTGGTTCTGTTTTTCCTGTATGGCTGCGACAGTCGCCGTAGCGGTGGCAGTTGCTGTGGCAGCGGCGGCGGCAACAGCGGCGGCGGCAGCCTGGGTGAAGTCTGAGGGAGGACGAACGCCCATACCGGCACCTCCACTGTTACCAGAGTAACTGTAGGGAGAGGGGAAGACGGGGAGATTAGTGGGATGTGAACTTGGTGAACTGAGTGTACGAGTGTGTGTGTGTGAGTGTGTGTTTTGTCATGAGCGTGAGTCAGAACAGTGGGTGAGAGCAGCCATGCTGACATATGTTGA
Organism: Thunnus thynnus; assembly: GCF_963924715.1. Classification (NCBI taxonomy): domain Eukaryota; kingdom Metazoa; phylum Chordata; class Actinopteri; order Scombriformes; family Scombridae; genus Thunnus; species Thunnus thynnus. Next base: position 4,326,613 of record NC_089535.1, read on the forward strand.
TGCAAAAACCCCCGCAGCAAAAGTACGTAAGCATGTAATAAACAGCGTAGTCTAACATAAAAATATACAAGACTGTTCAATTATCATATTCAGGAGGTTTTCATTTTCATTCATGATGGGAGCATCAAAGCCAGGAATGAACAATAACGTCCCATGTAGGCTTTAATTTGATTAGTGTTAAAAGGTTCAGGAACTCAGTTTTTTAGCTAAATGTTAATTATGAATGTGGTCTTTTCATCTGCTCTTAGAAACGTCATCAGCTGCTGTTTATTGCTCTTATTTTGTGTTTTTTTTACTTATTTTCTGGTTCGAATGCAGAGTTGTAATCAGTTTGGCAGTATTTACATGCAAAAAAAGATCCAAAAAGGGAACAATATTAGTTTTCCCCAATCAATCAATTTATTGTTCAGTCTGTGAAAACGTCACAAAAAAGTGAAGATGCTGATCACAACTTCCTGATGCCTTCAAATTGCTTGTTTTGTCCAACCAACACTTTTAAAAATCAGTTTACTATCACACAAGTGAAAGATAGGCAGCAAATTCTCATAATTAAGAAGTTGTTTTTCTGACGACTGACTAATCAGCTGTAGCCCATAGCATCTTGGTATCTGGATTACCTGTGAGAAGTCTGTATAATTCCGATTTTTTTTGTCATTATTTGATGTTTTTGATGATTATAAATGCTTTGCACAGTATATCACATGTATTCCTACATACACCGTAAATTCTCAAAAAACTTTATATCTAATTTCAACTGTTCTCAACTTAATACAAACTCAACACGTCCTCTATGTTGGCCTGTTTTAATGAATGATGTCTTGATAAGTTCAGTATAAAAGTCCATTTTAACAGAACTGTTTCCATCAGTACATCAAGAGTCATGTCAGGTGTTACACTTTTCTCCAAACAATGTTTTGGGACCATGAATGAAACATTTTCACATGTAAAGTTTTGCAACCTTCCCTTCATAGGAATCCGGAAGTCCTGACAGATGATGTTTTGTTTTCACAAAATATTATCTTGTTGTTGGCATAAGATAAGAATCTTGTGCACACAAGATATTAACTTGTGCCATATAAAAAAAAAAATAAATAACCACAAGATAATATCTTGTTCGCAGAAGATATTAATCTTGTGTGCACACAAGATTAATATCTTCTGCGAACAAGATATTAACTTGTGCCATGTTAAGAATATAAAAACCACACAAGTTATTAAACTTAATGATCTTCTGGGACTCATAATACATTATCTTTTATCATGAAAAAACACCAGGAAGTGTTCATTTCTGTTGACAATAACTTAACACTGATAAAAAGAAAAGTCTAAAACAGAAACAGAGCAGCAGAGTGGTGAGTATGACACGACTCTGTTGTTGTATTGATGGAATTAGTGCTGTGGAAACGGACATTATACTAAATTTACCATGTAAGTCGTCGTTGTAGGCTAAAGGTAATTCATTTAGTTGTTCTGGACACAACCCTGGTATTATTTGAGACTCTGCCATTACTCAAAAATATGCTTTTACATGTGAATTTACAGCCAATATGGAAGAAAAGTGATTCTAAATCCAGTTTCTTGTACCTCTAAAACATGCCGAGTTATATTCATTTGCAGGTGTGTCAAGTAAAGTAAATTTTGTTGACATTTAGTGAACAGAAATGTGTGAAGTGTACCTCCCGCCGTAGGCTGAGCCCGGGTTGTAAGCGGCGCTGGGTCGTCCGTACATGACTGGCTGGCCGTATCCTTTCGATACGGCGTCTCCGTACGACTGCTGGCCCATGAACTGGGAGCCCATGCCAGCGCCCATACCAGGGCTTCCACCAGGCATCATGTGACTGCCAGAGCTCTCACCCGGACCCATGGGTGCACCAAACACCTACATGGGAAACAGCAGAGGTGTTATCACAGAGAACAGTCATATGAACCACAAAGTGACAAGTAAGTGGTATGACGTCAGTTACAGAAAGGGTATTTTGAGAGAAACAGAAGTTAAGAGCACACTTAACAGTCAGATTCAGAGTCACACTTAACCTATGACAAAAAGCTGATGCACAAGTACATCACTGTCATTTGAAAGAGACTGATATGTCTGTTTTATTACTGTGAGAACCATAAAATGTAAAATGTCTCAGTTGTTATGGTGTGTAAGACTGACAGACAGTTCTAGAAACAGTTACGCAAATTACTTCTCATTTTAAATAACTGACACCAGCTGATTTCAATTGTACGATTACTGTTGTTTTTTTTAAAATGTGTGTATTATATATGTAAGAAGTCTTAAAAACAGTTTTCCTGTCTCAGAAGGTCTGTGCTCGTCTCCAGACCTCCAGGAGCCAGTGCACGAGCTGCTCCCAAGTTCAAACTTAGTTTAGTTATAAAGTGTTTACTAATTAATTAAGGAGTACGGTATATTTAAAGTCCCACTGATATCACATTTAGCCTCTTTTTGCAGTAAAAATACTGTCAAAGTGTGTTTTAAATGTATTGTTAATCACTCTGTATTATTTTAAGGAAGAGAAAGGGTCTTTGGGGAAATATCAGAAATTATCCTTTTTATCTCAGCTGGCTGGAGAGGCATGTCGGTGTCTGAGTTTGATTGACAGCAGCTGGCAGACTACCGGTGTTACTCCATGTGAACAGAAACAAACTGCTGTAGCTACAAGTCATGGACAGACAGTGTGCTGTTGGCAGTGGTATTAAAGAGTAAGAACCAAACCACCATCTAAGGGGCCCAAAGTGACATTTGCAGGTATGTTTACATGCTGTTTAATGTGCTGCAGCTGAGCAGCTAATTAGCTATCTAGCCTGCTAACTGATGTTAGCAGTTAGTGAATGTTTGTTTGGTGGCTCATTCAACAGGCTAAAGTGTTAGACGTGTTCACGTTTGTTGGATTAGAAGGAGACTTTAGCAAGAAAGCTAATGTGGGTTGTTGTTCAGAGTCTGTGGCTCTTGTGTTGAGTAGCCAGATGCAATCAGGCTCAGTGTGACCTTCTGCTCTGCCTACGATAGCGTAGGCAGAGCATTATTATTTGCTGTATTTACACAAGGACTCCAGCTACATGGATGGAAAACTGACTAGGGGGATCCATAATTAAACAAAAAAAGTTAAATATTGGAGCTGCAAAAATTAGCCAGTTAGTCTATCACCACAAAAGTAATTCGCAATTATTTTGATAATCAAAGAATTGATTATAAATAGTCATTTTTAAGCAAATATGCTAAAAATTAGCTGCTTTTAGCTTCTCAAATGTGATGATGTAATGCTTTTCTTTGTCATACATGATAGTAAACTGAATATTTTTGGTTTTTGGTTTTATATACAGTATTTCTCCCCAGTCCAAAATTTTACTTTTAGCATTTTGAATCTTTATTCTCAGAAGCTGAAAAAACACAAGCTATAAACTGAATATCTTTGGGTTTTTGATTGTTGTTTAGACAAAATAAGACATTCAAAGGCATAATTTTTGGCTCTGGGGAATCATACCAGGCTTTGTCTGACATGTTACAGAGAAAACGATGAATCAATGAATTGGTGCAGTCCTTTAAAATATAAATGTCAGATTTTTCCTCAAAAGAGAACACAAGTGATTTATAGAGCAGAGATGTATGCTGTAGTGGACAAACATGCAATTTAATTTCAGTTGGACTTTTAAGAGTAAAGAAAAATTATTAATAGAGTCTGAGTAACGGATTTTAAAAAATATTTCTCTTAAGTCCAAATTTTTATTTTTAGTATTTTGATAAATATTTGATTTTCTACTCTCAGATGCAGAATAAATACTAGATACAGAATAAAGCTTCTTCTCTTCCTCTCATGTTTCTGTTGTTAGTGGGTTTGTATAGTTACAGCACATAAAACATGGAGAAAAAAAGAGTCCCATGGTATTGAGTCATGTGTTACCTGGCTATGTGTGGGATTGGTCACGCCCCACACTGTGGTTACTACAGAGAGAGATCCTGCGTGCTGATTGGTGCCTGGTTGCCAGGAGACTGGGTCATTTAGGAAGGGGCCGTCACTGCTGCAGAGGGACATGAAGCCGAGTTACTGCAATGGTTAGAAAGGTTCAGGAGAGCATTCATCCAGGCAAGATTCACAGTAAATCAATAACCGTTCAGCATCAAAATATCACAGAGCTCGTTTAATTATTTCCTCATATTAGGCCTCATTTGTACCGCGGCAGCGCAGACACAATGTTGATTAAAAAAGGTCAGCAGCACAACATTTACCTTGGTAGGCTAATAAGCTAATTCAGCTGCAGCATGGTTTATTGATGCGACGGTTGAGGTTACCCTCTGCTTCCTCCTTGTAAACCATTTCCTCAACAGGAAACTACCACAACAGCTTTACTGTCACACCACATTATTTGCAGGGTGACTGAAATTGAAATCTCTACCACAAGAACTGATGTTTTATTAATATTTCACTGCACGTTTTACACAATTTTTTGGAAAAGAATCATAATAATTGACATAATTATTGCTGTTGTTAAGAGATATTACTTTATTAGTACAATACAATGTAAAACTACACTTTACACTTTCTTACTGTAATTAATACATTATGTAAACCTATATATTATATATGATTTCTATTTATTTAGCATTATCCTATAGTCTACAGTTATTATCATACTATCTCAGTAGACTATACTATGTATAGTACAACATATTTCCTTCTTGTCACTTTCAGTATTGCTTGTCACTTTACATACAGTGCTGTACTACATTTGTTGTTTCACTTTTTATCATACCATTTCTATAATTACTGTATATTCTATCATCCTATAGTTATTATTCTGTACCTATTATTATATCATATTATATTATACCACTCCACTTTGTTACCAGTTTGTTCTGAACTTCTGCACTGTTTACTTTTTGTATTGTCTTTAATTTAATTTTGATTTATGGGTAGTTTTTATCCATTTTCAGATTTTTATTCCTCTGCTTGCTCCATCCTTTTTGTGTTTCTGTTTCTTCTTGTGCTGCTGTAACACCTTATCCCCCCCCCCCCCGTTCATTTAAGTGTTATTTTATCTTATCTTATCTTAAATATACAAGATCAAATTTATCTACTGGGTTGTTATCTCTTTCACACTTTTCTTCTACAATCGGCTACATTTTCTGAGGCGGCTTGTCGTGTCACATCTCTCTTTCATCGCTTTCTGGTAGAGAGACGGAGCAGTCGTCAGGCTTTGTGGCTGCGCTCAGTTAAAGAATGTCTTGGCTTGAGTAAACCTAATCACGTTGCCTCAAAAAGGCTGAACGGAGAAAACTCAACAATCGACTGCCTTCACAGTTTGTAAGTCTGAAGTTGGCTGTCGGTTCTTTCTTTCTTTTTTTTGTCTTTATGTGCTTTGTTATTTAAAAGAAATCTGCAGAGCAACTACGCTACAGCACACACTTATTTTCTGTTTTAGCTCTTCAACTACAGGTTTAGCTGTGACACCACTCAAGCATGCACTCGTGAATTAATGCTGTTTCGAATATATATACAACAGGTAAAAATCTCAAAGCTGTTTAATCTGACTTCACCCAATGTTTGTACTAAAGTTCTTTGAGAAATTTACAATGTAGTACAAAGTCAAGAGGTCGTGATATGTAGCACAACAAGCTAGTGAAGCTCTGTAAACTAAACAGCGTTCCCGCACATGCTCAGTGTCGTCTACCTTACACAGAACTACTCTCCAGAGACTGAAAATGTGATCACTGTTATTAGTCTTTGGAGCCGTTTCTAAACAAACTAACGTGACTAAACTCTTCATAATGAAGGAACATGTCACCCAGTGCAGCGATGTGGCTCACTGACGTGTTTTTAATAGTATTTGCACAACAACGGACGCTTTGTATACATTTGTTTGTTGATAATAAGCAAAATATAGAAAATCACCAGTCATATCCTTTAAATAACAAATATTTTACGGTAAATTTAAGGTAAATTGCATCAATGCACCTGGCGAGGCAATCAGGTGCCAGATCAGATGAAAAGATTTTCTCTCAAACTTCTCATGAATATTAAATTTCACCATTGCTTTGGTTCATTTTTAAATCACATTTCATTTATATGAAGGCTATTACAAACTACTTTTTTTCCCGTCCTTGTTATTTCTTTGTAAGTAGGGACCCGTGATTATTGTGTTTCCCATAACCGGTCAAGAAAGTGAAGAATAAAGTAAACGATAACATAATATAATAAAAGACTATCAGAGCACACTACTGTTAGTGTTCGCATAGTAATTTTCTCATCTTTTCTTCACGCATACAAAAATCTATAAGCTATTAGCCTCTCCTCTCTACAGGCAGGTCAGACTCAATGAATGGCCGGTGTCTGCAGATGACAAGAGGCTGTGTGTGGAGCTGAAATTGAAAATAATCCAGCTTTTATCCAGCTACAGCGGACAGGTTTATATAACACAGTGTGCACTCCGCTCTTCGATGACTGGTGGTAACACTGCAAAAGGGCATTGACACTGATAAAGATATAACCACCGATCAAAAGCCGAGAGCAGAGGCAGGGGTGTAACTATCAGTGATAAGTCAATGCAATAGGGACCCTATGGGGGCTGCTAATTCTACCCACTTTAAGGGTGTTTTCAAACCTGTGTAGTTTAGTCACAGTTGAGTTGGACTCTGGTTGGTTTTCCTCTTTGGCACAATTCGTTTGGGCAGATCTGAACACAGCTATCATACTCAAGTGCGGACCAAAACAAACACCCTTTAAAGGAAGTGTTCTCATGCCGGTCACAAACAAGTTCTTGAGCGGTTCATTTGTGGTGGGAACAAAATCAGACCTCCATCTGACTGACTGCAAGGCTCCAAGTTTGAGCTAAGCGGCTCTCATAGCCATATTAGCATGCTGGGATGTGGATGAGTGAAATTAACAGTTGCTAACAGCTAGCAGCTAGCTGGAGAGTGAATCGAGGAGCTTCTTCAGGACCTTCTTCCTGTGTTTACAACATTGAGAACATTCTCACCTGGCTTTTAGTGATGCATTTTGGTTCACTTTAATGTTTTTCTACTTGTGAAAGAAAACCGAACCACGTCTACCAACTCATCCACTGACTCAGACCAGAGCAAACAAACTACAGGTTTGAAAACGCCCTAAAAAGTTAAATTCAAGTCCCAACCAGTGGAAAACATTATCAAAGCACATTAACAACAACTGTCTTTTCAACCATAACACAACTTTACAATATAATTCATGAACCAGAGTCTCTGGTGAGTAAGACACAGTCTGTTGATAGCTTACAGCTTATGTACAGGTGGTGCTTCGGCTGTTTGAGGCTAATAAACTTAAAACGGTTCTGTCTGAGCACACCATGAGGGTCTGAAGCCAAGTAACGAGTTAATCCTGCAATAGATTATTTTTTGGCCTCTTTGGGGCAGCAGAAACAACGACAACACTGACACATCATCACATTTTAAGTTGATATGTTGAACTTGTTAGCAAACAGTCCCTTATTTCCACATCCAGCAGTTACGGAGCAACATTATCATTCATTTGGAGTCGTGTTTCTGTCCACCTGGTGAATGTAAGTCCAATATTCACTCTCTTTTAGCTCTGTTTTTGCTCTCTACCAACTCCTGAGGGAAATATCTGGCTCTTTAGCTGCTAAATGCTCTAGTCTACAGCTAACTGTGTCCGTTTGCAGCTGCCTGCTGCGACCCAAAACGACGCTATGAGAGCTCTGAGAGTGAAGCAAAACAGTAAAGTTACAGCCTGAAACTCACTATAAAGCTGACATTGTCATTTCATAACACAGATTAAAAGATGCTTTAACCTTGCTTTGTGATTCAGGTCTCCCCCCCGGCAGCCACAACAAACCGCAATGCCGCCAGCCAGAGCAGGTGAGGAGTCACATGGTTCACCTGAGGACACTATAATGTGTTTACCTTTGCGGAGTGGGAGGCAGGGAGGGTTTCATGGAGTTGAGGGGGTTCATCGGATGAACGTGGGGATCATTAGAGAGCCCCTACTGTCCTCAAGTGGCAGCCCTGAGAGAGAGAGAGAGAGAGACAGACACATAAAAAAGCCGGTTACTCATAGCTCATTTGCTGCACAGCAACAATTTATCATCACTATAGCCCACACTGTGTGCACAAAGACACAGTGCCCTCCCACTCAGAGCCACTCGCTTTAATCTGTGTGTGTGTGTGTGTGTGTGTGTGTGTGTGGACTGTGCACATCAAAACGTTAGCCTATCACTGACTGCTGTAGCTCTGATACCTCTCAGAGGAGGGGGAGGGGTGCTGGGAGCTAAATTTAGCTTGCTGATTTCAAAAGGAATTTAAGAGAACAGAGATGTGAAGAGGCAGACTCCTCTCTCTCGAGCACACCGACTTACAATCACACACACACACACACACACTTGTTCGCTGCGGAGACGAATCATCTTGTTCGTGCGTTTTGGTTCGTTTAATAACACCCCTGCACGTCTCCTTCACTACCAGATGTTTTCTCATCCTCCTACCTCCCCACTAATGATTTTCTTTATCTGACGGGTTACCAACTGACATGCTCATTTTCCGACATCAGAGCTCACCCCCTCCCCCCTCCTTAAAATGTCTTCTTCTCTTTGTTTTTTTTTTTTTTTTGCACTTTGCAGATTTGGGTCAGACACCCCACATCTTTGCGAAGAAGATGGGAGGGATCACATGACCGCAATACCTAAATTCCCTCCTATCAAAAGGCGTCGTCAGCCTCCAGACAGCATCTATAACTTCCATCACAGCTGAGCAGCTAAAAACCACACAAAGACAAGAGGGGTTGAGGAAGAGGAGGAGGAGGGGAAGAGAGAGGGGGGGGGGGCATGTAAGATGTCTGTCTCTATCAGTACACACTGTACCTGCGGAGGAACGATTGAGACACGCTGTTCTCTCACACTCGCCTCTTTTGACCTCAGCCTCCTGACCTTTTCTTTACCCACGACTCACTTCCCTCTCTCTCGTCGTCATCCCCCCCCCCCCCCCCGCGCGCGCGCATGCCGTCATCCTGCTCTTCCTCTCTGTCTTGTCCTGCCCCCCCCCCCCCCCCCCTCTACTTACCTCCCAGGCAGTAAACAAAAACAAAACAACCGGAGGCGACTCGATCAACCCTCGACTGACGCTTTCAGTTAGTTTGTTTTCTGAGGGCTGGTTTCAGCTTCGTGTGTGAAAGCAGATGAAGAGACGGTTTTTGTGTTTAAACCATCGGCTACATTTAATCCTAGTTTTATAAAAAACATCTGTAACAACTGTTTTAAACTATAATATTGATATTACGCCAGTTTCACTTTGAGTTTTTTTCTTTTGCTTAGTATTCCTTCTCTGCAGGGCTGCAACACTTATTAGCAATCAACAGATAATTAATCACAGACTGTTCTGATAATCAATTAATCGTCTTGAGTCCAAAAAAAAATGTCCAAAATTTTTCTTAAATGTGAATATTGTCTAGTTTCTGTCGTTCTCTATGTCAGAGTATTTTTGAGTTTTGGGAAACATTTTATAGACCAAACAACTTGATTAATCAAGATCATTAATCATTAATTACGTCTCTTCCAGTTTTAAATACACACACACATTCACACACATATTACTGTTACTATTCTATATTTGTATTGTTCTTTGATTATTTTTAGGGCTGTAACTGTTGATTATTTTCATTATGGATTATTTCTCTTAATCAGTTTGTCTATAAAATGTCAGAAAATTGTAAAAAAATGCCCATAATAAGTTCCTAACACTCAAAATGATGTCTTCAAATGTGGTTTAGTCAAACCAACCGTCCAAAAACCCAAAAAATATTCAGTTTACTGTCGTGATGTAGGAACATGTCAGTGTACTTTTCACATTTTTGTAAAAAATAAATGACTAAAACGATTATTTGATTATAAAAATTGTTACATTTTCTGTCACAACTAATCAATTAACTGACTTCCAGCTCTAATTATCATTATTATGATATTATTTTAATTCTGTCTATCATTTTATGTAAACAACAGCCACTAAAAACAGTTATTACCACTAATCTAAATATATATTTCACTGTATTCTCTACAGATTAGCAGCCGATTAACATCTGGAGCCAAAAAAGCCAGAATCAATTAAACTGATTATCAATTAAAATAAAGAGCTATTAACGTTGGAGCAGGTATGAAAGTATTAATGTGAAGTATGAACGAGGAGCCTGAGGGGAAGAGAGATTGGCAGCTAGTCAGTAAAGTCAGGTAGAGATGATTAAATAAAAAAAACAAAACAAACACACTTTACATAATTTATTAGCTGCCGGTCCGTCACGTAAATTAATCAACGCTCTTTAGTTACTTCTTTTGTTTTGTCATCCACTTATCTTAGATCTCATGTTTTAATCTATTGTGTCATAACTCATAGCGGAGCTGAAACGCTTACTGGGGTTAATCAGTCTGACAGGAAATTAATCAGCTACTGTTCTGATAATTGATTAATGGTTTAGGTCTTTTATCAGGGAACAAATGGAAAAAAAAAAAACTTTCACTGGTTTCTCAAATGTCTGAATATCTTTTGGGAGTGTTGATCAGCTGAACCGTGACATTTAAAGACATCATCTCAGGGCGTTCTGCAGATCAAGTGTTTGATTAATTGAAAGAAATAATCAGCAGATGAGCAGATGATAAAAATAATCTGTTAGTTGCAGAAGTTATCGGTATTTTGTTCCATGATTCCTCAAAAACACTCATACAGAAGTCCATTTAATACAGGAAACATCACCAGATGATGATGCTGCAACTAATGATTATTTTCATTGTTGATTATTTTCTTGATAAAATGTCAGAAAATAGAGAAAAATCTACGTTATAATCTCTTAAAGGTCAAAGAGACATCCTCAAATCTCCTGTTTTGTTTGAAAGATATTCAGTTTATTATCATGTATGAAACAGAGAAGCTTCAAATTCTCACATTTGAGAAGCTGCAACTGAAATTTCTGCTTATATCTGATTATAATTTGAGCAGTTAATTTTCTTGGCGATGGACTAATCGCTGCAGCTCTGATAGCAGCCTGATCTAACTGTAACAGAGCTGAATGTGTGAAAGCTAACGCTACAAACCCTCCCCCCCTAACTTTATCAATAGTTTTTGACTACAGTGAGATCTGTAAACAGCCCACCGAGCTGAGAACAATGTAATCCGATTCATTCCTGCTGTAAATACAAATGTGTCTTTGTGTTTTTTATCTTATCAGATTAAACCCGCAGGAAACAGAAAGAACTCTGGAGGAAATAAAGACTTTGTTGCCTCAAACACAATCAATTTGCTCAAAAAAAATGAACTAAAGTTAACTTTTGTGTTTGCTGCATAAAAGGGCGGGAACTTATGATTGTCGTCATTATTGTTTTATTGTCAATCGTTTAGTCAATGAAATATTAGAAATGACTTCATTTTTATTCGACCAACAGTCCAAAACACAAAGATATTCAGTTTACAATGATATGAAACACAGAAAAGAAGCAAATCCTTCTATGCAATATTAGCACCCTTCTTTCTTTTTTTTGGTGAAATTAAAGGTATGTTAGTCTGATTATGTGCCAGCTGAACGGAGCAGAGGTGCCTGATGAACACAGAAAACACTTTAAATGGTGTTGCGGGTGGAAACAACGTTGGACTACAGCTGAGTCTCCTTTAAACCTGAGATTTATGACCCGAGTCTGGCTGGATGCACCTGTAGATTGTACCATCGGCCGCGAGTTTAAACATATAACCGAGACAAAATAATCACACAGATGATCATTCAAACTGCTGGTTGGACAGAACAAGACAACAAGAAGTTATGATGGTCATTTTCCACCAATTAGCTCATGTAAAACAATAAAACAAGACTAGAAGGGCGTAGCCTCATGGAAAAATTAAATAACTTGTCTATAGCGTGTTATCGTTAAGGTTCAAGGTTTAGTTTATTGTCATTTTTAAAGGACTTAAACGATAAATTGATCATCAAAATTATTTTATAATAATTGATTAATCGACTAATTGTTGAAGTAGATGTAGAGAAGGAACGCAGAGTTAATGAACTTCCTGCTCTCTCCAACAATCATTTTGGTAAATTTGATGATTCTCAACTACTAAAATGTATTGAAGTTCACATCTGTGGTTGTTATGAAGCGAATCTACCGACTGATCTTCCTACAATCAGTTATTATTTTCATATTATAGTTCATCTGTTTGATCTAGAGCTGCAACAAATAGCGGGAACATCAATGAGTCTATCAACGGAAAATGAATCAGCAACTATTTTAATCATTTCAGTTATTTTTTTAATCATGTTTCATCTTCCATAGCGTGTGAATTTTCTTCTTTTCTGTTTCACATGGATGGAAATTTAATATCATATGAGATAAAGACATGTGAAATTCATCATCTCAGGCTGAAAGCAACGCCATAATAAACTGATTACTGATAATGAAAATTATTATTAGTCTCAGTTCTAGTTTGCTCATAAAATGTCGGGAAATAATGATAAATGTCCGTCACGTATTCCCACATCTCAAAGCTACAGATGCATTTCAGGTGTGTTTCGATGAGACGGAGACAGGACTGTCCCAAGAGCTGAAACAATTAGTCAATCGATTAGTCAATCACCAGAAAATAATCGTTTTTTTAAGCACAAATGCCGAAACATGACCTCAAACCAGCTTCTCAGTTGTATCCGCTGCTTTTCTTTGTCTCATGTGATAGTAACATGAATATATTTGGGTTTAAACTGTTGGCTTTAGGAAGTTGTGATGGTCATTTTCCACCATTTTCTCACATTTTAAAGACCAAACAATTAGTCTATTAATCAATAATAATCATTAGATGCAGCCCTATTGTCTACTGTTTAGTACTGATGCAACTTATTTGACAGAAAACAGAGAAAAAACACTTTTCCTTTCAATAAAAACTCATTTAAACGGTCAGTTAAGTGCTTGACTGCTAATATCTCTTAACACTTCTGTTTAGAAAATAAAAGTTGTTTTTTTTCCTGAATAAGCAAATCAGTGAAGAAGGTCACTGCCGGACAACTCGGCCGCTGAATGAAAACATCCTGTGCGAAACGGCAGCTGACCTGCGGAGCACCTGTCTTTAATAAAGCTCTAATTAAAAGGCTCAATAGGATCGGAGAGATTACCAGTAGCCTCTCTTAAATACAAAAGAGCAGCAGTCACCGTGAGAGGCGAATGTCAGCTCGCAACAATGACGAGAACAAGATAATATTACAAGACCGTCTCACAGCAGGAACTGTGAACGAGCCTGATAAATAAAAAAGGTATTACACAAACAGTAGAGTAATCAAGATACAGAACGAGGTCAGTTCAAATGAAATAAACATCATATTTGGTTTTGTTTACAGCGCTGATATGAAATGTTTTGGTAAATTCAGTCTCAACTGCAAAATGTGTTTAAGTTCATATTTGTGTTTGCTGTCTAGTGAAAACCAGAAATCTACCTACAACCAGATATCTAATTATAGTTTGTTTTTTTTAATCTAGAGCCATAACAGTCAAAATAGTTATGTTTTAAGCAATAAAAATCCAGCATGTTTCAGCTTGACTTTAAGCTATCACTTTAAATTGAATATATGGAGTTTTGAGACATCTGAAGACAAAATAATCAGCTGATTAGTGAACTTTAACAAATGCAAAACACCTCAAACACCAGCAAACTGAACCCAAACCCTTCACTTCACTCTGCCGTGGAAGCATTTAATGTACTTTTCAGTCTTTTTTTATTTACCACCTTCTCTTGTCTCCTCATGTAAAAGCTAACTCAGCCTGGCTGCAGGCCAAGACAACATGTTATTGTACCCATGATACATTCAGGAAATCATGGCCAAAGGGAAAAACAGACACTGACTAAAACCTCAAAAAACCACATTGCAACAAATACAACAACCTCACGCATGTTAAAATGACTTTTGTGAAGAGGCTCAGCTTGCATAAGAAAAATTACATCTCTGAGATAAGATGATATTTCAAAACAAACCAACCACCTGCACACTAGTGATGTGGCGGTAAAACAGTTTCTATGATACCGTGGTGAAACATGCATAACAAACAGACATACCTAATCAATACCACAGACTGTTTTCATCACGTCATTACTGTGATTAGCATCATTTTCAGAGGACTCTTGTGAACACGGAGCAGCTCTTCTGCCTTCAACAGCAGTTCACCCCCAAAAATCTCTTAACTGTAGTGCTATTTATCCATCTAGATCTACACCCACCAACCATGAGCAGATGCAAGTTTCCCTCTGCGTGGTGAGATGCTTGGCAGTAGAAAGAAAATAGTTCCTACATGAAACTGCTCACAACAAGGTCCTGATTTCTTGAGTTTTTTTTTTAATGTATTTGTCACTTTGAGCACCACAAACTCACTGCCATCCAGTTCCATTATATTCAAGAGAAGACAGACATCTCTACGGCCGATATCTCCACAACTCGACACCAAAACGATCTACACGGTGGAAGGACTTTTGATTTAGGGGGTGAACTGTCCCTTTAACAGTAGCCGTCAAACCCACTTAAGTGTGGCTAACTTACAGGTGTTTAGTCTTAACGTTCAGTGAGAGATAGTCCAAACTCCCTGTGTCGACACATCACGTTCTTCCTCACTGTCAGCTTCATCTCTGCTAGTGTTTGTTAGTAGTGATGATGAGGAGAAGATGTGCAGGGCTACTGGTCTGTAAGAGCCCAGTATGACTGTTATTACATCCTGTTTTATGTGCCTTTTAAAAAAAGTTCTCCAGAAATCAATTTCATCAGGAAAAACTCATGAATTCAGAAGATATAAATGTGTGCATAGATTCTAAGAGACACTGAGCTGCATTTAAAGTGATTTCAAGCTTTTCTTTACAGAGTTTAAACATGTTATTTCTTACACAGTCCAACAAAGCTGCAACACACTGTTCACTGAATAAAATCCAAAGACAATCATGCTGTGAAGTCATTTACATTTTTTGCACTTATAGTAGGATTTCAGGAAAATATCGTGATGATACCGTGATTTTTTTTTTTTAACCTGCAATAATCGTAGCATGAAAAAATTTGTGCACACTATCTTGCAGCTTACTCCTTGCAAACAAAACAAAACATGTAGCAGAGCAGAACAAAGCATTTCAGCAGTGTGGTTACTGTGGAGGAGTCCATCCTCTTTCTTTCTCTTTCTCTCTGTCTGTATATGTGTGTGTTAATCATCACTAAATTATGAGAATAGCAGATGTTTTGTTTCACCTACCTGTCTGAGCTGCTGCTTCTTTAATAAACGCAGATTATAATGTTGAAGGCTGCGGTTGACCGTTAAACGCAACGTACGAGTTGGATATAAAAAATAATAATAAAATAAAAAGTGTTCAGAAACGTGCGGGTGAAACTGCAGTGTGGTGGTATCCTCGCAGCGTTAAAGTGTATATGATCTATCAGAGCTGGAAACGGAGCTGTGGAGGGTCTTTAACACGCCGCTGGCTGGCTGGCTGGCTGGCTGGCACCGTTAGCCACCAACGGCTACTTAGCTAAGTTCGTGTAACGTTAGCTTTGTATCCCGTTACACTTGAGTACACGGTAACGGAAAAAAGCGGCACAAGAGCCCACCCGAGGTAACTCTAATAATGACGGTTGGCTGCTTACCTTTTCGCTCGCCTCTCTGCTCCGGCTGCCACAGACGACGACGGTGAAGCCGCTTGATTGTAGACAGTTATGTTAGCTTAGCCACATTAGCTCGCTAGTGTCGCAGTCGGGCTATTAGCAACAAGACAAGGCTGCTTGATAGCCGCGTTGTCGAGCGTCAGTTACACTATTAATAACATTTTTTCTTTCTAGTTGTTTTCACACTGCAAGCCAGATGAGGAGTAAGTACACTAGTCAACACTTTAATATAATTATAATGCGACTCTTCTTTATGTTAAACTTCCGTGCGGTGTCACCTATAAACAGTGTTATTAACTAATAACTATGAGCGAGCTGACTAACTACCCGAGTCAATTACAATAAGCGTAGTACTGTTGCAGTCAGTACTTTTTTTTTTTTTTTTGGGCAGGTCATACATACATAGATAACCTGTCAGCTCAGTACACCTTCCTCATTGCACAATGATCCTCTATAATATATTCATGAGATCACAGGGCTAATGTCTCCCACAGAGAAAGGCATTTTCCTGTCCCTCCTCCTACAAGTCAGGCGGCTGACTGACTGCAGACCAGAGCAGCAGATCATTTAGAATAAGTGGAGGAGAGAGAGAGAGAGAGAGAGAGAGAGAGAGAGAGAGAGAGAGAGAGAGAGAGAGAGAGAGAGAGTGTGTGTGTGTGTGTGTGTGTGTGTGTGTGTTTGGTGGTGGGGGGGCATCTGGAATGACGTCACCCGTGAATGATCACGTATGATCCATGCATGTATGCATATGGTCTGTGATTTCCATTCACAAGCCATCATGCATGGGAGCACATGTCGTCTGCAACACTTATATGTATGTATGTGTCAGACATGCCCACACACACACACACTCACACACATGCATGCATGCCCACACACACACACATAGAGACACACACACACACACACACACACACACAGGTAGTGTCAGTGTCTGTGTCACTTGAAGCCAGGTAGTGTTTTAGCAGCAGGACAAGCTGAGTGTTTTGGAGTCATTAGAGGTGTCTGCGGTATCTTGCCAGAGGGGCAGTGCAGCGTGGAGAATAAAAAGTCCAACCTGCCTGTGTTTTTCAGACCTCTGTTGCCCTGGAAACAGGTGCCGAGATTTCCCATTTCTTCATTTTTCTCTACACTATCCATATCACCCCCCTCCCTCCCACCACCACCACCACCTCTCCACTCCATACACTGCCGCTGCTGCTGTTGCTGCTGTCTTGCTGCTTCCTCCCCCACGACCTGCCGCATAGTACAATCACACACACATAGCACACACACACACACACACACGTACACACAATTCCTACGTACTGCAGTCATTTCACAATGTCACAGGACGGAGTAACTGACTCCTCCGCCACATAACTACACATTAAACCCTGAGAGGAGGGTGGTGCATGCCGCTGAAGTGTTGACCCTGCTTTGACTCTGAGGTTGAACAACCATCACTGCTGCAAATATCTGACCTCCAGGAGGAAAAAGAGAAAGAAAACAACAAAAAAAAAAAAAGGAGATGGGGAGGGTTTTAAGGAGACAAAGAGGGAACAAGCGAGGAGTAGTGGGAGTAAAAGCAAAGCTGACTGCACTCTCAGATTTAAGAATGTGGCTCCTACTGTATCTGCTGTGTTTTTCGATGAAGGCGAGGATAATGAAGGGCATATGTAGTTTTATAGAAAAGCCATATTAATCCAAGCAGCCCATTTTTATATGTCTGTTCTTAAAAGTATCAAATGTAGAGTATTCATAATGCAGAACTGCCTCTGTCAGAGTGTTAAATTAGTCCTGAAAGTCTTAAAGGATTACATTTTTTTAACAATTTTATCTTGTGTGCTCAAGTTACAAGTTCAAACTTATCATATTCTGGGACTTTGAGGGCTCTGTATTTAATATATTTGATGTGGATTATTGTTATTGATGCATTAAAATGTAAGCACCATTGTAATGTACCTGTAGCTGGTTGAGATTGAGCTATTTTTACCCATGATCCACAAGTATTTTACTTATTTTACCCGATTAAAGGATGAAGCTGGTGATTTTCTGTACTTTTCTGCAGAGCCAAATCAACAAAGAATTAATCCACTTACAAGTATTGTGTGTATCCAAAGTCTGATATATTTTATTCCTCTGTGGCGTAGACCTCCGTTGTTGTCCAAAAACCATTAAAAATACATCACACTGCACTGGGTGACATGTTCCTTCATCATGAAGAGTTTGGTCACATTAGTTTGTTTAGAAACGGCTCCAAACACTTATAACAGTGATCATGTTTTCAGTCTCCAGAGAGTAGTTCTGTGTAAGGCAGAAGCCACTGAGCACGTGCAGGAACGTGGTTCTCTTTACAGCTTTGCTAGCTTGTTGTGCTATGTATCACAACCTCTTGACTTTATATTACATTGTGAATTATTCAAAGAACTTAAGTGCACTGTCAAGAGGTTGTGATATGTAGCACTAGCCTTACACAGAACTACTCTCCAGAGACCGAAAACAAGATATATCAGGCTTTGGATACACACACAGTTCTTGTTAGTAGGTCAGTTCATTGTTGGTTTGGTTCCAAACATGAGATTTGTAGACTATAAGAGAAATATAGAAAATCGCCAGCTGTAGCCTTAAAGTACAACTTTCAGGAACTTGAGTATTTCTAATTAATCCAACTTTATACTTCCACTCCACTACATTTACTTCACAGCTATATTACTTTTCAAATCAAGATATTATGAGTAAAACAGGTGATTTTACATAATTAATTTAGATCATTTTGTAGAGATCTGATATATATTTGATATAAAGGGGGTTTTTTTTGTTGTTGATCAATGTCCAAAATGCCACATCCCCTTTGATTCAGTATTGTTAAGCAATAAAACATGGAAAATTCCGAGAGGAGTGAATCATTTTTACAAGCACTCTATATCTATATCTATATCTATATATGTGTAATAAATATAATACTGTGAATCCATTAACTACTACTTCTATACTTTTACTTAAGTACGATTTTGAATGCAGGACTTTCACTTTTAAAGGAGTATTTTAATACTGTGGTATTCCTACTTTTACCGAAGTAAAAGATAAGTCAAAGTTAAAGAAAGAAGTGGGCAGTAAAAAAAAAAAAAATCACTAAATATGTTCAAATCGATTATGCTCAAGGGAATATGATGTAGAGTTAAGGCAGATGGTTAACCATATTGCACACATCTATTCCATATCTGTAAGTGTTACTTTGAATATTCATGTGTAAAAGTGCCAGAGAGGAAACACATGTGTTGTCAAGCATCGGCCACAGTTTCACAGCAGAGAGACACAGTAACACAGTCCCTGTCTCCTCACTTTCAGGCCTTTTTAAGTCATCCTTGTGTTTCTGCAGTGTTATGTGTGCATTCCATTGTAGTGACTTCTCTTTGGCAAGAGCCAGAGCATTCCTGGGAAATGGCTGACCCAGAATAACACTCAGACGCAGGATGACTGAGTGAGTGAGTGAGCAAGCGAGTGAGTGAGTGAGCGAGAGCGAGGTCCTCCACCCTTTTTATTGCTCAAGCAATTGTAAACTGCTGTTTCCTGACCTAACACACACACACATGACAGCCACAGTGTAGATCCAAGAGGCTGCTGGGATAGGGACACACATGACTGTCATGAGAGCACATGATAGCGTTTGCCCTCAAGCTACTCCAAACCATACAAATCCTAATTTTCAACCATGCCATCAATGTAATTAAGTACATTTAGTCAAGTAGAGGACTGCAACTAATGATAGTTTTCATCATCGATTAATCATTTAGTCTATAAAATGTCAGAAAATATCAATTTACTGTCACATAAGACAAAGAAAAAGCAAATGCTGACAAATGAGTAAACTGGAACGAAGCACTTTGTTGGATATATTTGTTGTAAAATGACTGAAATTATTAAAAATTATCAAAATAGTTGTTCATGAGGTAAACTTAAGTATTGTACTTAAGTACAAATTTGTACTCAAGTACTTTATACTTCTACTCCACCAAAGTTCAGAGGCAAATATTATACTTTTTACTCCACCACATTTATTTAACAGCTTAACTTTACAGATTAAAATTGTATGTATAGATTAATTTATATGACGTAACTACGCAACAATATATAATATAGTAGAATTAGCTCCACTTCAACCAACTACAACAGTAAAATGCTACTTACACATTCATAGATCAGTAATAATAATCCAATGATATAATAATAAAAGTAACACATTTCAGGTAAATATTGTACTTCTTACTGTAATACATTCATTTAACAGATTTACTCACAGATTTAAATTTTACATGCAAAATTCATAACAACAATAATAATAACTTTATTTGTATAGAACCTTTCATGCAAAGAAAAACAATGACAACAATAACAATAAATAAAACATTTGATAACAATGCATTAAAACATTAAACATAGGAACAAATTATATAAATACCAAAGTTTAAACTTAAACCCCAATTTAAAAGCCAGATTAAACAGATATTTTTTATTAATTATTAAAAAAAAAAAAAATTAAGGATAAAAGTATAAAATATAATACTTTGGGATAGATTGAAATAGTAAAACAGAATATAAAATAGTGAAATTAGCTCCAATTAAACAAAATACAACAGTAAAATTACACATTTATGCATCAGTAACAGTCGTCCAATGATATGATAGTATAACACTTTTTAAATTTCCATGTTTGCATACTTTTACTTACATTTTGAACGCAGAACTTTACTTGTAATTGAGTATTTTTTACTTTATTGTATTGCTACTTTCACTTGAATAAAGGATCTGAATACTTCCTCCTCCACTGTTCTGGCAGATGATTCCTTTTCCATGAAATTCTCCTGACAGATCTCTTTCCCCAGCTCGGCCATCTGCGTGACCCTCTGCTCTGGTGATCTGACAGTGCTGAGTATTTTTACTCCTGTTTCAGCGGGTTCAGAGCAGCTTGTCACAATTAGCATGAACTCCAATCATCTTCCTGTCCTTCGACCTCTGATTTTCACCTTTTTTTTTACGTGTTACTCCTACGACCATCTGGTGCCACAGACTCAGCTTTCACTTCTATTCTGATCCCGGCAGTGAGTGTATGCAGCCGTGTGGATGAAATGTTCGAGGCTCCTCCGCTGAATCCTCATGTAGGTGCATTGACCCCGACATCTGGAACAGCTGGACCAGAGCTCTGCTGCTCTGCTGTTGCTGTAAGCCCCCAGATAGACTGTAGAACGTGTAGTGGTGGAAAGTAACTGAGTACATTTACTTAAGTGCAATTTAGATTTACATTTGCTGAGCATTTTCATTTTCTGCTACTTTATACGTCTACTTTACTACATTTCAGAGGGAAATATTGTACTTTTCACCCCACTACATTTATTAAAAGCTATAATTACTTTTCAGATGAAGAATTTACATGAAAAAACACAACTAAAAGATTAAACCAGCAGTTCCTCAACATTTTTGGCTCACAAAAAATCAGTGCCAAGTTAGAGTCTAAGGCCCAAAGAGGTAAAATGATCCAATATTCCACCAAAAATCAAGATTAGAGAGAAAATGCAAAAACTGAAAACAGATTTGTGTATCAGAACTTTGTTTTTTCTTCTTTCCTCTCACATTAATCTTCTCACGACCCCTCAGATTTATCTGATGACCCTTTGGAGGGGCCCTGACCCCTAGGTTGGGAACTACTGGACTAAACTAGCTAACTGTATATAAAGTAGTGTAAACTAGCTCCACCTCCAGCAGCTACAACAGTAACATGCTGCTCCAACACTGATGCTTCACTATTAATAATCTAATGATGTCATATATAATAATATATCAGTCAGAGGGGACATTTTTCATTAAGCCCTGTTTTAAATTCATTATTAGGCTATTATTATTGTTGTTTTTTTAATATCTTGAGCATCTATCATATTAAAATATCAGGAGGAACACAGATTATGAATTGTGGTGGCTTTGTAGAAATTTATCATATCTTGCTCGTTGCTGCCATCTTGTGTTAAAAATATAAAACTAAACACTAAAAGCAGGTTTAAACTGAACATAGATTAAAAATTAATCCAAATTTATGTAGCATAGCTATGCTTTTTCTTTTTTCCTTCCCAATCTATCATCTCAAAACCGCTCAGATTGATCTTGTGACCTTTATAAAGAAGTTTAAACTCGCTCCACTTCCAGCAGTTACAACTATAAAATGCTGCTTACACACTGATGCTTCAGTACAGTTCAGTAACAATGTACTTTGTTAAATTTATTAAATATATGAGTCACGAATCGATTTTAAATTCAATTTAATTAAATTTAGCTGGTATTACTTCTATACTTATACTTAAATTGGATTTTAAATGCAAGACTTTTACTTGTAATGGAGTATTTTTACATTGTGGTATTGATCCTTTTTACATAAAGTCCTGCTCCGCTCAAAAATACGTTTTTCATCTTGTTCCTACAGTTGAATGTTTGAGCTTCACTGTGCAGAATGATTTTGTTTGTTTTCTCTGAGCTCACTGAAAATCCGATTTAAGGGCATTATAGATAATTGATTTTTTTTAAGGTAAAAAACATATCAGACACAAATCTTCTTCTCTTTAAGTAAAGCTCTGAGTACTTCTTCCAACACTGACTATAATACTGAACCTACAGCTGTTAAAACATGATGAACTGACGTCATTAATGAAGTAAAGTAAATTAATGAAGTATAAAGGAATTGACAAAAAAGGATCTGATGCACACTTTTGTTAAGTAATTATGTAATTGTAATAATATTCTGATGTGGTCGTTCAGAATTATAATTGGTGTTTTAATGTTTTCACATTATGTCATATAGAAACAGTGTGTTGGGCCTTTCATCAGTTTCATTTCAGCAGGCAGGAGGGTTTAGTCTTTAATGTGAGTGGAAACGCTGTTTCACCGCTCCGCTCTCTTCACTTTAGTTTCGCTTTCTCCTCAAAGTGAAAGTGAACTTCAGTCCGTCTGTTTTTTAGCGTCTCGGCTGCGTTTTTCATCGATGAACTGCGTAATTCGCGATAATCCCGTGAAATCTGAACACAGCCGGCGTCAGCGGGGTCTCTGGTGAAAGGTGAGTGTTTACACAACAGTGTCAGACTAATGAGCTTCATTACGCAGGCGGATCCGCGAGTAATAACAGGTTTTACTACACGGTGGCGGATATTTAGGCCAAAGCTTGAAGTCAGAGTCCACTGTGAGCAGTTTAAAGTGTTAATCTTTTAGTTTGGTGCTTTTAAATATTAAACTGGAGCTATAGACAGTCTGGCAGTAGTGGAAGAGTACTCAGATCCTTTACGCAGGGGCGGATTTAGTGATTTGGGGGTGGAGGGGGTGTCTGATATCTTTGGGTTAAAGTGAGTTAAGTTTATGATATCACGCCGCCTCGCTTCGATGGTGATAGTATGAATAGCATGTTAGTATCTTTATTAAAGTGATGCATCACCCTCATGCATGATTCATACACCCATGATGATGAAGATACGGAAAAATTGAATTGCATGGCAAAAATAGCATATTGTCAATATTTTTGAGGATGAATTCACAAATCATGTTTTAGTTCGCACCCTGTTTGGGGTCGTTGGCAAACTGTGTTCACCCTTTCTCTAACTGGGAATGTTGGTAATGGCAGTGGTAGAAGACGTGCTCTAAACCAGAGGCCGGTTTAATGTCAGACAATATATTCACGGACCGGCGTTTGAGGTGCGGCGGATAAATACAACAAACTAAAATGATACGACCGGCTTAAAAACTCTGGTATTTTGTATTAAATATAATAATAAACCTGAATTCACTGCGTACTCGTATGCCACTTTATTAGCAACAACATAACATGAGTAACATCCTCTCTGCCCCCCCTAACACTCTCTGGTCGCTATGGTAACGTTTAAATATGCCTTCAAAATAAGATACACCACAAAAACAAATATAAAGTGCATGAAAAATGCAACAAGACGGTCCCATCTAGGGCGGCCCGGTACCGGTCCGCGGCCCGGGGGTTGGGGACCACTGCTCTAAACTGTTTTTCTTAAAGGACCAGTATGAAAGATTTAGGGGGATCTATTGGCAGAAATGGAATATAATATTCATAATGTGCGTTTTAATTAATGTATAATCACCTGAAAATAAGAATAGTTGTGTTTTCGTTACCTTAGAATGAGTCTTTATATCTACAGAGGGAGCGGGTCCTCTTCCACATTGCACCGCCATGTTTCTATGGTAGCCCGGAACGGACTAAACACTGGCTCTAGAGAGGTGGTGGAGCTTTTAATTGTTATATAATGCTGGATAGTTTAATCAATAATAATGCATCATATTTTAATTGTTATATTTTGTGAGTAAAATCAATCAGAATCAGGTTTATTGCCAAGTAGGTTTGCACATACAAGGAATTTGCCTCGGTGTTGTTTTGGTGCGTAACAATCAAAAATATACACAAAATGAAGTGACTGTAAACAATATAAATAAGAAGTAATTTACAATAAAAGAAAAATGTAAAATATATTGTAAGTGAAAGGAGCTGCTGCAGGTTTAACATTTTAAATATGAAACAGAAGACAATGAGATGAATGTACAAGATATTCAACTATTATTAGAGTCCGTGTCAGTGGGGGTCCCGGGCCTTGTTGATGAGGCTGCAGGTGTGAAGAAAGTGTTCTTGTGGTGTGAGGTTTTGGTCCTGACAGACCGCAGCCTCTCGCAGGAGGGACGCGTTTCAAAAAACTGCAGCGTAATCAGTAACATTTATCTGTCAGGTAAATGCAGCAGTGCAGCATTTTCCTCTGAAGTAGAAGTAAACTGTTGCATATTTTTCTAAGTGCTTTGGGGGCCTTTTGTAAGTTATTTCAGGGTACAGTTAGTTAACATAATTTAATATTTTTAATATCTAAACATAATGAATCTATAGCTTCTGGGGCCCTTGTAGTTGGGGCCCTGGCAATTGCCTACCTTGCCTTTACTTAAGTGAAAGTAGCAACATCACATTGTGGAAAAAGTGTCAGGTCGAAGTCCTGAATCCCAAATTCCAGTTGAGTTCAAGAACAGAAGTTTTGTTGGCTGAATGTAGCGGGACATTGTGCCTGCAGGTCTCTGCTCTCAGGGCAGCTCCACAGGAAATGACAGGAAATGCCACCAAATAAAACCAAACGCCTGAAAGGATCCCGCCGCTGCCAAGAAGAAGAAGAAACACACAGAAATATCAGCAAATACACGTTACTGTTAATGATATTTATCAAATACGTCTGCCAACGCAGTAACATTATAGTATATAGTAATAGTAAATGTAGTTATATATATTTAGTCTGTCAACACACCATGAAGAGATTGACTACTGCTAATATAATGAATAATAATACATATTGATTCAATAATTATAGGCTATCAATGTTATTTAAATATTAAATGTATATTTATTGATTGATTCATAACCAAATATAACCTATAACTCATTGATTCAACAAACAGCTTATAGCTTGAAGTCTCTCTTCAGACACAAACACAGACAGACTAGTGAACTGTGATCAGGTGAATTTAATATGAAAAGCTGACAATCGATAGTTTACTTATCACACTGTTTTTGTATTTACAACCTTTAAAGACTGTAGCCTGCACATATCCACTGATATAAGAAATCTGCCAAAAAGAGCTTTATATTAATACAACATATGGAAAAGTTTGCTTTGTGTATGTGAAATTGACTTAATGAGCTAATGCTAGTCACTGTTAGCTTAATAGATAACCTGACTAGATAACATCTGTTAGTTACAGTGATTTAGATTTATACAAACTGATAACTTAATGTTTTAATAGCATAACTAGTATGATGATTTAATGTTTTGGATAAAGCACATTTGTCAGTCACTATTGTGTAGAGGAAGCTTCATATAATGAGCAGAACGGGTGTCGTTCAAACTGGACATTTGACTGTTTTGTCATCTTCTGCATTATCAGTGAATATGTTTTTAATCGGTTAAATTACTATCAATAACTAATTAATCATTGACATCCCCAAGAGAAATAGGAAGAAGCGTAGATGGAAATGATCCCTCGAATGTGGTTGTCAAACACTTAACAGTAAACTTTATTGTGTAAAATGACATCAGTGCACTGAAACAGTAACTTTACTGGGAATTTAATAATTATAAATAACTATAAATAAAAAAACACATAGAACAAAAAAAACATATGTACATATATTAAACTTGAAATAAGAAAAAGGATCAAATATACATAAAATGATGCTTATATAACTTTAAAAAAAAATATATATATATCGGTGAATATCAGACAACATATATACCGATACCAATATATCTGTGAAGGGCCAATATCGGCTCTGTTCAGTTTGAGTCAAAGACAACTCTGTCCACACAAAGCTTACCTGGAGTGTATATATACTGTAATGTTGTACGTCTACCTGCAATATATCCAGACATTATAGTCACGTGTTTTGCAAACTGTTAGCTTTATGATTTCAAGCAGTCAGTATCTGGTCCGACCTGTTGATCCTGCTCCTCCACACTGTCACCTAAGAAAATAAAAGCTCTTCACCGCAGACTCACATTCACTCACCTTAAAGGACGTGTAGTGACTTGATTTCGACAAAACAAAAAAAAACCTAAGCCACAGTGAGGGGCTGTTACTGAGATATGTAACTGACGCGTCGTCATGTAGTAAATCAAACATCTGCGGACTTGTGCTTAAGATGTATTTATTTACCACCGTGTACCAATACAGCCTTTGCTATACACACACTTACACCAATAACTTGCATGAAAACAAACAAAAAAAAAGGCTTAAAGATTAGCCTCTAAACGGCGGCCAAAAAACTGTAAAAACTGGAGTAATTGCCTCTTCTTCTACATATGCATTTCCATATGCTGCTGTCCAATACGCCACCTACTGTGGCAACCAGGGAATGACCTTAATACACACATAGATACAAATGGCTCTAACAGGACGAGTTCACCATTTTTCAAGCCTGTCAAATGACGAGTAAACAGTTTTTTCTTGCTGTAAACTGACCATTAGAAGATCCCTTCATAATGCACTTACAATGTAAGTGATGGGGGACAAAATCCACAGTCCTCCTTCTGTGCAAAAAATGGATTTAAAAGTTTATCTGAAGCTAATATGAAGCTTCAGCGTCCAAATGAGTCAAATCAAGTAGATATCTTTCAACATTACAGTCTTTTTAGTGTCAAAGTCCCTCTTTTTGTTACTATACTTCCACCTGCAGCTCAACAGGGAAACACTGTCTGAGGAAACACAAAGAGGGAATTTGATGCTAAAAAGACTGTAAATGTGTCAGATATCCACTTGATATGACTAACTCAGACTGCCAGTATGAACAGGAGGAATGATTACAGCGAGGAAAAACCTCTTTCACTGTTCATATGGACACCTGACTATTGTTTTAAGACACACTTGAGTAACTGTGAACTTGTCCTTTAACGTCCTGTCTCTTAATCCCACAGCGATGGCCGGGCATCATAACGACCGCAACGACAGTTCCCAGATGAAAACGCTTCTTCAACCTGAAGAGCTCTGTAAAAACTGTAAAAAGGACAAAATTGAGCAAGAAAAAGAGCAGAACAGCAAAGACGTCACGAGCGAAGCCAGCTGCTCCTCCTCCTCCTCCTTCCCCTCTTCCTCCTCCTCCTCCACCTCCTCCAGACCCTCCGGTAACGGGGATGTGAGAGATCGACATGTAGAGCGGGATGAACCGGTGCCGACACAGCGGCAGGACGACGCTCCATCATGTTGTCAGCTGGATGATCTGAAGCGACTTCCACAGTGTCAAAGCAAGCTGGGACGTCTGGCCTTCAGCGGTTCACACACTGTCCTCGTAGATGTAAGAATTCGTCCTCTCCAGTTCTAATGTATCCCTTCCCTCCTTGTGTCTGTCTCCAGAGGTGGGAAGTACTCAAGTACTGTACTTGTACTTTACTTGAGTTTTTCCATTTGATGCTATTTTATTCTTCTACTTCACTACATTTATCTGACAGCAAATCACAGAGGTGGAAGAAGAACAGTACCAATACAGCAATATAAAAATACTCCATTACAAGTACGCAAATCTTACTTATTGATTAGTTGTTTGATGTATAAAATTTCCAAAAATGGTGAAGCTGACATCTTCAAATGTCTTGTTTTGTCCCGACCAACAGTCCAAAGATATTCAGTTTACTGTATATCCTCTAGAAGCTGGAATCAGAGAATTTGGATATTTTTTTCACTGATTATCAAAATAGCTAGTGATTCATTTTTCTGTCAGTCAACTAATCTATTAATAAACTAAATGTCACAGCTCTATTTCAAAACAGAAGTTATAGTGCTTCACAATAGAGCAATAGAGCTTACAAAACAGAGATAATGTCAACAAAAACAACAAAATCAATATTACTGTTATTAGCAAACATCAGTTTAAAAAAGTGAGGGAACATAAGTGAGTTCTGAGAAGTTTTTAAAAGTTTGGGTTGAACTGTTGCAGGTTTGGAAGCTGCAGTTTAACCTCTTACAAAAGAGCAGTTTGTAGTTTGTATTCCTTGACTAACTAGGAGATACTTTCCCTCTAAACTTTTCTTTTAATGAACCTTTCAAATGATCCAATATTCAAGATTAGAGAAAAAGTCCAAAAAACTGAAAACAGATTTGTGTATCAGAACTTTGTTTCTTCTTCTTTCCTCTCCCATTAATCATCTCACGACCCCTCAGATTTATCTGCTGACCCTTTGGAGGGGCCCCGACCCCTAGGTTGGGAACCAGTAGACTAAAATAGCTAACTGTATATAAAGTAGTGTAAACTAGCTCCACCTCCAGCAGCTACAACAGTAACATGCTGCTCTAACACTGATGCATCACTATTAATAATCTAATGATGTCATATATAATAATATATCAGTCACAGTGGACATTTTACTGAACATGTACTTTTACTTTTAAGTACATTTTGCGATAATACTTCTGT
The DNA here is from genome assembly GCF_963924715.1 of Thunnus thynnus. Classification (NCBI taxonomy): domain Eukaryota; kingdom Metazoa; phylum Chordata; class Actinopteri; order Scombriformes; family Scombridae; genus Thunnus; species Thunnus thynnus. Next base: position 4,355,224 of record NC_089535.1, read on the forward strand.
ACTTTTACTTGTAATGGGGTATTTTTAAATTAAAGTATTGGTACTTTTACAGTAGTAAAGTATATAAAATTCTCGCAAAAAGCAGTCGTTGTTGTTGTTGTTGAATATAACTATTTTTTTTATTTATTTTTTTACCCAGGTGCTTGCTTTCAACCAGAGAGCAGGACTTAGGCCCCTGAAAGGGAGAGACTTGTGGCACAGTAACTTTGTGAAGATGCCGTGTTCCTCTCACAGTGTCACGATAGTCAAGTCTCCAATCTTCAAGGTGTGTTTGAGGCTATGCACAAGATTAGTTCCTTTTGAAAGAAACCAAACCTGGAAACCAAAAACCGAGATATTTCTTCCAGAAACTGACTTGAACTAGCCAGCTGCACACCAGTAGATGCAAAAATATAGTTTCTCTTGAGGAAATAATGGATTATATCAAATGAATTGAAATGAAATTCATCCTTTGAGATTAAGGGGATCACAATATTGTGATTTATCATAAAAATGAAAAACTTGGCACCTGACTGTAGTTTTAAGACAGATTTGAAAAACTGTAAACCTTTAATCTGGGTGGGAAAGTCAAAGAGAAACTTTACTTTGCACTTTAAAACTGCAACTTTACTGTTTTGGTTCACTCTCAGCGCTCTCATAACGTCGTTTTCAGAGAAAAAGCTCTAAAAAGCCACTGTACACTACCTGCTCAGCACCAAACGGCAAACAGACACAGTTAGCTGTAGACTAGCTGGTGAACATAGTGGAGCATTAAGCAGTCTTTTTTCCCCCACACATTCTTCTGCCTTATCAAAATCTGGCACCTACATTACCCACAATGCAACTCTACTGCCAACAGTTCAGTTGAAGGTTTGGGTGTGTTATGCTAGTAGCGGCTAATGTAGCCTGGAGCTGCTAGCCTCCAGCAGAGATGAGGAGCTACAGAGGTCTGATAACCTCAATTCTTTCTAACTTTTATTACTTTTCAAACTTGTAGTCTTCAGCCCAAACCGACACTGACTCAAGTGACATCACTTGGGGCAGTTTATCAGATTTCCCCTTAAACTGTTTTGGTTCAGTCCCACGGCTCTCATCAATGTTGTTTCCATTATAAAAGCTCTAAAAAGCCACTGTACACTACCTGCTCAGCGCCAAACAGCAAACAGACACAGTTAGCTGTAGACTAGCTGGTGAACATAGTGGAGCATTTAGCAGCTAAAGAGCCAGATATTTCCCTTAGGAGTTGGTAGAGAGCAAAAACAGAGCTAAAAGAGAGTGAATATTGGACTTATATTCACCAGGTGGACAGAAACACGACTCCAAATGAATGATAATGTTGCTCCATAACTGCTGGATGTGGAAATAAGCAACTCTTTGCTAACAAGTTCAACATATCAACTTAAAAAGTGATGATATGTCCCCCAAGTGGCCAAAAAAAAAAAAAATCAGTTATTGCAAGTTTAAAGAGACTTTTTACTGAATGAATCTTTTCCTGTGATAGAATCCCACCCAGACGTCGCGGTGGGAAGTGATCTCCAAAAATCTGGGCGGCCTCGCCAAAAAAACATCAGTGGACGTGGATGATGTGGCGGTACGTTGGCAGCCATGGACAATTTCTCATTTTTGTCATTTATTTAAACTGATTTTTATCTCATCTGTCTCCAAGAAATGTGAAATGTTCAATGTTTCAAACTCTCTCACTAGGAAGCAATCATGAAATATAACCAAAAGTATAAAGACAAGTGGTCTTTTGATGCCCTCGCCAGCTTTGTAAAGGTCAGTGTCCATGTGTGTTCACTCCAAATAATTGAATCTTCAGTTTTGTGATGCCCTCTAGCAATATATTTATAATCCTTCACAGGCTGTCCCAAAAACAGAGAACTACTTTGACACGTTGTTCCCTAAGATCGCAGCGTTGGCCCTGAAGCTTCCTGATTATGTGAAGAAGGTATGAAACTTACTGGAACCAGTGGACGTAGCGTTTTTTTTCATATTGATGGTGATGGTGATGAAGTGTGTTTCCATGTTTTCAGGCCATCCCGCTGCTTCAAAGGGGACACACCTCATCCATCACTCTGTCGCAGGTTCAGATATCCTGCCTGCTCGCCAACGCATTTTTCTGCACTTTCCCTCACCGCAACACCTCCACACCCAACTCAGAGTACCACAACTACCCAACCATTAACTTCAGCAGGTTCGGCAACACAGTTCGATTGCAACCCTTAAATACTTTCTGCATCGTGTGTTCTTGTCTGTGAGTTCACTCTTAATTCTCATTCTGCTTGCAGTCTGTTTGGGATTTGGTCAGACCGGAAGAAGGAAAAGCTGAGGGCCATCATGCATTACTTTAAAGTGGTAACAGATGAGCGTAAGTCTCTGCTGAAGCTCCTCTACTTCCTGTTTGTCAGGTGCATCAGTGTAAATCTGTGACTGTTGTTGAATTCGTTGTAGACACAAAACCGAAAGGACTGGTGACGTTTGAGAGGCGATACCTCCGAGACACAGACAAGCCCGACTGGAAAAGGTAATAATGATTTTAATAATAATATTTATTTATAGAGCACTTTTCAAAACCTTAGTTACAAAGTGCTTTAGACAAGACAGCCAATTAAAATCAACACATTATAAACTGTACTTAGCATTGAGCTTAAAGACGTTTCTAACATCATCATGTCAAAATGACGAAGCATTTGCATGCTGATGTTTAGCAGGTATTGTTATAGAAATCTTGAGCTTGTAAATTCAGAAACTCCAGGAGATATGGATGTCTTCTGCAAAAAGATTTATTGACAAACACAAACATGACTGACTAAGGAGACAGCAGTTACAAATCAAAGTGTCGTTGTAGTGAAATGCAACAGCAAGTCTGAAGGAAAAGAGCTGAACCATTCTCAGTTATTCAGCACCCAGGTGATCTCGTCTCTAGTCACAACATCATTATAAGATTGTTTACTTTAGTGCTGTCTCTATGGCAACAGTCATAAACCCAGGTCAGCTCGACCGCGAAGAAGACAGCTGTCTGTCGCTCACTGTCTGCTTGTCTAAGGAGTGTTTCAAACATGACACATGAAGCAAAATCCCTTCAGAGTAAAATGTTTACCATGTTCATCATCTTAGTTTAGCATGTTAGCATGCTAATCTTGCTAATTAGCAGGAAACACAAAGTACAGCTGATGTGAATGTCATTAATTTTGAAGGTATTTAGTCATAAACCAAAGTATTGGAATATTAAAAATTTTGATTAGATGGTGGCGCCTGATGAAACATAAAGGGAACACCAAAGTGATTACAGTTCATCCTCGGGGGAATATCTGGAGCAAATGTCAATGTAATTCTTCTTATTATTGAGATATTAATTTCACCCCTGTTGCACAAAATACTGCTGAAGCTGATGTTCAGCACCAGTCAAACGTTTAGACACATTTTCTCATTCAAAGTGTGTCCAAACTGAACAGACTGGTGCTGTAAATATCACTTTGCAGGTAGCTGTAATAAACCAAAATATAGGATGAAGTGAAGTTTTGACCTTATGATGGTGCTAGATGAAAAATCAGAGGGTCATCAAATATATAACAATTCATCTTGAGAAGAACATGAGTATCTGAACCAAATTTCACGGCAATCTGTCTAATAGTTGTTGAGACCTTTCACTCAAAACCACAAACCTGATGGTGGCATGAAAGGAACAGTTGGGGGATCAGAGAGATTCATCCTCTGAGGACCATCAATGTCTGAACAAAGTTTAGAGCCAATCCATCCAGTAATTAATTGAAAATTAATTGACTAATCGTCGCAGCTCTAGGACTGACTGACCCACAAACAGACAAACATTGCTGCTAGCATAGCTAATAAAACCGGCACTCTGTATTCAAAACAGAGTTGAGTTGAGTTCTTGCTGGTGTAAATCAGTCGTCTCTGAATTGTTTTTGTTGTTGTTTGTGTTGTAGCTCTAAGTCGACGATGCCTAAACTGTTTGTGTCATGTGGCGACATCGAGACTGAAGGAGAAGGCATGCTACAGGTAAGAACTGACCCGAAGCGACGATGATCAGCAGGTTCAGTCCAGAGCGGACTTTTGACTACTCCTGTGTGTGCAGGTGGATTTTGCTTCCAGTTGGATCGGTGGAGGTGTGCTGGGCTCCGGTCTGGTGCAGGAAGAGATCCTGTTCCTCATGAACCCGGAGCTGATTGTATCCCGCCTCTTCACTGAGAAACTCGGGGACAGCGAGTGTCTGATCATTACAGGTAAAGATGAAATGATTAGTTGATTAATGGATTAGTGGATCAACAGAATGTTTAAATATCTGCCTAATTAACCAAAATTAGGTCATTTATCAAGAAAAGATGTCAAACTTTATCTGCATTTAGCTTCTCCAGGGTGAGGATTTGCAGCTTTTCTTAGTTCAAATCATAGTTAACTGAATGTATTTGGGCTTCGGACTGTTGGTTGGACAAAACAAGACATTTAGGGACATTACCCTTCTTTTGGAGTCTTGTGTCTGTCCACCTGGTGAATGTAAGTCCAATATTCACACACTTCACTTAGCTTTGCTTTTGCTCTCTCTGAGGGAGTTTTAGAGCTTCTTCTCTGAAAACAGCTGCCTACTGCGGCCCAAAAACGATGTTATGAGAGCGTTGAGAGTGAACCAAAACAGTAAAGTTACAGCCGGACAGATAAACAACGAGCTGAAACTCACTGTAAAGCTCCGTAAAGCCGAGAGGAGCTGCAGAGTCACTGACCAACATATTACACACTGACAGCTCATACGTTGTTAATATAAAAAATATTGATTATTGCCACATTAAAGATTAAACAATGAATCAATCTGAAAAGAAGAGTGACGAGTTAATGGATAGTGAGCCGTAGACCTCCGTTTTTGCCCAAAACTATTAAAAACATGTCAGTGAGTTACACCACTGCACTGGGCGACATGTTCCTTCATCACCATGTGTCGTGCCAATTACGCTGGAAGAGAAGGTCCTCCACTTCTCTTTGTTGTTCAAAAAATAAGGAGTCAGAGTACTGAGCAGCAAAAATGCACTTTAATGCCAGGCAATAAAGGAGAGCAATACAGTGTTCATATCAGGGCGTTGTCTTAAATACCCTTGGGTCGGCATAGGTCACGCCTAGTGTCCATCCTCTTTGTTCTTGGCCAATTACACCATTATCATTTCTTTACATCACCTGTTGTTGACCCAAAATCTCTAAAATAGGTTTTGGCCTGAACTGGTCATATCTGGCATGACCAGTTCCATCCAGTTATGCTCTTTTTATTTTTTTTTATAACTGCTAATGATCATATTACACCATTACTGCCAGATCTTCCCCTGGCTCTATTTTTTTTACAGCTCACTCTTGTCATTTTACACCCTTATTTCTTGATCCTCCTCAGAGATTATTTTTAAAAAATATGAAGTTTAATGCATACACATTCAAAGTGAAGTTTAACATGAACATACCCTCCAGTTTATGCAGTGCATTAAGTGAGATTCTTTTAACATTATGTGCCCTTTCATTGATTGTATGTGGTCTGTGAGGTTACAAATTTATTACAATGACAATTTAAGACACTACTACTTATTACTTATGAGATGCAAAATGGAAAAGATCCTAATGGCACAGGGTGGTCATGACAGGTGTCATGAGTCTTCATGAAATTACACCACACATGAACACACACACTGTAGTTCATTTTCAATCCCACACACACCGTCCTGCTGCCAGAAATACTCACTAGAGCACCAAATGTGGATTCATCCGCCGGTGAAAATAGTCCCCAACAAATAGACTATTTCCTCCTGTTTGTTTGTTAAAAACTGCAGTGACCAGCTGTTTTAGGAAATTACTGAGCCTTTTAAAAATATAACTTAATATTTATGAGCTGTTTTTAAAGATTTGTAGGACTCATACAGAGTAGGGGAGTCAGAAAGTATTGACTAACACATTGTTGGTTTTTGGTCTTTTCATGTGATTTATTATTAGCAGCCTTAATGTATAATATCTCCGTCTCTCAGGCTCTCAGCAGTTCAGCGGTTACTGTGGCTTCAGTGACACCTTCGAGTGGGCCGGCCCTCGTGACGACCACCACAGAAGGTATGTGCGTGTTCTTTATATGTGTGTTTTACATTTGAAGTTATTTATTTATTTGTTTTCTCAGAGAGGTGATTCGGTCCTTTTAGGGACGACTGGGATCGGCTGCAGAGGCAGATCCTCGCCATCGACGCGCTGCACTTCAAACACAGAAGAGACCAGTACACTTTGAACAACGTTACACGGGAACTGGACAAGGTGAGGCTTTTCTTTGTGTGTGTTATTCACAATTTTATCATACGACATAATAATCATATAATACGCTCATAATACAAAAACATTCTGATAATACATTACATATATAGAAATTAATTAGCAGTATATCATCATCGTCAACTACTAGTAACAACATCATAAACCATTTTCAATTCATTAAAATGAAGTAAAATTTTAAAAAAATTAAGAAATAATAAAAAATAAAAATTAGAAAATAAAATTTATGTGTATAAAATGTATAAAAAGGAAATGCAAGTGTATAAAATACATTGAAAATGTCAATATCAATAATAATAAACGTAATTAAACTAAATAAATTATGACAGTAATTATATTTAGTCAGATTTTTCCGCTCAATGCAACTGAAGGTTTGATGCTTTCAGTGTGTTTTTAGTTAACAAGGATCTTTTTAATTTGTTGTCTATAAATCTATAAAATCTATTAAATCTTTGTCCAGAAACTGAATGTATTGTTATTATTATTAAAGCCTGTAGGAGCCATTTTCAGTTGAATGTATGTTTGTGTTGTTTATGTTTACACCTCCGACCAAGCGGCACTTCCTTGTTTTTGGTTAAATTGTACTTTAAGGATGTCAGGTTGATCAGTTTCAGGTGTGTTGCTAATTTGTTTGAGAGTCATACAGTCTTTGATTGTGCTCCACCGTGCCCGGTTTTTTATTTAGTCTGATTTTTTTGTGTTTATACTTTATAAACTATCTGAACAGCTGGTGAGCTGTAACACATTATACAATAAATCAGAACTTCTGCAGATCTGAGACGTTTACTGGAAGCATGAAAACGACAAATCTCACAACAGCCCCTCAGTGGCTGTTTAAAGGATACAGACCTGATATAAAAACTCTAACTATAAAATGTAATTTTTATTTCTCTCTAAAAATTGTTTATTTATTATGCATGACTGAACATTCTGCACCGCTGTGTACCTTTAATACATGCAGTTTGTCTGGAGTATTTATATTATAGTGTTTTAAGAGCTGCAACGATTAGTTGATGGACAGAAAATTAATGAGCAACTATTTTCATAACAGATTAATCATTCTGAGTCATTTTTTAACAAATAATTTTCTGGTTCCAGCTTCTCAGATGTGATTATTTTCTAGTTTCTTTAGTCCTCTGTGACAATAAACTGAATATTTTTGGGTTGGGAAACAGTGATTGAAATTTTCTGATATTTTATGGACCAAACGACTAATCGTTTAATCAAGAAAATAATCATCAGATTAATGGATAATGAAATAATCATCATTTGCAGCCCTAGTATTGTTTGGTGAGTGTTTCTTTATTGGTAGTGCAATAAAGTAGAGAAATGGGATGTGTTAGCTTTGATAAAATTCTGTCTCATTTATATAATCTTTGGTTTTCACTTTTATATGATTTTATTGTGTCCTTGAAGGCATACTGTGGATTTAAGAGTCATGGTCACAGCGAGCCGGACATCGCCACGGGGAAGTGGGGTTGTGGAGCCTTCAATGGAGACCCACAGCTCAAAGGTACACTTCTTCTTCATCTATCCATCTATTGATTTCTCACTGAAGAACAAATAATAGATTATGTAAGACTTTGTCTTTGTCTTCCATTCATGTTCAGCTGTGATCCAGTTGATGGCAGCAGCGAAGGCCAATAGAGGAGTCGCCTTCTTTACCTTTAGGGATGAACACCTGAAGCAAGGCCTGGAGCAGATCTACAACCTGCTGGTCAAAGAGGGGATTACAGTTGGTGAGTATCTCAAAAAAAAAAAAAAAAAAAGGTAGGAGTGTTGAATGTTTCTCAAGCTCTGAACTTTGGTTTGATTAATGTTCAAACTTTCTTCACAGGGAAGCTGTACGGACTTCTGAAGAACTTCTGTGCAGAGCAGCGCTCTGATGGATTTCACTTGGATCTGTTTGAGTTCATCAAGAACTCTGTCAGATGTTCCCGGAGTCTGCTGTGAAGACAGAAAAATGTCTGCTTTCTGAATGTGCACTAAAAACTCACGGGAAAAATAAATCACAGAAATGAAGTATCTACTTAATCATCTGTTGTCTATAGAGAGAGAGCATGCAACAAATGTTCCAAGCTGGAATTAAAGGACAGGTTCACAATTTATCAAGTGTGTCTTAAAACAACAGTCAGGTGTCTGTAATCATTCCTCCTGTTCATACTGGCTGTTAAAAGATCCTACAAATGTGTTTTCAATGTAAGTGATGGAGGCCAAAATCCACAGTGTGTCCACACAGTCATTTAAAAGTTGATATGAAGCTTATATGAGTCTTCATCAGTCTGAGTTAGTCATATCAAGTGGATATCTGACACATTTACAGTCTTTTTAGCATCAAATTCCCTCTTTGTGTTTCCTTGGACAGTGTTTCCCTGTTGAGCTGCGGTGGAAGTATAGTAACAAAAAGAGGAACTTTGGCACTAAAAAGACTGTGACATTGAAAGATATCTACTTGATTTGACTCATTTGGACGCTGAAGCCTCATATTAGCTTCAGCGTCAGAACACCTGGAAACACACTTTGATGTGGAAAATGAGTTCATCTTTAATGGACTAACTGTTCTTAAAGTTAAATTTAAGTTAATTGACAGAGACTTAATTGTAATGATCTATAATGTTGTAATTACATCTTGACTGTAACAGTTTTATCCTTTACTGCCTTAGTTTTGATTGATCAGTTCTAGTAATATCTCACCTGAGAAGAAAACCACAAGACAAAAAACATCTTAAGCACTTCCTCCTGTGAGTGTTTGTTTTATTTGTTTCACACACCCAAAAGGCACACAAAAGGTAAAATACAAACATACAAAATCACCAATACATTTTAAATATTAGTGTTCAAAAATTGCACTATAAAATAAGTGTAGGATTATAGTAATGTAGAGAAGCAGTTTTGCCATATTACAAGTATGAACAACAGTTACTGGGAGTGATCATTATTGTTCCAAATCAAATGTTTTTGACAGCAAGACATTTCTAACAAAAAGGAATATATTAAATGTACATTTACATTCCAAGATAACGCCACGATATTTGATAGAAAACTGTCGACATGATGTTTTATTTCAAAGGAAGATGAAGATTCTCAGCTTGTCTAGTTGGATAATTATGATATTGTGAATAATTAATAAAATAATATCTAAAACTGTAATGTAAATCTGCATTCTTATATCTCACTTTAAAGACAAATGTACTGATTTGAAGAATGTTAATGTCAAAAATAGTCAATAACTGCTGTTTAAAAAAAGAGATTCACTTGGTGCAACAGGTTTGGAAAAAGTTGTTAATACAGATAAGTACAGATAAGTTGGAAAAGTACTCGCCGAAAGAATATTACAGTATGTTAAATATAGATAAATTAAACTATAATATAATGTTAAGAAAAATGTACAAAACCCCTTATTTTTCTCAGAATCTTAAGAGATTTGGTGATTTTATTGCAGACAAAACCAAACTGCTTTCTCAGTTTATCATCAACCAGAAAACCTAAAAAACATGTTGAAACTTTGATTATTTCTTCATTATCAACATAAAGTTTAATTTGCTCACTCATACATGAAACTAGACATTTTGACATTTAATGAAAACTTATTTGTTTGAAACCATATTAAGTTATTGAGAAGATCATTATTTAGTTCTCTAATGAGAGTTATTAAATGTCTTATTTGATATGAAAAGGTTGGTGTCATCTGCAAAGTGTAAGATAATTTATATAAAAAAGAAATAATAAAGGTCCTAATGTGGATCCTTGTGGTACACCATATTGCATTATATTTCTTTTTGACTCACAACCATTAATAAAAACATATTGTTTTCTTTTAAGAACATTACTGAGTCACTTATAAACATTACCATAAAAGCAGTATCTATACAAGTTGAAAAAGTCTAAAACTATAACTTACTGCCTACTCATTAGTCTCTACAGCTGTATAAATTTTATCGGTAAGTTCTAAAAGTGCCATATAAGTTGAATGATCTTTACAGCATCAATATTGGTGATTATACAGAATGTTATATGAGTTCAAGTGTTCCAGGATTATTTTATACACAAGTTTTTCCAAAATCTTTGACAAACATGGCAATATTGAAATTGGACTATAGTTTGTAAAGGATCCTGGATCACCTGTTTTAAATAGTGAAAAAACTTCAGCCATTTTTAGGTCAGAAGGTATGATGCAAGTGTCCATGAAAACGCAAAAATTAATGTTAAAGGCTCAGTGATAGGAGATGCAAATTTCATCATGATCGAGCTGATTTTTTTCATTTTAATATAATATTCACCTCCTTAAAGTCAGGCAGATCAAAATTACTAAAAGATGGAAAAGAACCCTTTATATAATATAACGCACTGAAACAATTAAAGTCAAGCAAGATGAATGTATCGTAACGTTTTTAATCAACTTCTATCTTCTCTTGTCTGTATTTTCATGTTTGGGCAGAAAGAGAACTCTTTAATCAAACTGAAACTGTCAAACAAAAAAGGATAATTGAAAACAAACCAATCATCTGTTTTCTGTTATTATTGCTTTAAGTGAAATTTCTGCCTGTTTCAAATCATCTAAGAGTTAAACTACAGAGCTGATTCATGATGATTGATGTCAGATGTGTTACTGGATAAAAAAAAAAATACTCCAGCAGCACTGTTCAACAGGAACTATAATCTTTATTTGCTGTAAACAATAAAACATACAACACTATATGAAAATAAATACATTCTTCAATTCTGAGGAGCTGAGGAATCTCATCATCATGTCTTTACATAAGTAACGACCACTGCATGGCATGATTTTTATTCAGATGAAACTGTAATTTCAAGTAATCTGTTACATTTGGCACAAACAGAGACGCTGACAGTGATGCGGCAGGACGGTGAGTGAATGTGAGTGTGTGTTTAAATGTAGATGAAACCTAAAACAGGTGGTTTCTCTCTGAATATGTGCGATAACAACCCCGGGTCACTTTAACGTGACTGCTGATAAAAAAAAGTGCAGAAATATCTTGATCTGTTTCTCTTCATGCTTCAGCTGATACAGATTCTATGCAGACGGCAGGCATGATGTTTTCAAGAAGTCTCACTTTTAAAAATGCTTTTCAGTGTCTCTAATTATATCTGAGCTAACTCACATCACAAAGGTGCTTAAAAATATTCATACTATTCCTAATTTCAACCATTCAGCGATTTTAGCTCAGCCCAAATATCTCAAATTAAATGTGTTTTTTTCTCTCACCAATATCAGGTTATGATGCTTTGCAGGGTTGCTGAGTTGTATGTGGCCACTATCACACTATTAAGAAATATTGTTTTATATAAACATTCAAATCCAGTTTAAAGGAATAGAATGAGAAGAGCATGGCTAGCTTAGCTTAGAGTAAAGACTGGAAGCAGAGGGAAACAGCTAGCCTAGCTCTGTCTACCAGCACCTCTACAGCTCTCTAACGTTCAGAGCCCCCAAAGTCCTGAGAGATTTTTAAATCTTGTTCGCACAAGTTATTTAGTTGTGCAGACAAGATATGGATAAAAAAATATCTTTTGGAACGTTGGGGTTTCCGTAGAAAAGTCACTGCATCCGGCGAAGAAATAATCCCACAAATAACTTTCCATAAAACCTTAAATTGTCATTTTGACACGTTTTTTGTAAGGATTACTGCCGCATTCATGTCACATAGGAGGAGTTACTGTAACTAAGAGTTCCTGACTTGTAAATAGCGTTCCCTCAACATCCAAGTCATAACTATGACTGGGAAACTATTATTCTGAAAGCTTCAATATATCCGACTTGGTACTTAATAAAACGTAAGTGCCTGATAACCAAGCACACATGGACGCCTCAGATCAGCCAAAGTCAAGTCAAGTCAAGTCAATTTTATTTATAAAGCCCAATATCATAAATCACAAATTTGCCTCTTTCTGGACGTTGTCCAACGTTCAGTATTATTAAACCCAAATTTAAACCTGCAGCGCAGAACTTTTACATGAAGTTATTATAATAACTAAGTTCAGGAACAAGACCACGCCCTGCTCCTTCTCACCAATTCACAACACCTGCGCCTGGTTAACCCAAATCACCTGTGCCTCTCGGCCATATACCTGCGCGCATATATAAGCACACCTAGCCTCCACCTCTCCTGTTCGTCTCAGTTCTCTCAAACCCCACCCCCCCACTGTTAGCACTGTAGCCTCACAGCAAGAAGGTCCTGGGTTACGAACTCAAGCCGTTCCGGGGCCTTTCTGTGGAACCACTGGGGGATGATGAAGCAAAAAATTGCTCATCGAGACGTGCCCCCACCCTGAGTCTCCATCCCCGGGTTCCTAGACGCTCCAACCTCAACTCAACTCCAAACGGTCACTATCCATCCAATTCGACTCCACCATGACGGCGACCCACATCCGGCATGAACGTGGCATAACCATATGTGTTATATAGTGAACTTTAGAGGTGCTGGTAGGTGTTTTTTTATTACCTTTGGTCAGAGAAAGTGATTGCATACAGTATTTTGTTAGTAATCTGGATGTGCAGAGCAGAGCAAGTTACTGTATGATTATTTTGTAATTATTAAAATAAAAGCAAATTAAACCTAAAGCGAAAACTCTTTGTATTACAAATAAATTTTGTATAAAGTCATACATTCAATGCAGGTTTTCTTACATAATTTCTTCCTATCTGTGCCCATAACTGTGAAGACGAGGTCTTAATGGTAACAGTGTTAGAAGTAGTCGATCGTTGTGCGTATTGTTTGAAGATTTCACCTGTTAACAGGCCTGATATGTGAATATTGTGGAAAAACACATCAATGCAAAATGTTGTAGGCAAAAGGGGGAAGTCTGTTTGCTGCACCGAAGTCTTGCTGCATGTGTTGGGAGAGTGGATGGAGGTGTAGAAGACTTGTTACGCTTTTCCTGAGAATGCCTCCAGATCGAATGCAGTGTCCAGTAGACGCTGCAGCTCCGTGAGGTGAGTTTGTTTGTTCCCAGTGGCTGGAGCTGCTGCAGGCTCACGGCCAGCATACCTACAAACACACACACGCACACACACACACATAATGAATATACATACATTCACAGCAGAGATATAATTTTTTTTGGTACCATCCCAGGAACTAAAACAACTTACCAAACGGGCTGGGAGTGGTTGATGGTGGTGCGGATGCGAGGCTTGACGTAGTCGTAGTAGCCCTGGTTCTTGTGCTCTTCCTGACACCACACCAGATCAGCATTTGGATAACGCTCCGTCTCTGCTTTCACCAGGTCAAAGGGGAACGGTGACAACTACAAAGAAAAGAGAGAAAATCAGCTGTTGAGACTTAAAACTGAAACCCCGCTAGTGACTGGCTGTGACACTGCAGTTTGAGTCAACAGGACCTACATTTTACTCCATATTCTGAAATTTGAATCAATATTTTCAGACTTTCACTCCGTATTTGGGCTTCTGTTGGACCTTGGATGCAGCACCGACACTCTAACATTACCTGTTCGACGCGGACAACAGCTACGGTATCGTCCATGCCTCTATTGTTGCGCTCTCGGGTAAGCTCATAGTAGATTTTTCCGGAGCAGAGAAGAATTCTCTTCACCTTCTCTGGGTTTGCAGCTGCAGGACCGTCATCTGGGATTATACGCTTGAAGTGGGTTCCTGCAGGAAGAGGAGAGATTTACTTTTTTACCTGCACAATTTTTCTTTTCATCCTGAGTTTCCTGCAGTTTTTCCTGCCAGTACTCACCTGGCAGCATGTCATCAAAGCTGGACTTGGCTTCAGGGTGGCGCAACAGCGACTTGGGAGTAAAAACTATCAGCTGGAGATAAAGAGAGAGTAAAAACAAGTTCAGTGACTTGAACCTGTAATTATCATGTGTGTGTGTATTGTGAGTCATGGTTCATGTGTGTCACTCACAGGCTTCCTGAAGGGCTGCAGGATCTGTCTGCGGAGAACATGGTAGTAGTTTGCAGGAGTCGAGCAGTTGACAACGATCCAGTTACAGTCGTACAGCTGACGCATTGCAAAGTCCTCTGACAGTTTCTGACAAAGAAGCAGGGTTAAAAAATGAGATGCAAGCAAGAACAAACTTTCGTATATAATATCACATTAACAGGCAATCACTCAGATGATTGCAGACACACGGATTCAGACTGTTTCTGACACAAACTCACAGGGAAAACATCAGGGTCGTCGTTGCACATCTGGAGGAACCTTTCAGGGCGGGCAGACGAGTGTTCTGGACCCTGAGGGAAGGAGAGAAGATGGAAAAACACTCAGGAATCGAATAGTTATATTAAATAATCTCACCTCACACCCACTAATCTCAGTTTATATACCAAAGATCTAGGTGTCATGTTTGACTGTGTTCAAATTTGACAATCAGCAGTAGCACACACATAAGGTCAAAAGCAAAAATGAAATCCTGTCTTTCTTTTGAAGATCTGGAGCCTCTCGCGTCCTTTTATTAGCTTGCGTCTCAACTACTGCAGCTCTCTTTATGTGGGAGTCAGTTCCCTGTCTCACCTGCAGCAGCAAGACTCCTCACTGGCACCAAGAACAAAAACCACAGAACCGCTGTACTGGCCTCCCTTCACAAGTTTCCAGTAAAATATATTTTAAGATTCTGACAGCACGTCAGTTGATATTCTACATCCAGACCCGTCAGATCCTCTGATCACTTACTTCTCTCTGTTCCACCTTCTCAATCTAATCCAAAACTGACCGAGCTTCTTCCATCGGTCAACACCTGTTGTTTTTAAATGTGCTCTAAAGATAAAGTTGACTTGTTTTGACTATATATTTTATTTAAAATGGACAGCACTGACTACAAGGTGTCATTACAGCATCAGTTCACTAAGATCACACAGCCTGAGACCCTGTTTACACTTGGTTTTAAAATGCGTTTTGGTCGATTGGATCATAAGTGGACAAGTGTAAACGACCACCAAGAAGCTTTGTGATCTGATCACTTAAACCACTTGCGGAGGTGGTCTGAGATGCACCTGACCACATATCCTTTGTAGTCTAAACACTAATGCGTCCTGATGCGTCCCCGACAAAGACGTAACAGGAAAATACATCATCAATGCAGGACATGGTGGTCGATTTGGTGACTTTGTCCTGCAAATCTAAACAGTTGGAAGCCCGTAAATGTATTTAAGTTCTTGAGACATTTTTGTTTTCTTAGCTAACCCATGTGAAAAAAATCTGGTGCTTGTCTGGCGACAGACTGACGTAATAACTGTATGTAGGCAGTAACGAAATCTGAACACAAGTGGTCACCTGGACACCTTGGAGACACATGATAGACACAGGTGTGAACGGCGATGTGTCACCAAATGTCACTGAAACACATTTTAAAACCAAGTTTAGATAAATGCAGAATGTGGCAGATCGAGTTTCTCAGTTCCTACCATTCCCTCCATGCCGTGAGGAAGCAACAGCACGATCCCGTTCTGTCGGACCCACTTGGCCTGGCCTGAACTGATGAATTGGTCGATGATACACTGAGCTGTGTTATGAAAGTCTCCGAACTGGGCTTCCCAAACAACCAGAGCGTTGGGACTGGCCATGGCGAAGCCTAACTCAAAACCTGCACGCAGAAGAGAAAGAATACATTCAGTGATAAGCAAAGTGACGTCAGGACAACCCACACTGACACATTAATGAAGTGTTTTAGACAGATGTTCATCTCGCGAAACTATTGAATAATCTGCCAATCATTTTCTCGATTAAATGTTTTGTCTACAAAATGGCAGAAAAATCGTGAAAATTTATAATTTCATGATAATGTCTTCAAAAGTCTTGTTTTGTCTGATCAATGGTCCAAAATCCAAAGATCTTCAGTTTCATGTATGATACAGAAAAGCAGCAAATCTTCACATTTGAGGAGATTGCAACCAGCAATATTTGGGCATTTTAGTTTAAGAAATTACTAAAACAGTTATTTGATTATCAAAATAGTTGAGAATTAATTTTCTGTCGATCAACTAATCATTACAGCTCTAGTGTGCTGCATGTTAATACCCGCAGCATTGCTGTTTCCAATTTCAGCAACTGAATGATGTAAAAGGCTCATAATCGTGCTTCTTATATACATATAAAAACAATTAGGGGTGCAACTAAAGATTTTTTTTATTATCGATTAATCAATTACTGACTTGGTTTGTCTCTAAAATGTCAGAAAATAGTAAAAATGTCCGTTCTAAGATCCCATGGTGACATTTTCAAATGTCTTGTTTTGTCCAATCAACAGTCCAAAATCCAAAGAAATTCAGTTTACTATCATGTATGACACAGAAAAGCTTCCAGTCATCACATTTGAGAAGCTGCAACAAGCACAGTTTTGGCATTTTTACTTAAAAAAATGACTAAAATGATTAAATCGATTGACCAACAATTATTCAATAATCAAAATAGGTTTATTCAGGCATGAGACCTACATGTAAAAGGGAACATACTCTGTTATATCCTTATTCCTGTTCTGATGTTGGATGTTAAACATGGTCAAAGTAAAAAATGTTCCCTGCATCAACAAGCCCAGGTTTCAGCTGCTCTAAACGTTTCGTTTTTAAATTTTCTCAATGAGAGGATGTCAGCTCGGCACATGTCCATAAACGTGCCTCTGTTCTGTAATCTTTGCTGTTGTGGTTGTTGACTTTGTCCACTCTCATATTTCAGATCGGATTCAGGCTCCAACATGTACGGATGTATTTGAGAAGTTGCCATTTGGAGTAAAGAACGAGATAATGAAGTGAAATCCTGCTACTGTAGTTTATTGACGTAGCTTACGAAGCTTCCTGAAGCTGACCAATCAGAACAGAGTGGGCTCATCGGGGGGGGGGGGGGTTTAAAGAGACAGGAGCTTAAACGGCTGAGGCTGATATATCCCTGTTAAATTGCCATCACGTTCAATTTCAGGTCTGAAAGGGGCTAAATGCAGCAAACAATGATTATTTGAAGAGATTATTTGTGTGTGCATGCTGCTCACCTAATACTCCATATTCAGACAGAGAGCTGTTGCAGACAGTGTAAGGAGCCTGATTGGGGGAGATGTGGTTCATTGGGATGCAGATCCTCTTATCAACATTCTGGTCGTGAAGAACATGATGTCGATGGCTGTGAAGCAAATTAGAGAAACAGAGAAGACGGTGATCATGGATAAGTGGTGAAAGTTCATTTTATTTTCCTCCATGGGTGTATTTGGTGGTACCTGAAGGTGCCCCTCTCCACATCCTGTCCACTGAGGCGTATATGGATCCCTTCTTTGAGCAGAGAGCCAAAGGCCATGTACTCCCCGAGAGCCCAGTCACACACTCGCTGGCTCACCATATTTGCACGGCCCTTTAGGATGCGACTTAAACCTAAAACATGAACACGGGCAGAAATTTGCAGTGTGAAATCGAGTGAGAACACGGTCATAGAATATTCATCAGAGAGGAGAGTACCTCCATGTATAGTGAAGTCTTCCACCGGCACTGAGGAGGCAATTTTTCCAATATGGCTGAGCTCCTCTTCGCTGATGCCAGTGGAAGGGCAGTTCATACTTTTGGGCTGTCCCTCCAGTGTGAAAAAATCTATCAACACACAAACACATACAAAAACATTACTATGGAGGCCGATGTCTGCCAGGTTAGAAGATAAAAGTAAAAATATACATGAAAAGTCAACATTATGAGATGCTATGTCAACTTTTTATAAGTAAATTAAATCTAACTGTATCCTAAATTTTGTAATTTGTAATCATATCACAATTTTGGCTAAGTATCTCAGTTTTGACTTAGTATCTTATAATTTTGACTTAGTATCTTATAATTTTGTTTAAATATCTCACAATTATCATATTATCAATTATCATTTTGACTAAGTATCTTAATTTTCAAAGTAGAGTATATCATTGACTACGTATCTCATAATAATTTACTTAATATCTCCCAATTTTGACTAAGTATCATCATTTTCACAAATTATCCCATAATTTTGACATAATATTTGACAATTTTGACTTAGTATCTCACAATTTTGACTAAGTATCATCACTTTCACAAATTATCTCATAATTTTGACATAATATCTGACAATTTTGAGTTAGTATCTCACAATTTTAACAAAGTATCTCATAGTAATTGACTAAATGTCTCACAATTATCATATTATCAATTATCATTTTGACTAAGTATCTTAATTTTCAAAGTACAGTATATCATTGACTAAGTATCTCATAAAAATTGACTTAATATCTCCCAATTTTGACTAAGTATCATCATTTTCACAAATTATCTCATAATTTTGACATAATATCTCACAATTTTGAGTTAGTATCTCACAATTTTAACAAAGTATCTCATAGTTTTGACTACGTATCTCATAATAATTGATTTAATATCTCACAATTTTGACTCAGTATCATCATTTTGACTGGGTATCTCATCATTCTGACAAAATTTTGACTAAGTATCTCATAACTGTGACTATCTCACAATTATAACCAAGTATTTCATTATTTTGACTAAGTATCATAATTTTTAATTAATATTTAAAAAAATGACTAAGTATCTAATAATTTTGGCTAATTATTGCACAATTTCTAATGTATCCAATAGTTTTGATTTAGCATGAGCTTTTTGTGTTTTTAATTGTGCCTAACTTTTGATTTTACTTTTTTCTTTGTGGCCTTTCCTCAAACTCACAGACAGATGAAAACAAAAGCTCTTACCAGGCCAAGGTGAGTCTAGCCAGTGTTTGATATGAAGGATCTTCTCATCTTTAGAGCGAGTGTAAGCTTCCTCACAGATTTTGTCGTACCTGGCGACTTCCTCCTGAAAGAGATGGATGCAAGTTAGGTGTGTGAAAGAGAAAATCTTAAAAGAGTACCACAATAAGGCAGTAAATAACATTATATTAGACATGCCTTGTTTAAATGGCATTTAACAATACAAAATAACAGACTTCAAAGTCCTATATTACCCTTGTTGTCCATGTTTTAAGTCGTGCAACATGCCTAAATACTGTATGATACAGATTAACAGCTCGTCAAGCAAATATTCCAGGAACTGTGGAGCCACAGGAACTAAACTAGGAACTTTAAATTCTCTTTGTACATTCCTGTTTGTATTTTCACTGCATCTGAAGAACCACGAAGCAAATTAGTCTCATAACAGATTAAAAAAAACAAGGGAGGCATTTTCACAAAGTCGTCTTTGTTATTTCTTTACTTCTATTTAAAGTAAGTAGCTCTTCACAGCAATTTCAGATCAATTTGCAGCAACTCAGAAATTACAAATATCAAATATTCTATCTTGTTGCTGCTGCTACTACAACAGAGAAAAATCTGACTGAAACGTGAGCAAGTTTTAAATTTGCTTCTCACTCTCTTTTGTAGTTTTCATTGTGTGATACTATTTGATCACAAGCTTGTCCTTGCAGTTAAATATTCAGGTTGTTGAGATGCTCCATTATGTCACACAGAGCAGAGCCATCTGTCAGTGACAGCTTTCCCCTCACTCACAATGAAACCTGTTTTCCACTCTCATCTCACTCATCGCCTTTCTTTGTATAAAGTGCTGCCGCTGTGTAGAAAGAAACAGCGTCTTCAGATTAAAAGTAAGCTCAAAGTAAATATGACAAAGAGGCTTTTTTGTGGTGCCAATAACACAGAAGCCAGATTCAAATTTATGACATAATAAATCCAAACCAAGGGACTTCAATTTTACAAATCATTGTTACAATCATAAGCAAGTTACAGGCGTGCAGTTTTCTTTACCTCATAGTCTTGCATCGTGATGACTCCCTCAGCGATGACTTTCTCTGCAAACTTCTGCAGGACTCCTTTCTGCTTCTTGATCTGCTTGTACATCAGCGGCTGTGTGAACATCGGCTCGTCCATCTCATTATGGCCGTTTCGCCTGTAACACACCTGAAAGAGGAGATAAAGGTTTAGATATGCTTTTCTTATGATACATTTCTCTTGTTGACATAATCAAGAAAATGTATTTTTTAACTTCTCTGGTCTCTCATCCCGCATGATGAAATTGCATTTTTATTCATTATTATGTAAAACATTAGTGAGTCACTCTGAATTTCAGTGCTTAGTCTCCTAAGATGGTGATCTGTATTTGGCTAATTTCCACAAATTCAGGGTTCCCATAGTCTCACACTGCAAAACCAGGATCAGGGTTTTTGCAGGGTTTCACAAACTTAAATTTAAGCAGCAGAAAATGGATCAGTGACCAGTGAAAAATGATTAATTCATTTAGGTTTTTGCTAAAAACCAACTGAAACTCCACAAAAAGGATTAAACAGCTTCCTGCAGTGCAATCTAATGTTGAAACAATGCATTTTTAGGGTGCATAACATCTGTCTACAACAGCAAAGAGAAAATATTTGAGACTTCTAACTTCAAGAGTTTTTATTACCATTTAAATGCATTTTTAAGACTTTTCAATGCCATTTTTAGGACTTTTCAAGACCTGCAGATACCCAAATGATGTTCCAGCATTGTAGAAATTCTAAAACTACCGTCATTTTTGGATTTTTACATGTCTAATTACCTGCCTTGTGCACATTTTTGCTTCCTTTCAGTGCCCCACCACCTTTTTCTTCTATGGCTAATTTACTTGAACTGCATTGTGTTGGTCTGTTGACCCCAAGAACACAGACAGGAAATGTGAGCGTAAGAATGCAGATTACAACAGCAGCTAGTGTTGGATTTATTAATACAGACGGGGTTTCCTACATTAGTCCTAGTGTACAGTTCTATTCTGAGCTGCGAAAACAGGCAAGGTTAACAATTGTCTCTTTCACCTGTTTTTCTCTTTTTGTTTTTAACTTTTAACTCTCTTACATGAACCTTTCCTGTCTCTACCTGCATGCTGGCTCTCTGAAAATAACACAGAACGCTCTCGGGGATTTCAGAGAAAGGTGTGCAAAAAGGCTGCAAGGTACCTCTTTGACTTTCAAATGTTCCTCACAGCTGGTTGCTCAGTTTCCCTCACCTGTCTCGTTAAGCCTCATTAAGCTCTCAATTTCTTCATTTTCTAGGAAGCTTCAGCCAACACAATAAATTCCAGTAGATGATTAAAATGTCTTGATATTCAATGACTTAATTCTCTAAAGAACATTTACCTTTTGTAACACCAAGGCATGCCATGTATTTTTTCAGGTCAAGTCAAGTCAAGGCAAGTAAATTTTTTATTATATGGCGCCAAATCACAACCGAAGTTCTCTCAGGGCACATTTCACATAGAACAGGTCTAGATTGTACTCTTTAATTTACAGACACCCAACATTCCTCCATGTGCAGCACTTGGTGACAGCGGCAAGGAAAAACTCCCCTTTAACGGGAAGAAACCTTGAGCAGGACCGGGCTCTAGGTGGACCGCCATCTGCCTTGTCAACCAGTCAAGTTAGGCTATTCAGAAATGCCACCATTTCTCCCTGTGAGTAGTATTATACATGCTCCAGGTGACTTTTTATGGAAAAAAAAAGTAAATTAGAATTTTGTAATTTTTTATTTTTTTGTCCAGAACATTTGAATCTAGTAGTATCCACATCTGGATGGACAGAGGAGATTGTGAGGGTTTCAGGGATATAAGTGTTGACGTTGATGAGGACATTCTCAGCCTTAGTAATGTCAAAAAATGTGTTGATAGTGACAAACAAACAAATTACAGAAACACAATTTTCATTAATTTGACCACTCTGATTGTGTAGGCATCAATATGTTTTGTGACATCATTCTGATTGATATCAAGTTGTGATAAAGAAACGTTTTTTGGAAAAGAAAACTTGGCGAATGAGCTCCATGGAATAACATGATGTTTTTCCTTCTCAACACTTCCAGTTTACACACATGAACTGTAAAAACTTTTAATCGAGAAAAAAGTCTGAAATGTGATTATTATGAACCAAGACCTCAAGTTATAAGGAGCTTCCTTTTTCTGTGATTTCAAAATGGATTTTCTGATGCTCATCCGTAGCAGATTGTTGAGAGACGGACATCTTTGTAAAGGGGAAGTTAAGCAGATTTTTACAGTGTGTTTATGGTGTTTGTGTGTTCTGATTTAATAATGATTTTGAGATAAAAGGTATGAACTTTGAGGTAAATTACAGGTGCATAGTGTTAAATATCCCCAAACTACAATTTCATCAGTGGAAACTCGCTGTGTAATGCATGTAGTCATTGAGAACAACCTACCAGGTCAACGACCACATCTTTATGGAAGGTGTTCCTCCATTCAGCTGCTACGTTGCACACATACATCACAGCCTCTGGGTCATCTGCGTTGACGTGAAAGATGGGAGCGTTGACCACCCGAGCTACGTCTGTAGGATACGGAGATGAACGCGCCATCCTGGGATCTGTGGTGAAGCCGATCTGTGTGGATGAGAGTAATTATATGCAAACAGTTAAGAAAAATAAGTTTCCTAATATTTACAATTTAATGTCCTGATAAAGAAACTGATACAACTTAAAGATGAGATTCAAAGCTGTTATTAGACACTGAGTCTTCAATTCAAACCAGCACGGTTCACACAGCATTTCTGGATCCATTATGTGGTTTGTATCTAAAAATCAACTCTCTTCTAGTGTTATTTCAGTCTGTGCATTCAATTAAGTTTTCAGTGTCCCTGCTTTCCCTCAACCTGCCAACATCTGCTTCAGCACGATTTCCTTTATACTTATTTGTGCTCAGTATGTGATGATTCATTGCTGTTATCTGATATAAATACGCTTCCATACATGCAGGCCAGTGATTCAGTACTTCAAGAAAATAACTGGTATTATATTCAATGTAAGTATAAATATATTTTTGGACTCAAACCATTTCAAAAACACAGCACATGATATTGAAATCAAATTTCATAAAAAGAGATTAGTTTAATATGGGGCTAAAAACAAACACTACAATAATGGAAGTCCATATAATATATTTACAGTAATTGTGTGTTTCTCCCACAGTCTGATCCACATAACGTTTCTTATTTGGCAGATATAATTTTCTCAAAGGTGCTTTAACGGCTAATTCTCTCCTGCATTCCTGTCTGGCTGAAGTCAGACAGACAGTGAGTGTTTGCCAGACATATGAACATGATATCATGCTATGTCTCAATCAGAGCCCACAGGAAGTACGTACCTGGTTGTTGACCACCACATGTATGGTGCCGTGGGTGGTGTACGACGGCAGGTCAGACAGGTGGAAGGTCTCGTACACGATACCCTGGCCTGCAAACGCAGCATCGCCGTGAAGCAGGATAGACATCACCTGGGGAATCATTCATCAGGTTACAAATATGATACAAACACAGATGTGTTGGCCAGATGTTTGTATGACAAGACGAAGAGTCTACAGCCATGCTAGCAGCTAAATGGTCACATCATCATGCTAACATGCTCACAATGATAATGCTAAGATTGGGGTTTAAAATAAATTTATATAAAATGCAATTTAATACCTTTGTCACAGTCACACCAGTCAAAGAATGATGGGAAACCATTCAGGACAATGAGGCCTAGTATTATTTATTAAATACATGAATTTATTGTCATTTATATCACATTATTATCTGTACTTCCCAGCTGTATATAACAATAATTAATAATTAATAATATAATTAATCATTTAACCTGGACCCAAGTAAGTGGCAGAAAGTTGATGGATTTTATTAATCAGTTCAAAAATGATAAATTATTTAAATTTTTGGTAAAATCTTGACTTGTCTACAGTGAGCTGATGAGCTACTGTAGCTGCAGTAGTGACAGTGTTCGCTGCAGGTCTGATGCTGCTGACTGAAACTCCACAAAAAAAAGATTAAACAGCTTCCTGCAGCACAATCCACTGTTGCACCATCTCACTGTAGTTTATAGATGTAAAACATCTACCAACAGCTTGCAAATACATTGAAAAAAAACCTTACAACTAATGATATTGTCTGCAGCAGGAAAGAGACAATATGTAAGTCCTTTGGACTGGAAATGTAAGACTTTAAGACCTTCTATAAGGGCTTCTTTGTTTGAAGGAACTGAATTCATTGCTTTTTAAGATCAGATGTTTACCATGTTCACTGTTTTAGTTTAGGCTCAAAGTTATTGTTATTCATCCTCATGAATGTTTGTGCTGAATTTCATTTCAATCTGTCTAGTAGCTGTTGAGATATTTCAATCAAAACCAACAATGTCAACCTGCTGGTGACTGGAGGAAAACTCAGAGGATCACCAAAGTCATGAGGATTCATCCTCTCGGAACCATGAACGTCTGAACCAAATTGTGTGCTAATCCATCAAGTAGATGTTGAGATATTTCACTGAATAAGAGAAAACTTTGCCTCAATGCTAGTGCTAAGCAAAAGGTCAGAGGATCACCAAAGTCAGGGGGATTCATCCTTTGTGAACCATGAATATCAGTACTTAAGTTCAGGGAAATCCATCCAACAGCTGTTGAGATATTTCAGTCTGGACCAAAGTGCCATCCCTAGAGCCGCTCAGCTAGCATGGCTAGAAACATAAACCAGCGTACCCGCTTGCCCTCCGTGTCTCCGCAGTAGAACTGCTCAGCTTTGGTCTTCCCCTGCACCACTGGGTCCACTGCTTCCAGGTGGGACGGGTTCGCCATGAGAGACATTGAGATGTCCCTTTTGCTGACCCGGTTCATCCTCTTGTGATACATCCCCAAATGATATTTCACATCACCAGAACCCTGAGAGCAGACAATAAAGAAAGAGTTAAAGCTTATTAGCACATTTAGCTTTAAACAGTCACAAACTGTTTGACCTTGATTATCCAGAACAAAGCCACAACTTGTGCTGAATGATCAGTCATTTGAAAGAAAATTAATCAATATATTTTGACAGTCAATTCATCATTTTGGTCATTTATCAAGATGAAATGCCAAACATTTCCTGGTTCCAGCTTCAGTGTTTATGTTAAATACCCTAACATGACAAATCACTAATATTCCTGACAGGGAAAAAATTTACATCTGTATATCCTATGACACTTAGACCATCAATTTGGAAAAGGAAAAACTCCCCCAAAAAGTTTTAATAGTGAGTTTCAGCTCATTGTTTATCTGTCCGACTGCAACTTTACTGTTTTGGTTCACTCTCAGTGCTCTCATAGCGTCGTTTTGGGCCGCAGCAGGAAGCTGATTTCAGAGAAAAAGCGGCAAACAGACACAGTTAGCTGTAGACTAGCTGGTGAACATAGTGGAGCATTTAGCAGCTAAAGAGACAGATATTTCCCTCAGGAGTTGGTAGAGAGCAAAAACAGAGCTAAAAGAGAGTGAATATTGGACTTATATTCACCAGGTGGACAGAAACACGACTCCACATGAATGATAATGTTGCTCCGTAACTGCTGGATGTGTAATGTTTGCTACCAAGTTGATGAATTGAATATTTTTCACCTGTCACCTTGGTGTCTGAGAACACTATTTTCTGATTTATCAATAGCAAGTGTTGTTATTAAATTTTCATGTATTTCAACGTTTATGTTACTTCAGCAAAAATTGCAAGTGTCTCGCTACATAATGTTCAAACCTCATCTGCAGCTTCGAGTTTAGAGTCGAACTGGCAGAAGATCTGGTCCAGATCCTTCCGGATCACATTAGCCAGCACATTGAGCCTGCCTCTGAAGAGACGTGAGAGGGAAAGACAGACATGAGGGAGGATGTTTCAGCTCCGACAGTGTAACAGTGGAGGTACAGGCTCAAAGCGTACCTGTGAGGCATTCCCATGATCACACTCTCCACTCCGCTCTGACTGGATTTGTCGATGATGGTTTTGAGCGCCGGGATCAGTGATTCACAACCTTCCAGACCGAAACGTTTCTCTGAAGACCACTTCCTCTGGAGAAACTCTTCAAACCTGTGAACAGGTGGTGGTGCTGCTGCTTCACATTGAGGCTCAGAACATCTTAACCCCCTCCCCACCCCCCTAGATTCACCCTCCAGATGCTTTTTTTTCAGTTAATTACTGAGGTGTGTTAAGGCATGTGAGGGAACTCAGACAGACCTGGTGGATCGGATCATTCTGGCCAGCAGAGTCCTCTTCTCCTCCAGACTGAACTGCATGACTCCTGGTGTCTCAAACTTCTGTCTGATCCACTGGCACTGCTCCACGTCATTAATGAACATAAACTCCACTCCGATGTGCTGACAGTACGCTGACTAGAAGAGAGACGAGAAGATTGAAGTGTGTGTGTAGAGTTGAAAGGCCAAATGGGGGATGTAATGAGTTTTATTCATTTGTTTATTTGTTTGTACATTAATACAGTTTTTATAGTTTTAAACATTTAATTTGTACACAAAGACATTTCACATATAAAAACATAGTTTTACCTACATATACTCTATAGATGAATTAGTAAGAAGTTAAAAGCTTTTACAAAGACCTCTTTTATAAACTTAAGACAGGATAAACAGTCAAAGATCAAATAAAATAAAAGATAAAAAATATTAATATATATGTAGCAATTATTTTTACAGCAGCATATTGCTGTTTCTTGTTATGAAGTTATTTTTCATGTCATTATGACATATTTTCTGGTTATTACTTGATAATAAATTATTCTGTTTTTACAACATAAAGTACAACATATCACTTTTCTTTTTATATCACGAAACCTTCTACTAACCAGTAAAATATTGTCTTATTCCAGTTAAACAGTCACACTGTATACTGTATATTTGTTTAAGATGTTTATTGTTCACAGTGTTGTTATCAAACATTTTATTTTAATTTTTGTTTTCTGCTCAACATTACTTTTTAATCTACTTTGGGCTGAATCGCTGCAGGAAAGCCGCTATACAAATAAAGTTATTATTATTGTAGGAATGTAGATTGACCTATTTTAAAGAATTTTACCTCGAGGCGGCGTATAATCTCCCTGAGAGGCAAAGCGCTCTCGTTGCCGCCGATGAAGGTGGTGGTGGGAAGCCGAAACACCTTGTCTAAGTCGGATTCAGCCAACCCGTACAAACCTGTTGTAACCACATTGACATGAGGAGAAAAAAAAAAAAAACTCAGACAACAAGCACAGGCATGTAAACCAGGCCAATGTAGGGGTGGGGAATGGGGGGGGGGGGAATTAGGGCAGAACAGAAAGAGATGACACCATGAGATTGACATATAACGGCTGTAAATACACAAGAGATAAAGGAGGGAACACACGAAACAAAGCTGAATTCAAGATTTACAGGAAAAATCTGATCTCTGCTTCATTTTCATCTTCACTGTTTTAACTCCAGGTGCAGCTGTCTCTTCTGGCAGATTACATTTAGTCCAAAATGCTGCAGCCAGACTCCCGACAGGAACATAAACATTACTCTGTAGCCTTTCGAGCTTCAACCTATCGACTTTTATCATTTGAAGGCACTCCACCGATTGTATGTACAAAGATCAGTTTACTTATCTTTTGGTTTTGACATGTTAATGCAGTGAGGTTTGAACTCCTGACTATGTTTATGTTAGTGAGCTTCACAGGGCCACATGGTGTGCAAAGTATATATTTACATTTTAACATCACTATTAAAGGTGCACTTCAGAAATTTAGCGTAGCACTTCCGTAAAGTTGGGGGACTTGCAAGTGAAAGATTAAAAAAACCGAATGAACAGAATCGATGCAGCAAACTGAGACGTAACTTTTACGTCCTAGCATGGTCAAGTTCCAAAAAATGCTACATCCTACATTTCCCACAATGCAACTTCAAATCACCTTGCCTATTTTAATTAGGGCTGCAACTAACAATTGTTTTCATTATCGATTAATCTGCCAATTAATTGTTTTGTCTATAAAATGTCATAAAATTGTGAAAAATGCTTGTTATATTTTTTCTTAGAGTCCAAGGTGACATCTTCAAATGTCTTGCTTTGTCTCATCAACAGTTTCAGTTTACTGTCACACATGACACATAGGAGTTTCAAATCCTAATAAAAAAAATGACTTAATGGATTATTCCATTATCAAACTGGATGCTGATGAACTTTCTGTCGACTGACTAATGGTTGAAGCTCTAATTTTCATGTTTTTTCAATCTTCACACATCCAGTTTGAAACGCTCTCTAAAAGAATCTGGACTAACCAGCCCAACGAGATCAGGCAAGTCCTTTGTTACCCTTTAAAACATGCTTGCGCACTTTTCACCCAGAAATGTGGTCTTTGTTTTCTGCTCTATTTTATTTTTTGTTGTATTTCTACGTTTGATTTTGTCTTTGTTACACAATGTTAACGTTCTGTTTCTCTTACAAAGCATTTCACAAATGGATGTATGCCTAGGCCCATTCTCATCTCTCACACATGCTCGCTCTATTTCCCAGCTGTCAGTGACCGGGGCGTAGATCGAGATATCAGCTGTTCATCAGCTGGTCACTTCTATCCAATAGCATAGCAACACACCATCATTGTTAGCCTATCATCTCTGCTTAGTCCAGCTGTTATGCACGCCCCTCCACCTCCTCATCTCAACCCAATCTCCACAGGTTCATCAGTCTCATCACTTCATCAGCCTATTAGTCTCAACAGAAGCCATCAGCCGCCGCCACCACCAGTGTCTGGACCAAGCGGGTAGCTCCCGGTCTGAAGAGTGAAGCCAATGTGGAAGTGCCTTAAACCTGCAGTCTCGCTAATGGCCAGCAGGGGGCGACTCCATTGGTTGCAAAAAGAAGTCAGATTGTATGGAAGTCTGAGGAAATGACCTTGATTAATTACCTCAGTAAACACTTTCCTAATGATTTTATGGCCTCAATCATTAGTTTATAGTCTTCTTCAATACAGAATGAGTAAGGGTATGCTTTAGGGTGTGGCAACATTGTGATTGACAAGTGGCTACCATGGTGACAGCGTTGATTACATATCGTAACCATGGTGTAACCCCAGATTTGCAGAGTATAGCCATAGTTGCTGCTATTTCACAGTGTGTTTTCAGTTTGTGAAAGTTAATTGTAACATTTTGGTCACCTAAAAAAATATCAGCGTTTGGTTGTACTAAAAGATATATAATTAATATATAATATAATATTCAAAATGAATATTCATTTATTATTAATCTATTATTGGAAACTTTATTCTTCATACAGTACATGTTGAATTGTGTGCTTGGATTGTGAAGAGGAGCAGTCTGAGACATTACAGGGTAGCTTGTGTTTATCTAAAGCATGTGACGTCCTGGTTGCACCAAACAGAGATAAGACAATGGAACAGTATCTATGTCTGTGTTTGTACATTTCCGTCAGCAAATTAGTGCAGGGTGCTGTGCTCTGAACAAGAGGGAGGGGGTTCCAATCCAATATGGCAGAGTCAGCTCTCTGTGTTATATAAGGGATCTTTAGACTTTCCACCCCCTCTGTGAACCGCCCCGCACATAAAAAACACAGAACTTGTTTTCTTTGATGGTTCAAAGTAGAGGCGGTATATACAACGCAGTATCGTCAGGTAGTGTCTGCCTGCAATCTAATCACAGTAACATTTTAATGAAGTAGGTACAGATAAGCCTAGATAAGTCCCCACTTGTTGACCCCACTGACTGCTGAGCAAAGGTTAGCAGGAGCCTGAAAGCAGTACATCCCTGCAGGTCGCTGATAGTTCAATACACTGTGTCAACCCTGATGTTTTCCCCAAGGAGTGAGGAGAACCAACATAAGGCACTTTCAGACATGCATCCTTTTAATCTGATGAATGTTACGTATTCAGTGTCTGAAAATGGCTATAAACCAACACCAACTCTATAGCTCTTTAAGGCTAATGATAAACCAAAGGAAACCGGTTTTAAATTAAACTTCACCAGCAGAAACCACAGACTGAAAGCAAACTATTAGAGCTTTTAATATTAGTGTGCAGTACACTACTGGTTGTAGGCCGAGAGTTAGTTCCCAATGAAGGAGAAGAAACAGACGGTTGAAGGTCTTGTCCTACCTCCAGATTACACAGATGTACTTTATAATGACAGAACTCTGGTGGCATGGAAAAACACAAACATTCACTGGTTAAGAATTGCAGAGCTTCTCAAATATTCTTTTAGGGCCGATTCAAACCCAAACGGATGGCAACCGACCTGCTGTTCGACCTCTGTGACCCTCGCCACCAGGACAAAGCAGAACTCGGTGAAACTGAACAATACCACTATTAACTGTGGAAACATCCTATTACAGCTCATAACAATCACCTGTTTTTCAACTCAGAGGCCCGACCTTTTCATTTAGCACAATGACAGTTTGCTACAGGCATGCATAACACACCACAGCAAACACACACACACACACACATACACACTTTCCAATTTGTTCCCCAACTCTTTGCACTATTGCGACAAAACTGACAAGTCCATGTTTAGGTAACACAGTAAAGGAACAAGGGACTGAGTGAATCATGTGCTATATGTTTCTACATCAGATAGCTGAATAATAATAATAATTATCTAAAAAATAAAAACTGACATATTATCTCCCAAAGTTTTCACCTCAACTCGAATCCTTTATGTCATCTCACATAGAGGTGTGTATGACTGGTGTCTATTTATTTATCTGCAGCCACAACAGCTTTGAAAATAACAACCATAAAGCAAAGGTGTCTTATCTTTAGAAACCATAACTTGTAAATACAATATGTGCTGATAAGAACAAACAGGATGCACATGTGAGAAGATCAAACGTGACTTATTAGGGCATTAAAAATGGATTTATTAAGAGTAAAATAGTTGAATATACTGAAGCATAAATAAAATGATAACAAATAATAAAAGGCATTACTTTCTAATAATGCATATTTTCCAAAGTGTTAGATAATGAGGAGTTTATTCATAATTTTGAAATAATAAGTAATAAGCCATCTATAAAACAACTTTTGGATCGCCAGGTTTTAGCTGGTGTGGATCCCCCTCTAGCATAACTAGCTGTGTCTTGTTAGCTTGGTCTTTGATTCATCTTCTTTGAAAGTCAAAAACTCATGACCATTTATTAATGACTCAGCAACTTCCTAATGAGCCATAAAATATGATGTTGGTAAATCATCAATGAACTGTTCTTACTGTACAATAATCTATTAAGTCTGCAGTTTAATGATTTGTTCTTAACTATCCTAAATGGCTTCGGGAGGAACAGTAAAGGTCAAATCAGCAGAGCCTTTAAACGAAAAAAATGTCTGCAGTTGTATCTTTTATCTGTTAATATTTTAGTCCAAGAGTTTTGCAGCTCCTGTATGAATTAAAGATCTAGTTAAAAAGAAAATGCAAATTATAGTAGAGGAGGATATACACCAGCCAGAGGGATTTGTCACAATCAGGCAACCAAGATACTGACCTTCAGTTCATCAGTACTGCAGAACCGCTGATTATTGCTTTGCTAAACAAACACTCAAGATGCAATATCTTCCAGTAGTTGTCCTTCATGTCTTTCGTCCTGCACCTGTACCCAATTAGGGTTGGATGTGCACACTGTCTACCTTTTTTAAAAGGATAATTCTGGCGATTTTCTATATTTGTCTTATTGTCTGCACCGGGTGACATGTTCCCTCATTATGAAGAGTTTGGTCACGTTACTTTGGTTAGAAATGGCTCCAAAGACTAATAACAGCAGTCACATTTTCAGAGATTAGCTCTGTGTAAGGCAAACAGCACTGAGCATGTGCAGGAACGCTGTTCTGTTTACAGCTTGTTGTGCTACATATCACAACCTCATAAGAGAGATGGGATTGAGAGTAATTTGGGAGATAATGAGGAAATTCTTTCTTGTAACTCCTAATTTCCCTCTGTATCTGCTCCCTGCTCTCCTCACCCAGTTTATCGTGGGAAGTGGTGATATCAGAAGGTGTGGGCTTCACGTCGGCAGCCATGATGCCCAGAGGGTCCAGCTGAGCCATGTGGTGACCGCGGACCTACAGTATATTCAAGGTGGGGCAGGGTAACGGTGGATCAGTGGAGGTAAACAAAAGCGGTGGGAGGCCGAAGGCGGACGGGAGATTACTCAAGATAATGATGTGGGAATTAATGGGTGTGTCACATGGACAAAGAAAATAAAAGGAGGAAAGGAAGAAAAAACAACAAAGGAGACAAAAAAGGTGGAAGATAGGATATTTTTGTGTGTCCAGTAATAAAATGGAAGGAAAAAAAATAAAACCAATGGGACAAACAAAAGAGTAAGTAAGGATGTTAGGAAAAAACAAAGCGGTCCGTAGAGGGAAGGACAGGGACAGAGAGGAAATCATTAGTAAACACGTAGCAGGATTATATTTCTCACCAACATTCTGGAAACCAACGGTACACGGGGCATCATCAAAGTCTACACAGCTGATGTCCAGGGGGTCCAACTTCGCTATGTGATGCCCTCGTACCTACGCACAGGGCAATACAACTCAGAGTGTATGTGACTGCTTTGACAGGTCAGTCTTTGTCAACCTAATCAGTAGATTAATGTCTGTCTGTCCCTTGGAAACTGCTGACCGCTTCCTGTAAGATTTCTTAACATACGTCTACACATGTGAGCAGAATCCTGGACACAGATATAGGTCAAATGTTGTGAAAAAGCTGCCAAAAAGGAACCACCAGAGACAGAGAATGCTTTGTTTTCTCGTCTGAGCCCAATGTCCATTTAATAGGCCTTAAGTTCATTACACAAACTGATGAGCGTTGTAGACTACTTGAGCAGCGGTGGAAAGTATGTTTACAAGTACTGCATTTACTATAATTTTGAGAACTTGCACTTTACAGGAATATTTACATTTTGTGCTTCACTACATTTAAGGGTTAGAGTTAGGGTTAGGGTTAGGGAAATAATCTGACTATAGCTATAGTTATCATATATATAATTAGCTCCATCATTAAGCCATCAGTAATAATAAAATGATATAATATTGTGTACATAATAATATGACAGTATAAAAGTGGCCAAAACTAATATAACCTTATTAAAACTGGTAACCCTTTCCTTTGCCACAAAATGAGCTTTCATATTTCAAAAAGGTGACAAAATACAGAATACAGGATATATATTCATTTTTTTAAATGTTATATGGGCAAACATATTATCCTAGATTGTGACATAACTTACATTTGGGGTCAATTAGACTTCCTGTTAAAATGTCTTAAGAACAAACTATTATAAAACTCTAATAACAGAAATCCAAATAGACTTATTACTTTGATATGTGAGTCAAAGTAAGCTTGTATTAAAAAAAACAACAACACATGATTATGGCCCTCAATCTAAAGCTTGCATTAGATCAAATTTCATCACTGGACTTTAGTTCATATAAATCACCTAATGCTTCCAAAATACTTTAGAGTATTTGTAAAATAAACCAAAGCAGAATTACTTTCTCTCCACACAAACATGATGAAAGCACGATCCAACCAACCAATGCAGTCTCAAAAACGAGCTTCCATTGGCGGAGTCATCATTAAGATTGATGGGGCTTGTAAACTCTTTTCCTAACAGCAAACTGCAGTCAGTCCATTTTCACATTGCTGTGTCCTTCCTTATCATTTAGCTGTTCGATTATCTTGTACTGATAGCAGAGGCCTGAACATAAATGTCATGTGGTTGCACTACAGTCCTTCTGAAACCCTGTGCCTATGAGAAAATAGTGTGGAATCACACAAATATAAAACATAACCCTATAATAATGAGACAACAAGTATTTTCTGTGAGACATAAATAGCACAAGTGTGTTTGTAGTTTACCTGGTATGCTCGTATCAGTGACTGGACTGCAAGATGATCCTCCACCAACTTCTCCACATTGGGCTGAGCCCCCACCAGTGCCTGGACACTGGTCAGTCCCTGAGTGGTCCCATTAAGAGGTGGAGGGGTCTGGTAAGCCGCACCAGGCGGTGCCCCAGCATTAGCGTTACGGAAAAATATATCCCAGGACTGCAGGGAGAAAGAGGAGACAACTTACTCAACATGTTTAAACAAATAGTATCATTCCTTAGTACTTCAGTGTGTCTTTACAGCTCCAGCAAAGTACTGGGTCAAATGTTAATTCACTTGAATGTGTAATGCAGTATTTGTCGTATCAGAGTTACTGCAGTTATGAGTTTTCAACTTGTAAATAGTGTTCATATCAACCTCCAAGGCACAATTACAACTGGGAAACCGGGATTTTTCTAAAAGTTCTGATATATATCTGACTTAGCTCTAAAAATACACAAGTGCCTGAAAACCAATCAAACATGGACGCACCATGTCAGCCAAAGTCTATCGTTCAATGTAATTAAGCCCAAATGTAATGGATATGATATAATTTTGTCCATGCAAACTATTTAAGCCCTTATACTACCAACTCAGTTATCATACAACCCTCCTGAGTTGTCAGATGATGTGAACGCTCGCAAAATCCTACCATGGGAATCTTTCCGATCCTTCCCATCCATGTGATATAACATAAATGTGGCATAATATTTACCATGTTCACCATCTTATTGTAGTGTGTTAGCATGCTAAAATCTGCTATTAGCACTAAACACAAACAACATCTTAGGCTGATGGGAATGTCATTAGTTCTGCAGGTGTTTGATCATAAACCAAAATATTGGACAAACTTTCTGACCTGATGATGGCGCTACATGAAAAGTTCATCAAAGTTATTAGAATTTATCCTCTAGGGACCTTGAATGTTTGGAGCAAATTTTACAGCAATCCATCCAAAAGTTGACGGGATATATTTCACACTAAAACAAAAATGTCAACCTCATGGTTGCTCTAGAGGAAATGCAAGGGGATCGCCAAGGTCATTGGGATTCATCATTCAGATGTATTTGTAACCATGAACATCTGTACAATATTTTGTACCAATCCACCTGGTAGATGTTTAGCTATTTCAAAGAATAAGTGAAGTGGCTTGTGGCACTAAAGTAAAGGTCATAGAATCACCAAAATCATTAGAATCCATCTTCTCGAGATCTTGAATATCTGTAGCAAATTTCACATCAATCCATCCAATAATTGTCAAGCTATTTCAAAAACTGTCAACCTCATGGTGGCCCTAGAGGAAAAGTCATGGGATCACCAAAGTCAATAGGATTCATCCTTTTGGGGCAATTAACGTCTGTAAAAAATGTAATGGTGAGCCATCCAATAGTTGTTGAGATATTTCAGTCTCCAGTCATTGCCACGCTGTTGTGTGTGGCTGAAAACACTCATAAACGCGTGTTTGACCTTGCATCTCAGTTTCTAACCACAGAGGAGAGTAATTAGCTTACTGCTGTGAGAAGCTTTTGAATCAGTGTTGTCACAGCTTAAAAGAAGCTTCTTTACATCCGCCTCTGAGGAGGGATATCAGCTTACAGGTAGGGATGTGACATAACATAGAGGAGGTTTTGACCACACCACTGTCATGCTACTTATTTCCAACAATAACACAGCTCATTACCAACAAACAATGACTGTAGGATGTCTGCGGTTACAAAAAGCCCTACTGATCAAAACCTTACAAAAAGATAAATAGTCTTTAAACAGGCGTTGGATCATCAACAACATCCCAACCTTCCATCTTCCACACAAAATGTTTCTTTGAACATTTTTATGATAGCTCTAAAACATGAAAGCCTGTGTCCAACGGTTTCCGGGTTAATCCACTTAATGTTTTTCATCAGCTTACTGATGGTAAATCTGAGGTTGTTCTACTTGGCAACACCAAAAGCAAAGTTTAAAGTTCTAGATAAGTTTGGCAACCTGGCTTTTAATCAGGCTTTCTAGTGATTTGTTTGTAAATGCTGGTTTTAATCATGAGATTGAATTCAAAAGACCTATTCAGCGTTGCTTTGACTGTCAAAAGAAATTAAAAAGAATTGGGTCATTTCTGACTTGGAGAAAGTGGCTGGAATGGAGTCAGTAATTCAAGTTATCTCCAAATTGTGGTTGATTGGGTGGAAACCTGACTTGTTCCCATTTAAGCACTTACTGTAGTAAGTTTGTACTATAACGTCTTAATATTATGGGAGAAATATTAAGTTAAAGCCATCGTAAGCAGTGCTATAATAGCAATAACAGTGCTACTGTTACTCCTAATGACTCCTATTGGATGTGGACCCAGCAGGAGGGTAGAAAACTCATAGTCACAATGTCCTGACCATTTATTTATGGACATTCTCAGTATTTAGAAATAAAGGAATTACTTAAATTAAAATTACTGTTTAGAGGTGATTTGTATGTGCCACAAAGTTAAAGACTACACAAAGTTAGCTCTTGCAAGCTATAAAAAATTAATATTGTGTGTGCCAGTTAAAAGCACAGAATCCTCCTCATAAGTAATTAAAGTTAGCATTGGGAAAAAGAAAAACTTAATTCATCAGAAACAGTGTGAATACAGGAATGAATAAGTATTATACATCAGTTGCAGAGGGTCATGATGAGAGACTCTGAACATCTCTGATTTTCTTCTCTCTGAAATATCACAAGCGTTACAACGTGATGCATTTTACATCCAAAGCCATCAGTCTGTAACTCTATCAGCTGTCACTGAGTCCCTCACTGATAAACACACATCCAACTGATCACCGAAGCATTGATCACAGAGTCTAATGGACCTTTTCACTATTCATTAAACAGCTATATACACACAGTAACAGTGTGAGCTGTCTGACATTACCATCCACTACCATTACAATCCAGGGCCCTGACCAGAACACTACATGCTAATTGCTAATTATACACTCTTAGCCAACATGCAGGTTTCCTTCTTGGGATATTAAACATTTTCCACTCTTTACTTTTGTAATCACAAAACATCAGTTTTCTCAACAGCATAATCTTTAACTTCTGTAGCCATGGCCCTGTACATTTCAGTTTCTTGCTGAAATGTACCTTGGAAGTCATGATTAGCTTCTACCCACTTAGTACCTTTGACTTCAAAAACAGATATTTTCTAAAATTTTTGTTAATCATTTGGACTGATGATTTATCTGAGAGAGTTTCATGCCAATCCAAGCTGTAGAAGTGCTCAAAGTGTGAGTCACATAACACATAAACTACTCTATGGAGTGGATAATGGAATGACTGAGAACAATTTTGATAAAGACTGTGTGGATTATCTGTAGCAGCAGGGGCACTGTGTCTGGAGAGATGTTTTAAATTAAATGTTTCAATGCTATGAGCACCACAAATGAACATCCATGTATTGTGGCGGTGGCAGAAATCTTAAAGATGGATAACCCAAAATTAGAGCAAAGTACATCCAAACTATCTGTATGTTTTTTTTTATTTGGGTGACTTAGATCTTTCCTTGGTAAGTCATATCACTGCATTACTTTTACTTTACTCCAACCCTTTAGTGGTTTGTGATTTTGTATGACACATTTTAAACTACTTTACTGGTATATTGGTGCAACTTTATTTTAGATGAGAGAACATTAATAGTATTTGTCATTCCACCTGTCCACTGCAATATATGTCATTCACTTTTTGTTCTACTGCTTGCTGCTGTGGTTCAAGGTTCAAGGTTCAAGGTTAATTTATTGTCATTCGCATGCTTACACATGAAACGAAATTTGTACTCAGGTCCAGCAGCGTACAATGTAATAAGTCTAAAAATAATCTATAATAATTAGTCCTATACTAAGGATACATAACAATAATAAACATATCTAATAAATATTGCAGTGCAGTGGATAAAAAAAACAGAGCAATATGGTGCACTCCTATTCAAACAAGCACACACACAAACACAAACGCACACAGCATTGATAGTGTCTATTTGTGCAACCTTTACCCTACTACGTTTTGAACAGGTATGTGACCATTGAGAACTATTTTTTATGTTTTCAGGCCCTCAGAAAGAACGTGTGGGGCCACTCAGGATAACATGACATGAATTCTGTGCAAAGGTTTGGGACAGGACATCACATTAATTTACATCACATTAATTACGGGGTGAGGCTGAGCCTGCTTTGCCTAGGTGAACTGGTGTGAGGGCCTGAAGGCAATTTTAAGATTTCAAAAAAGATGTTCTGTACCTTGTGCACATTCCTGGGATTCTCCAACCATGCATAGTACATCTCCTCCACATAGTTAGAGCTGGTGCCATTAAGAAAGGGCTCAGCAGCCACAGATGTGTTCTGGCGCCTCACGGGCTGAAACGTCCTTAAGCCCCCTTCGACCCCCAACGTCCTGGGCTGTGATAGGCTCTGGGCTGTCTGTGCAGCCGTTAAAGGCCGAAGCCTTGCAACTGTAGTCCTTAAGCGATGCATGGCTACAGATCAGCCACAGCTCCTCACCCCCCTCCCTTCCTGGAAGAAAAATGCAGCAGCACTGTCCCGGACAAGGAGACCCTCCAGGCTCCTCGGCAGCTGCTCCTCCTGTCTGGCTGAACCAGTGAGGCTGAGCTCCTTCTCCTCTTCCGCTGGCTGTCCTCTGGATACTGTTAAGTCAAAATGTAAAAATTGTCCATCAGAAACACTGTATTTCACCAGTGTGAGCAAATCTTGAAGTAGAAGGCCGCTGGCATTTTATATTTTTGTTATGGTCAACAAATCCCATGAAAATACCAAACTCAGCAATGTGTTAGTCCATCTCTTAATAGTTTCTGACCTCCTTACCCTGTCTGAGGCACTCATCCCCCAAAACTTGTTTCCTACTTGGTAATGTCTGTTTCTATAGTGAAAATGTGCCAATCACAATTTCCTTAAGCCTATAGGTGGCATCGGGAAATTGCTTGTTTTGTCCAATTAAAAGTCTAAATTCCCAAGATATTTTACAAGATACATTTACTATGAAATAAGACCAAGGAAGAGCAGCAACTCTTCACAATTAAGAAGCTGGTAACAATGAATTTTTGGCATTTTTGTTACTCATCAATTTGACTCATCAATTTGTTGTTTCAGCTAGTTCCTACTAATGGCATAAATCCTTACAAATGTGTCACAAATATTCACTTTCATTTCTAAAGAAGACTAAAACATTTCTAACAGCTGGGCACTGTGGTTTTTAGCAAGCATTATCTAACAGGCGTAAGTAGTGCATTCTGGGGGACTATTTTCAGCAGCAGATAAAGTCAAAATAAACAATAATGCCCATGATTATAATAATGAAGGAAGGTGAACATGTCACCCAATGCAACGGTGTGGCTCATTGATGTGTTTTTGGAAAACAATGGAGCTCTGTGACACAGAGGGATAAGCTAACATTGGCTACACAGACAATACTTGTTAGTTGGATCATATAGAAAATAGAAAATGACCTTATCCTAAATGAAATGAACACCCTCAGTGCTGTAACTTTATCTTTGTTCCCAGTATGTCCTGGTCAGATGATAAAACTCAGTTCAGTAGGTACTGTACATCCTAAATATAGCTAGGCCATTACTGGGGAACGTCTTGGAGGTCCATAAAATTTGAGTACAGTAACTCCTCATATACACAAACACAAAGTTGTTTCCATCACTTAAGAGGACATTACATTGACTTGCATTAATTCCTTTTTAAGTTTAACAACAACCATTACACATGTAACACCAACCCTTACTGTGCCCATAAACCAAGTATTAACAGTAAATTTTATATGTTACATTGTGGGGACCAGCTACAATTTGTCCTCTCAAAGGAGTCCCCACAATGTAGCTGTGTTTACATAATGTCCCCACAACATACGTAATACACGTTCACACAAACACACACACACATCAACCGTCCACGCTCGAGCGCATACAAACTGTTAAAAACTATAGTGTCGCGTGCAGGAGGACTCCAGCACAGCTTTCCGTCAGATAAAAGTAGAACCTCTCCCTCTTCTCCGAAGTTAATCAAGTAAACTTTTGCTAACATTTTATTTTTTCAGTTCTTTACCTTTTGCCGCGGAGTTGTCGGTGCTCGTGCAGCTTTCTCCGCAACCTCTCGTGTAGTTTAATGAGGAGCAAACTGTCCTGTCCGGAGCACGACCAGGATGCGCTGAATGTGTGTATGTGTGTGTGTTTGTGTATGTGAAACTGCTGCTGCGGGAGAGCTGAGTCGCGCGCTCGGGCACTGTCTAATCACCTCTGGTGCTGATCTGCGTCACGCCGGCGGTGACGTCAGCGCAAAAACAGTGCTGTTGCATCAGCAGACTCCGTAAAACTGTGAGTTCAGAGCTGCTTACCCTGAAGAGTAACAATATTTATTTTGACGCCCCCCCTCCTTATTTAAGTATTTCTATAACAATTAATTAAAGGTTTAAAATACGATAAAGTAGTTTTAAGTTGAGAAACGGACATTTTAAGCATGTATTTGTCAATAACAACAATTATAACCCCTCCTGTGAGGAGTTTATGAATGACTGACAATATAACACGGTTGTAACAATAAAAGAATATGACTGGATATTTTATATGACTATTAAATAAAAAATAATGTATTTGGTGTATGTTTTATGATTATAGCAATAATAATTATAGATTGTATCTATATTGCACCTGTTATACACAAAATGCTGCTCACACTGCTTTACAGAACAA
This sequence comes from Thunnus thynnus, assembly GCF_963924715.1. NCBI lineage: Eukaryota > Metazoa > Chordata > Actinopteri > Scombriformes > Scombridae > Thunnus > Thunnus thynnus. The sequence continues at coordinate 4,395,891 of NC_089535.1, forward strand.
ATTAAAAAACAAAAGAGAAGACCATATCAACACGAGTTAAAACATTAAAAACACTAAAAAGCTACAATATTTGCTGCACATTTTTAAAAAATTTGTTAATTATTAATTATATTATAAATATAGGCTATTAATTATATTTATTATGTTTATGGTGATAAAAACAAATAAACACATCCTCACCACTCTTGACAACTGAGCAACTCTATCCACTGTTGAAGGCCATGAGGTGCATCTGAAAGCTCCTGTAGAAATCTAGTAAGTGGATTATTAAACTACCATTTCCAAGGTCAAGAATGACCACTGTAACCTTTATAAACAGTTTTAAAGCTGCTTGTGACTGATTTTTATGTGTTTAATAATACACTGTAAGTACACTCTACACTGTCATGTGTGTCATCATATATCATATATCTGTTATACTGTGTTATCAATCATACATTACCTGTTTATAGTTATGCATGCTTCATATGACAAGTTTTAATTATTGACAAATACATTCATACATACAAAATGTCCTCATATCTACTCACAACTACATTATAATGTGTTATTAATCATTTAATAAGTGTTTATATGCTGCTTATAAATGCTACAGCTTTACTTGTAGTGAAGAAGTAAAATCAACGCCCCCTGCTGGAGTGATATATTATAGCTGTGTCACATTATGAAATATTTTTAGATTTAGTTTAAAAAACAACATTACAACAAACATTAAATTGAGTTAATTAGATTAAAATGTTGCGATACACAAATTAGTAGTGATGTAAAAGGTGAGAGTGAAGTGAAAGTTCTTCTTATGTCTCATGAATTACAGTCTGGAAAATACTCAACTAAAGCCCTTCAAAATCATCCTGAACTAACTGTACTTATTTTTTCATATCTCTAACTCTGTGTACTGCTTTTATATCTTGAGTACATTTTATCCAGGTTTATTTGTTCCCAGGGAGACTACTGTACCTCCATGTCCTGCTAACTCATATTTTTATGTTGATATATGATAATGTAATCTGTGTTTTGGCAGCGCAACTCTGTTGGTGATGCAAATTAAATCTTTGTGATGCTAAAGACAGCCATAAAAGAGACATTTACACACAGTTCAGGTGGCCACTCACATTCACTGTGTCCTCTTTGACCTGTCAAGCCTGTAAATTTAGATCTCAAAGCAGAAAAGTAGCAAAATCACACTGTAAAAATACTCATATTCATTTCAATACTTTAAAAAGTCTATCAGGAAAATTTAAGTATCAAAAGTAAAAGTATAATTTTTGCAGAATGGCCCCATACGTTTACTTTCACTTATAATAATTGAGAGTAAATTTACTTTACTTTCACTCCACTTTCACTTTTTACTTCATTACTGACTTGTGCATTGCTTCATTTTAATATATCCAATGATATTCAGTGTGGTCCTGCACCAACTAAACTTTACAATATTTAACAATGAGACACAGAAAACTCCAGCAAGGGCACATTCATTTTACTTCTAGTCAGTGGTGGAAATATTATGCTTCTCAGAAGTATTAATACAACAATGTATTACTGATCGCTTCGCTTTGGGGCTGAAGACGACAAGTTTGAAAATGAAAAATATCACAGTGTGGAGTTAAAAAGAAGTGAGTTTACCAGACCTCTGTGGGTACTCATCTCCGCTGGAGGCGAACAGCTCCAGGCTACATTAGCCGCTACTAGCATAACACACCCCAAGCTGTACAGTTGATTTAATTGGACTTGAGTTGCATTGTGGGTAATATTTGACATTCAGATGAAGCTGCCCATTAAGTCAGTTTTGCCAACCACTACAGTTTCCCCAAATATAATGTCTATACTGCTAACTCTATAATGCTAACAAGTATCTACTTTTTACTAGAGTGATGACGAAAACAACCCCAAGATATTGCTGGTGGATACATGCTGCCATGTATCCACCCCTTTCTTTAAAAAAAACAACCCCCTCCCCAGACAAAGATTTGTACACTTATACAACTGGTAAATGTACATTTATATGTTCTGGTTCAGTGCCAGATGTACTTCATGTACCACCTACAACAGAGCAATATATGTCGACCTTTGTCCTGACATTGATTATGTAAAGAGCAAGTGTACAAACTTCCCTATATTCACTGTGAAACCTCCTCTAGTGATTCCTGTCCGAGTGATTAAACAACTGCATGACTTCTTTCTACAATCAATGTCATTACCAGCACTGGGATCAACACCAATTGATTCCCATTATCGATTCCCGATCCCCCCCTCCCCCACCATCTGTCTCTGAGCTGCTTCAACTGTTTTCTATTAACTCCGGTTAAACTCTGCCCTTTGGCTAATTCTTACAGACTAATTGGAGACTGACTAGATCAGTATCTACATTTAATAACCAATGAAATCATTAAACAGATTGACGCGCACACACACACACACACACACACACACACACACACACACACACACACACACACACACACACACACAAACAAACAAATAACTCACTCACACTGTGTTCTTTGGCTATCAGCCGAGATAAGAGAGAGGAGTAAAGTGCTCTCTGCATTGTCATTTTATTGGTTCACACACTGATTACATCTGATCACATTTTTTATATTGATAAGACTTGGAATGCACACCAGAGGAATCATCATCATCATCATCATCATCAGTATAATAGTAATATAAAAGAAATCAAAATCAGAAACGCTTTGCTTCACACACAGTAGCATCATCATCCATCATCTCCTGATCAAACTGAGGAAAAGAGGCTCTTCTAACGCGGTTAAAATGAGTTGTAGCCTAAATCTTACATGTCTTCTGCCACATGTTAATTAAGTGGACATGGAATGGTTGCCAAAGGGGACAATGGCTCTATTAGATCAGTAATCCTATTTAAAGTACTGATACTATTAGGGTTTGAACTAGACAGGAAGGAGGACTGTTGGCTTCATGCCTTACAAGAGTTTCAATGGTATGAACGGTAAAAATACACCTGCAGAGTGTCGGTCTGATAATATTTCACTCACTCATGTTTATTAATGTGACTTAATCACAGGCTCCTTTTGCAAAAAAACAAAACAAAAAAAAACAGTTGACTTGTGTTATTTGATGACTGGCTGGGTTTTAATGTGCAAAACTCTTAATGTTTAATAATTAAAACACAAAATGCAGTTCCTAGTGCAAAACACTAAATCACACAATTGGTCTTCAAAGTACAGACGCCTCATATTACTGAAGAACAGCAGACTGTTTGATTCTGCTGATGGTTTCTGTATTTGTTTATCTATATGTAATACTAGTATTGCAATTACTAACTTAGTTATTAATTTATTAAGGAACTGCATCATTAAAACATCAGTCTTTAATTGTGATATTGTATTATTATTTGTTCCTTTTTGCTATTTGTTATTGTTATGCTTATGCTTACAGAGGTTAAGAAATTACTTATGTATCATTATGTATTAAAAGTCAGTGATAAACATATATATAAGTTGATACAGATGTTTTGAAGCATTGTGAAGCATTTTGTGTTAAGAGTTTTGAATAATTGAACCAAAGCAATTATGACAAACTGTAAATGCTGATTGAAATGAAGTAACTGAAGGCCTGGTATGACCGTCTGTATTAGTTTGTCTTTATCTCTCTCCTCTTACACTCTGCTTATCATGTTCAGGATGTCCCTCCCTCACCAACACCCACCTCCCGGCAGAAACCAGCACTGATCATGTTTGTAGTTTTTGAACCCTGTGATTGACTCAGATATCATTTTTTTGTTGTTGGATGTTGGCGCCCTCTTGAGGACAGGTTGTCGTACAGTTACACTTATCAGACACTGAGGTCTTAAGTATTTTTTTGTAGGAATTTGAGGGTTTAAGGAACCTGGAGGGAGTTAACATTCAATAAACAAAGAATTTATTAATTCCCCACCAGAATTGAATTCCTGGCTTGACTTAAAACCGTGTTTCTCCAAATTTGGTGATTTAACATTTTTTCAGATAAACTTGAGGATTATTCCTTTATCGGTAGAGAAAATCCTCCTACTTCTTAGGCTAAATACACAATTAAAGAAGCTTTTAGATTATATGAAAAATGCATCATCACAAATCTGACAACAGGGCTGTTTTTTTCTTTGCTCATGAAAAGTTGAGACCACTACGTTGGGGAATAAAATGTACAGAGAATACAACTGAACCATTAACTGAATAAATATTATGTTTAAAAATCCAAATATTTAAACGAAATTGAAACTTTTTGGTGTTGGGTCAAACATTTTCTGGCTTTATGAGCTCAGGATCTCTATAATCCTCTCTACATCCCTGATACCAATGCTTCATTTAGCATTTTTGTGTATTTTCTTCATAAGTGTGAAGTAAAAAGCTGCACTTTGAAATAATGCTAATAATCTAAATTAAGCTCCAAACGCCCTAAAAAAATAAATAAATAAAAGTGATTGGTTAGGACCTTGAATTTTAGCCATTTTATATCTGATCTGGATCCAACAAATAATTCTTTAAAAAGGCATAATCTGTCATCATTTACCTCACCAGTGTCCTCATGTACTACACTAATCATATTAACACAAAAAATATAGTTTATGCACTTACAAAGCCCAGAAAATAGAGGCAATAGATTATAGTTCACCAGCAGTTCAGTCCAAAAAGAGAAAAATCAACAAAATGCACAATAACACCCAACTTACCAATGTATTAACTTGGAATATCATGCAATTAAATACCATCTACAGCGTAATTGTAGTTAAGTCACCACGATGAAACTGGAAAATTTACATAACAGCATGATACTATAATTTCAACCATTGTTATAATTTCAGTAATTACTTGCAATGTTCAGTACATAGAGAGAATCAATTAAGAACAACAGTAAGATCTTAGCATGCTGCATGGTGTGCACGGCTCAAAGGGTCCGGAGAACACACGGAGGCGTCGGTTCGGGGGGTCAACTACACTCCAGAGAAAGAAAAAAACAAACAAACAAACAAACAAACAAAAAAGAAAAGCTTCACTGAATAACAAAACAAAAAAACGATAATTACATACACCCACTTGTCTCTTAAGTGAGACACGTGGTACTTACTGTATGTTCGTTTCACACAGGCAGCCTTTAGTCGTGCAGAAAACAGCCACTGCTAATAAGAATACAGGTAAAGAGTCATGCTCATCATAAAAAAAGAAGCAGAAGAAGAAGAGGATACCAGAAAAGAAAGAGGGTTTAAAATGACTAATAAATATACTGTACAGATGAAAGAGCACAACGACAGACTGCAGCCATAATAAGATTAGAAGTAAGTAACAATAACTTTATGTTTGAGTAGAAGTAAAACGGTTAATCTTCAACGAGGAGAGGGCCACGTCTGAAGCCTTGTGGCGCAGAATAAGAGGGAGATAGAAGGTAGGCGGGGGGGGGAGGACAGGTGCTGTCCAGGTATTTTTGGGCTAGTATAGCCACAAGACGCGGGCTAAAAGTCCAGTTCATTTTTTTTTTTATAACTGATATGCCCTCTGCTGTGGGTTTTCGGTGATGGGAGCGTTGCGTCGGAGTTAATCGTCTGTAGTTGAGGTTGTAGAGAGACAGAGAGAGAGAAGATTGAGGTGGGTGTGCAGACTGCAGGAGGTCAACCGGGATCTCAGATATCTTCAGGCTCCTTTAACCAACCCTCCATCCACCTGTACGTCTCTCCCAGTGCTGATTTACTCTCTTAGATGATCCTTTTCTGCTCCTGTCTGCGTCCTCGTCAGCCTCACATACCTGGAGAGAAAAGAGGCCAATAGTTTAGTTTATTCGCTCACAGTCAGCTTAAACCTGCGACGGTAACACTTTTACTGAATGGTAATGGTTTTATAACACACTATGATGCCTTTGCAAGCAGATAAAAGGACATTTGAAGTGTTTATTGAGTTAATATTCATCAGCAATTATAACTTCTTCTATGGAGACACATTTTATATTATTGCAACTGTTGTAAGAGCCAGCTGAACACATAAGTGTATCTGATGTTCTAATATTATTGAAATTCATGCAACTGTTAAGTTACATCTTGAATAGCGTGTTATAGGTGGACTACTGCGACAGTTTTAATGCACATGGGTAAAAACGTTTAGCAAGATTGTGTAGCTAATATGTAGAAAAATCTGCAAAAAACTCGGGACTGAACTGAAACTGAGGCTTTTGACCACGTGATAAAGTTTAATACCGTGTATTTTGTGTGATAGTTTGTTATATAACATCATGTAAGTAGGAACAGAACATGAGGTCGGTAATGGACCCGGCTGAGATGTAATTTTGGATTAGGATCACAGTGTGTACAGTGGGATTATCAGAGATTGTTTGCTGAAAAGAGCTGCTGCTGGAAATGATGCTGCTGAGACTGAACAAAAACAACGAGCTGAAAGATGCTAAAAATGCTCAGAAGAGCTGAGGGTAGCTGATTACAGCTGCTTTAATTATATCAATCAAAAGTGTTCCTGAAAGATGCTCTGCTCTGAGTTAATGAATCCCTGTTGTCCACAAACTTTAGCAACTTGTCTGCCTTGTTTAGAGCTGCGGATACTCATTTTCACTATCAATTAAAACGTTAATCTGATTAATTGTGTCGTCTAAAAATAGTCAGAAATTAGTGAAAAGACCGATCGCCATTTCCAATATAATTACAATTAAATAGGAACTTTTAAAAACTGATTTTACACATACGGCTCAATATACTAGTCTTGTCTCCTATGACATAGTGATGTATTAAGTGTGTAATTGTGTCTTATTGTGTGTGTGATTGTTTTAATTGTTTGTTGCGTACCTCATCCCTGCAGCGGGGCAGCAGGAGCTCCTGAGCAGTGGAAGTGGACGTTTTGCCACCGGCTGTCCCTGCGGTGCCATACCCTGGTCTCTTCTGATTGGCTGGAGCGGGGACGGCCCTGTCCGTCTACGAACTGCGTCAGGCGGATGTAGGCGATGCAGGCGGCATCGTCGCCGATCATGTGCACGTGGGGGTTGAGGATGGTGGTGTGGATGGGCTTGCTGTTCTTGGAGAGGACTGACGGGAGAGAGGGATCCAAGATTAGAACGTAGATTTAGATTTTTACAGTCAATCAATAAAAATGCCGATAATAGTTTAAATTGTAGTCTTACGATTGTCGAAGTAAAATCTGTGGAAGTCCATTCCCTCCACCAGGTTACCCAGCCCCTCAGGCTCAAATGAAGTCAGCCCGGGGTCGCAGATCTTCCTGTAAACACATGTGGGCCGACATCAGAAAACGGCTCTTTAATATCACGTTTTAAAGGGCAACTTGCTGTTTGGCGTCTCCAGTGAATTAATGTGTAAGAAACTGATGTAGAAACTATTATAACTATAACTACTATTTATATGCTACAGCAACATCTGGACCGTTGATTGCATATAAATATGGACGTCATGAAAGCTCCCCAAAAGTGAAGCCAATGCATCTGGATCGCCCCCTGGTGGCTGGCTGCAGTATAGGTCATAAGTCCCGGCCCCTCCATGTTAAATGACAGGACAAAAAAAAAAAGTACATGTCAAATAAATTTTTCCCAAAGACAGTTTCTGTCATTTTAGGTTGTTCTTATCACGCTGATGTTTGTCCAAGTGTTCATTTTTCTGATAAGTTTGTTTTTAATTAGTTATTTGATGATATAAAAAGGGGGTGTGATGTCGTGATTGACAGCTGTGACAGCCGCTCTCAAACCTCCGTCAGGGGGCGGGACAGCTGAGGAGGCGTGTCCCGTGGGCCGTCATCTCGCCGCCCAACTCTACTACGCAGACTCTGACTGTAAATGACGTCACACAAGAAAGATGGCAGCTCCAAGGAAAGGAGATATTTTGGCTTCATTTTCACAAAGCGGCAGGAAGTGGAGACGCATCGTCCATATTTATATACAGTCACTGATCTGGACTTAGACTTTAGGACTTAACCCTCATATCCACCTCAAAACAGAGAAATTGGACATGACATAACCTCTAAATTACGCTTTTTAGATGGTAAATGTGCTTGTTTTCCTTTTCCACAGTGAAAAATTTGAATATAATCCATGTCGTTATTTAAACAATTCTTTAACAATTTCATACAGCTGAAAACCAGAAGAGACCCAAATTTGGTGATGTCACAGTACCACTTATGAGGTATTCTGACTTGTATGGAAGCCCATTTGTGCCAGGAAAAAAAAAAAAAGAAAAGTTTGACATAAAAATACTCATCAAAATTATGATATGAGATAATAATTTCATTTTACTATTAAGTGTTTTGACTTGCTATGTCATAATTTTGATTTAGTAGCTAAAAAAGTTGATTTACAATCTCATAGTTTTGATTTACTATCTCATAATTTTTGACTTAGTAGCTAAGAAAGGTGACTTACTATCTCATATTTTTCCAATAATTTTGAATTATTGAATTATCTCATAGTTTTGACTAAATAACTGAACATTTTGACTCACTATCTCATAATTTTGACCTACAAAGAGTATTTTTATTTTTATCCTGCGTAATTTTTAATTATCTTTTTTTCTCTTCGTGGCAGAAATGGGCTTCCATTACTGTGGCATTCAACAGAAACAGACTTTACTAACCCCCCCCTCCCCACCCTCCCATCGCTCAATCTGCCGAGCATTATTATAAACTGTACGGTAGGTAGAGAAGAGGGGATAAAACAATGACTGTAATTACTCTTTAATCTTTTAATACAAAGATAAAACACATTTTATGTCAATCAGATTAATGGTTTTTCTACAGATGATGGAGCTAAAGTCCTACTTTTCCAACCAGCTGATGAGGTTCCTGTTTAGAGGGTTTTTTTTATGGAACAAGAAAGAATGAGGCGGCGGACTCACGCGTAGGCCTCAAAGTCTCCGTTATTGACAGCTTCGATGAGCTGCTCTGTGATCTTTATGATCTCCTGTTTGCGGGCTGCAGAGAAGAAAACAAAACGTACAGTGAGAACAATGTGATTGTATCCCATGTGACAATTCACCCTCATCGGGAAGCCATAGCACACCAATGCCTTCATGCACAACTACAACAAAACTACAAAACAACTACAACAACAAAAACTCTTTTCACAAACATTCACAGACTCACTTGAGTGTTTGTTACTCATCGTAAATCTAATCGGTCATTTCTCTTTCATCCGTGTCTCTGAGTGAAATCTCCTCCATGCCGCGGCGCACATAAAAACTACTTCCATGCAAGAAGTTGTGTTGTTTCACTCTCGTGTTCCTCGCCTACATGTCCTCCTTTATCATAAGTAAAAATGTCCCTTCCTGCACCGTCTGGCCGCTGTGTCGCTCTCCACTTCCATCCGTCATCCATCATATCTCTCGTTCACATGTGAAGCTGCTTGAGCTCATCATGCTATTCTTGTCCCAGCCCTTTAGATGAGATTTACTGTGTCCTTCTCCCCTCACTTCCTCCCTGCACTGAGAGGAAGGCTTAGCTCGCTCTGATTGTCTCTCTCTCTCTCTATCTCCCTCCCTCCCTCTCTCACTGTCTCTCTCTCTCTGTTGTTTATTTTCATACACCTTCTCACGTCATCTGCATGTTCCCTTCTCTCTGTTTTCCTGCACAAAAATAAAACAAGCTTCATATCACGGTGTAAAAAAGTTGTTTTTTTTAAAGTTTCCCTCCATTCAAAAATGTATTTTACTTTTTGTTGCTTCGCTTTGATGTTTAAGCTTCTTCATTGATCTGCTGACAGGGAAAGTTTCTCTGCGCTCACTTTAAATCTCACTTTAAGGCGTGTAGTAGTGACATCACAACTAGTTTGGAGCCAATCAGAATCAGAGGTCAGTTTAAGTAAAAGTACAGAAATATTACCAGCAAATGTACTTTGTGTTATTAATATGTATGTTGTTGAGATTAATTATTATTTATTACTGATGCATTGATGTGTAATTATATTTGGTTCCACTTTCTTTATGAAGGCCTTACAAGTTATATCTTATTGCTTTATTAATAGTTAATAAATATTTGATTAAATAATAATAATATTAATTTATTGATTAGTTATTGCCAGGCTTTTGCTGGTGTACATCCACCTTAGAAAACTGACTTGTGTCTTTTTAGACGAGATTTAGGAAAAAATACCCAAAGAATAGTTTGAACACTCTGACCAAAACTAACAATTTATTAAAATTTACAACACTTGACTTAATGACTTGTAAAGTCTTTATAAAGTGTGACTTGTTAGACCAAAACCAAAATCCATTTCATCGTCATTACAGTATTAAAAAATAATAAACAATAAAATGTACAATAATAAAGTATAAAATCTAAAATGTAGAATAGTTTAATAATTACACATTGAGATAAATTCAAAAGCATAAATGACACATAATAGTTATGAATATAGTTATAGTGGTAATAATAGATAAATAAAATGTAACTATGCAAAAATAAATAAATACATTTAGAAAATGAAATGTGGTAAAATAAGGTGTAAAATTCATTTCACTTAAATCTGTTTAAATAACCTGAAGCAGACAAACTGTTTGCACACATATCTTATTATTGATTAATTTACAGTGTAATTTCCTAATTTAATAATGAATAATTCAGTAGATGGGAGTGTTTTAGAAAATCATTTGTAATTTTCTTGTTCCTGTTTCATAAAAATGCTGGAATACCCCTTTAATGTTGTTGCTGGTCCAGATAAAAACAATTTTAAATCCTTTTTGTACAAATGGCCACTTTAATCTGTAATAATTCATCTTCACAATCATAATAATCATAATTTTAAGCTTTTAAAAAAACTTTTAAATATGGAAGGAATGTTGTAATTTAGAAAGAGATATTACAGTGTTTAATCCTTTATAAAATAATGTAAAGATAAAGTTAAATAAACGACATTCAGCCTCACTAGATGTCAGCAAACATCTATATGCTAAGTAAAGATATAGTGAAGTCATGTTGACCTGAGCAGAGAATGAAGTCACTCTCCTTCTGTGTGTGTTGTTATCTGAGCTTCTCTGTTCTGTGTTTTCATAGCTGCTCCGACCGCGCGTGTGTGTGAGTTCCTCCGTGTCCTCCATATCTGTTTTCAACATGGTGGCTGAGTCACAAACTCTCTCATATTACAGCTAAACAGTACACTAAAAATGTCTTCTTCTGAAAACATCTGAGGTGAGAAATATGCAAAGCAATAACAGTTTGACAGTTTGATCTGAGTTTCATGAGCTGTCAGCTGTTTTGGTTTGAGATGCTGTTGTTAGTGCGACATCTAGTGGGGCTGATTGTCACATATTACACCTTTAATAAATGTGACAGAAAAATATCAGGGAACTGATATATGAATTAATTGATCCAAACTTTTTGTGATTGTTGCAAAATTCAGAGGAATTGGTTTGATATAGAGCAGCGGTTATCAGAGACATTAAGGGGTAAATATAATTATTCTTTTTTCATCAGTTGTGGACATTGGAAATCCACATCCCCTCCTACACTACTACACTGGAAAAAAGAAATGTCTTATTATTTGTAAATGTAAAAGCCAATAAACCAGTTAAATCAGTTTGAAACCATGTGGGGAGAGATATTACAAACAATGATTACATAAAAACGCAGACTTTAAATTTAAATCTAGTTTGAGGGTTTTTTTGTTTTAGTTTTTCGGATGCAGAACAGATGGACAGTGATGACACCTGGAGCAAAATGTAAAGGTCTTGATAGTGTTGTTTCAGCTGTAAAGCATGAAAGCTGGATGTGTTCATGTGTGACGTGTATTTATATTCATTTATATTTCAAATACTTTATTTAAGTTGACTAGATATGCAGATATTCAGGTTTAATGTGTTTGTTTCATATGTGGAGTGCATGTAATGTACATGTAAATGTGTGTTATTGTTATTATTTTGTTTTGATTTGTTTTGTTTGTTTTCCTGTCTTGTTTAGCTGTATAATTAGGATCGTGGGTGTTTGTTTTGTTGATGTGGGAAGTGTATGTGATGTAGATTGTCACTTGTCACCACTGCCTTTGAATATGTGTATGTGTGTACTTTTTGTTAATATGTGTGTGTGTGTGTGTGAGTGTGTGTGTGTGTGTGTGTGTGCACCTTTCACATCTTCATCCTCAATAGTGGTGTTGCTGCTGTCAGATGATTCCTGCAAACAAAACGCACACAAACGAAGATATTAGTTACCTTAAAAATGAAAACGCACACACACACACACACACACACACACATACACACACACAAATGCATGCACACACACACACACACACACACATTTCTTCCATAGAATACACAACGTGACTCTATCTTAACACCACGACTTTGTGAAAAAACAGAACACAGCAGCTGTCGGTGTGACTCAGCAGCACACTGAAACGATCCCGTCTACATATTGAGCTCTTTCAGTGTTGACGGACACAGACGACTGCACAGCACATTGACGTTGAGCCACTGTTACACACAGTCTGAACAGTGGGATGAGGGTTAATCTGGCGGCGATATGGCTGACACACACGGACTGACTGCTCAGCCCGCAGCGGGATCGCTGAGCTCCATCTATCTGAACACAGAGTGGCAGTATAAGACTGAAAAACACCTCACAGGACTCACAGCTCCGGCATCCTCTCTCACACACTCTCTCTCTCCATCTCTCTCATGCATAAATACAAACAGATGCACACAGAAATAGAAATATTTAACCAAATACTGCAAATAAAACATCCTGGTTAAACCCACACAGATAGAGAAACGGAGTGAATGACAAATGAAGAAAAAGGACAAGAAATAAAGAGATGGAGGGAGGGGAAGGAGGATGTACCTTGATCCCATCTACTGGATTATGGATAACAGTAGTCTGAGGCTCCTGGAGGAAGAATGGAGAAGGAAAGAAAGACAGAAAGCAAGCAAGCAAGCAATAAAGAAAGAAAGAAAGAAAGAAAGAGAGTAGGTGGGTGTAGAAACGAATGCAGATAAAGAGGGAATGTTTTATGATGACAATATGAGAGTTCGGGAGACATTAGAGGAAGATCGATAGAGAGCAGGATGTGAGTAACGTGGAAAAAAGGGAGAAATGAGTGAAATATATTAATTTTGAAGAGTAAAAGCACTGATTTTGAAGATTAGAAAGTGTTAATGACAGAGAATGGTTTTAAGACTCCCCATATTGAACCATTAACGCTATCTGCAGATCTGCACCAGTGTATCAAACTCAAACTCTCTTACTAATCGAATCGTGAAACACAAAAATCACAAACATTGTATATTCAAATACAAATCATATGGCTCTTCAACAGGAGATTCTCATAAATGCACTCTCTCTCTCTCTCTCTCTCTCTCTCTCTTTGTTATTGTATATTTAAAGCCACTGTGTGCAGATTTTTTACATGATTAAACCACCATGTTTTAAAAATAAAGAGCTTAAGTGAAACCAGAACTTCCAGATTCTGTACCAGACTTAAGAAAACCTCATTCCTTTACAGTAACATAAAGAACTAAAAATCCAGACTTGGAACAGAACTGTTTACTCCGTACGTTTACACAATGATGGTAATTTTTATAGAAAACTACCTTATATTGTTGTTTTCCTTACTTTTTTCTTTTTTTTGCAGCCGTTGATGAACCCCATTACCCATAAATCTTAGAGCTTTTGTTCTGTTCTGGTATGTTTGAAAACATTACCTCATAAAACGTAATTAATGTAAATGTCACCGATATTGTAAATGTGGTGAAACGTTATTAAAAATGCAACATAAATGAACAATATATGATTAGCTTTGCAGCACCCTTTGACTGACCTCATGTCTCCTTACTCCAGTCCATAAGAAAAAACATATAAAACATACATATCAAATCATATTTATAAAGTTTACACATATAAAATTTATGGTTAACATACATAGAAGAAAACATTCAATGCATAATTTCTTCTTTCTTCAAATTTACTCAAGAAACAGTCTCTCTAAACACTGGATAGGTAGAAGCTAAAGTTTAAGCTGATTACACCTACCCATTTTAATTCATATAGACTTTCACAAAGAAATAAAATTGAAATAAATTAAAATAAAAAATGTAATTGTCCCTGTACACACACAGGACATGTTAGGGAGGAGCGAACGCTGGAGACGTTTTCAAACGACAACAGAAAAGTTGAAAAAATGACATCAGAAGAGTGTTTGTGAATTTTATAGATATGGAAGAAACAAAGTTACGATGACGCAAGTACCGATGAGCTCATGAGAACAGTCGTTTTTTATAAGTAATTGTTGTTTAACTTTGTTAAAATCTTGAATGTTTCTACTTCTGATAGCAGCTGCTGCAGTGGATGCTGATTACAGAATATGCAGGAACACACTTTATTTATTTTCAGAAAGACGATGCTGAACGAGAGATTGCATCGGTTACAGAGGCTAGTGAAACTGAGGCTAGACAGGAAGTGATGTCACGACTTCAGCTCTCTACTGCATCAGTTTGTTTGCAGAAAATGAGACAATCCTTACAGTGTCTCCATGTCATGATTCTACACAGAGTGGCTCTAAAATCTTTAAAATATGCAAACTTTAAGTAAAAATCCACCATGATCCATCGTCTGAACCTACACACCTCCTTTCTCTCTCTCTCTCTATATATATATATTTCATACACACACCTACACACTCTGCATTCAGGAAAAAGTGTAACGGACAGACAGACGGACGGACGGACACGGAGCTGCATACCAGCGCAGCAGAGGGGACGTTGCCTTTGGGACTGGTCACTATGCTGTTTCTCGTGCTGTTTGTCTGTGGCTGTGCAGAAAAAAAAACAACACAAAGCGCTAAATTAGTGCTCAGCAACAACGGCGAGAGGTGCCATCTGGTGGTTGTAAAGTGGGCGGTTACTGTGTAAGCCGGCCCCCCCCATCTCTCACCCCCCCCCCCCAAAAAAAACTGTGTAATACAAGTAAAAATAGCAGATAGAAGCAGAGTGCTCCAGAGACCAGAATAGTGGGCAGAATGATCATACAGTTTCCAGAGTTTAAGTGCCAGAGAGCAGTCAGTCAACAAGCAGACACATTTATGGATCCAAAAAGGTTTCCCTGCAGTTCTGACTTTAGTATATCTAATTAGATAGAAAGGTTAATTTGTATTGGCAGTAAGATATAAATCAATGCCAGTCAGAGCTCGGATATTCCGGTCTGAGCTTTTTTCATTTTCATTTGCTTCCACTGGCTTGAGGGCTATTTGGCAGATGGCAAATTAAACCAATGACAGCTGTGTACCTCTGCAACATCTGTCAGACATACAGAAACATCCATTTTTGTCAAACTACATGCGCTCCTCTCTTAACAGACGTCTCTTAATGTATCCCTCGCCGAGTAAACAACACTCAGCGGCCTCGTTTCGGCGGAGGAAGATGAGGTCAAAAAAAGACACTTATGAAAGGACTGCGGGACTAAACAGGCCGTTCAACACACACACAAACATGCCAAATATACAGACACCCTGTTGTATAAGGACTCACGCAGACGTAACCGGCAACTCCTCTGCTTCTGTGACAGCATGCAGAAACACACAAAGGCAGGCAGGACACAACGGTTTCATGCTTTAAACCAATTAACTGTATTTTCTGCTCATTATTTTTCTCAGCAAGGTTTCCTGTACCAAAAAATGTGTTGGACTGAAGGGAAAAGAGGACAGAAAATAGAAAATCTGGCCATTATAGAGAGAAAATGGAAAAAAGGTCAAGGAGAGTTTAATATCTTTAGAGGTGATAATGTAAGAACATTTGTACAGTAAATGTGTAGAATTATATTTGCATTATATTTAGTATGTTTGGTCCACATGTAGAAATTTTAATTGGATATTAGAGGGACTAAGGGATCACTGAGGGGTCGTCAAGCATTTATGACGCCTCCACGCCGCTAAAAAGTCTATACCTGTTGTCAACACGGATGATAAGTGTGCTCATCTCTGCTACTCAGCGTTCACACTCAGGTATGAAACTAATAAACTGTTTGAAGGGCTCTTCTGATTCCACCAAGCACCTGCTAAAAGGAAAGTTGAATGTTACAGCACGACTCAGCACTTCACTGAGCTTCATCATAGAAAACAAATGTCAGGCTTTTAACAAACATAGTCAGACTGATGAGGGTCTGGGGCCAGAACATGCTGGTCTCATAATAACGGGATAATGGGCCATTGGACGATGAGTTTTTGGTCCAATGGGAAGTTTTTTGAACTATTGGGGTTTGGGAATATCGGGCCGTTGGACTAATGGAATGGCACCGATGTTTATCCCTCCAGAAATCCCACCACCAGAGGGATAAACAATCATTCAGCTGTAAAGTAAAATTTTAAAATCCATCATCTGTGAAGCCTGCATGACAATTCTGCACTCTCTTCTTCTTCTTCTGTGGACGAATGACTCAGGAAACCTACATGTGAACTCTGCAAACCACTATCAGATAAGCGAACCGCTGCGCTGTGGCAGCTTCCGTGTGTGTGTGGAAACAAGCTGATTATATTTTCATTCATGGCAGGAGAACAAACAGAGAGTCAGTCGTTCATTTAACTCTCCTGCCTTGTAACTGCAACTCTAAACAAATGTTTGGACCAGTAACAAACCCGATCAGAAGGTAATGTACTGTTCAACATATTGTATATACAGTAGCTGTGCTTTCTTTAAATATTTGTTGTATGTCTTTCTGATATATTTTCACATTGGACTAAAACACGCTAGCTTCTATACAGGTTGGAATAAACCTTCAGTATCCTACCTGATAGCTGAGTACCAGGTATACTTTATATTTTGATTTATAGGTACAGGTATGAGTAGCGATATTGGTTAGTTGGTCGGTCCACCACTTTGGTCCAGACTGAAATATCTCAGCAACAGGTCAAAGTTTTTAATTAACCCGTAAAATATATCAACACCTACTTGATGGATCGCACACATTCATGGTTCCCAGATGATGAATCTTTATGAGTTTGGTAATTTTCTTTTTCTAGCGTCACCAGCAGGTTGAAATGTTTTGGATCTTCACAGTTGACTCAGATTTGGCACTTCAGGTTACACTATTAATTTGTTTCTTCTTCAATACAGCCTCCCATGAGAAATATCATGTCTCCATCCAGTTACCTCAATTTTTAAAAATCTGCTCTAGTTTAAAATCAAGCGCGCCTGCAGAGCAGCTGCCTCATCTAACCTCACTACTACTGTGCCTGAGTACAGCCACACACAGCTGCTGTCATGGCTGTAGACTCTCGGTGCAAACCTACAGTTGGCTTGCTCTGGTCTGAATCAGTGGATGAGCTGGTAAACGTCGGTTTGGTTTCGTTTCACACGGAGCGAAATTCAAGCAGATCAAAATGCATCACTAAAAGCCAGGTGAGAACGTTCTCCCTTCTCATTGGTCAGATGTTTGTGGGGCAGGAGCGAGAGCTTAAACACAGGAAGAAGGTGCTGAAGAAGCTCCTATCTGTCCAAATATCAAGAAGACAGGTTGTTAGTCCAGGTTGGACCTTGATTTATTCTCCGGCTAGCTGCTAGCAACTGTTGATTTCACTCATCAAAGTGCTTCTGGAGCTGTTTAACTCAAACTTGGGGCCTTGTAGTCGGTCAGATGGAGGTCAGATCACGGTCCCACCACAAATGAACCGATCCAGAATTAATCTGTGACCAGACAGAGACGGTTGTTTGGTCCGAGTACGATTGCTGTGTTCAGATCTGCCCAAACAAATTGTACCAAGGAGGAAAACCAACCAGAGTCCCATTCAACCAAACTGATTGATTTGAAGGTTTAAAAACGTCCTTCATCTTTGAAACATCTGTTCAACCCAGTTAAGGCAACTCTGGTTGTTTTCCAAACTCAAATAACAGAACTGAGTCAGTGTGAAGTCTTTGTATTTCATTACGGGTCCAGAAGTGATCAGAACTGATTTAGAAACAGCTGAGTCTGTTTGTAAACTGGTGCAGAAACTTAATGAGTGCAAATGAGTCCGATCTCCTCCCGAGACAAGCAGGTTAAGTGAATTGGAAACTCTAAATTAGATGTATGTGTGTGTGAATGTGATTTGTTTGTGTGTTAATAAAACTGGAGACCTGCCCATGGTACATGCTGCCCAGTACATGCTGGAAGATACTCCAGCCCCCCCACAGTCCTGAGACAGATACACCGCTTCAAAATAAATGAATAAATAAACATGTAAATGAACAAAAACTTGTGTGCTGTGCTGAAAGTGAAACAGCAGGAGTTTTAACCATGAAAGAAGCGGAGCAGAAGAAAAAGGAGGATTCAGTCTGTTGGGAATCACCGGATGATGCAGAAGGACGACACGCTGCTCAGGATAGGCTCAGACAGACTTGGAGGAGTGATGGATGAAAGACAAAAGCAGGATTGAACAGAAAGTAAAGAGAAAGCGAGAGTGTTGTTCTCCGTCAACCCGTCCAGAAGTAGCCAGAAGAGACAGCTCAAAGGACGAGGAGAAGATGCATGAGGAGCTCAAAGAGAGAGTGACAACGGGAGGAAGAAAGTTTAACTAAAACTCCCGAATTTTATAAAAGAGTCCTCCAACACTGCTGCCGTCCATTCCCCCTCCGTCTCTATAGAGCTGAGAGAACAGATGAAGATGTTGAGACAAACAGAGGTGAAGGCTATGTGATTAGGGACACACCAAACCACATCATCCAGACATAATAGATGCACATTAAACCTGCAATAACTGATTTTTTGGCCACTTGGGGGCAGCAGAAATAAGTAGTGAACACAACTCTGACACATCATCAGCTTTTTAAGTTGATATGTTGAACTTGTTAGCAAACAGTTGCTTATTTCCACATCCAGCAGTTACGGAGCAACATTATCATTCATGTGGAGTCGTGTTTCTGTCCACCTGGTGAATGTAAGTCCAATATTCACTCTCTCTGTTTTTGCTCTCTACCAACTCCTGAGGGAAATATCTGGCTCTTTAGCTGCTAAATGCTCCACTATGTTCACCAGCTAGTCTACAGCTAACTGTGTCTGTTTGCCGTTTGGTGCTGAGCAGGTGGTGTACAGCGGCTTTTTACAGCTTTTTCTCTGAAAACGACACTATGAGAGCGCTGAGAGTGAACCAGAACAATAAAGTTTCAGCCAGACAATGAGCTGAAACTCACTATAAAGCTCCGTAAAGCTGAGAGAAGCTGCAGAGTCACTGATAATTCTCTGTAGGTTCATCACTACCAGCCACGACCAACACATTACACACTGACAGCTCAGAGATTACTATTATTAAAAAAAATCAATTATAGTTGTGACAAAGAGTGTTTTGATATCAGAATCAATATTTGGGAGAGAAGAAGTGGGATTGGTGTATCCCAATGGTAATATGTTGAAAATAGGGTAAAAAATCAACTATTCCGATAAGAAAAAACAAAGAAATTTGAGGCATTTGTCCTCTCTGAGGACGTGAAACGGAGGAAAGAGTCAACTGTGAGTCGAGATGGAAAGTACAGTGTCAGACACATGAATCAGGAGCAAGAGAGAGGTTCACAGGCTGAAATATTTCTCCAAAAAATGCCCTGAAAGGAGCAAAAAGCTGCCGTCTTCAAAAAGATCAGAAAGACTGAAACACAAACCATCCCAATGTATCAAATACCCAGACTGAGGAAAGCACAAAAAAGAGCAATGAACCGCGGCATATGGTGTTTATCTCCGATGAGAGTTTCTGTTAGGAAGGGGGAAGGTCATTTATAGTCCTACTAAATGATCTGTCTTTCTGTTAGAGGAGCATAAATGACTAAAACATCTTCGGCATCTTCAAGAGGGAGAAAAGAAACGCTGTGAAAATGAATGATGATGTTTAATTTCGCAGGAAACGGAGGCAAGTGGTTTGCTCGGCCTCAACATCAATTACATCCTCCATGTGAAAAGCAAAGCCATCAATTTCCTGAGTCACTGTCTGATTCAACAAACATCCCTTTTGATTTACATACTGAGGTGATCTCTTGCTCTCAACACCAGCCCTAAAAAACATGGTGCTTTGTCCATCTGGCTTGAAAAAGAAAAGTGGTTTTTAATGTTTTTTTCCACCTGATTGATGTAGATCCAGTATTCACTCTCTTTTAGCTCTGGTTTTGTCTCCACCAGCTCCTGAGGAATTGTTATTGTGTTGTTTGGTGCTGAGCAGGTAGTTTGCAGCAGGTTTATTAAAGGTTTTTAGCTGAAAACAGCTGCTGCTGCTGCTGGAAACGAGGTCGAAGAGTGAACTAAGACTGAACTAAAACAGTAAAGTTGCGAAACCAAAACAAAGAGGGTCGTTTTACTTTTCTTTTTCTTCTTTACTGTCGTTCCTATCAATGTTGCTATTATAAACTGCTGCATTCAAGAAACGCCTTAAAACACCTCAACACTTTTAACCTTTTAGCACTTTATTGATTGTTGCACTTCTCTCTTGTTGTTTATGGTATTTCTTATCCACTTGTCTACTTCCAGTTGTTTCTTACTTTAATAATTATATATATTTAAAAAACAAACCTGTCTAGCGCTCTTTCGCATTGCACTTGTACCTGGTCAGCTGCTTGAGGCCAGGTTTGAACCTAGATGTCTAGGTGTCTTATGATCTTCAACTAAATCAGTGCTTACTGTGTAGTTCAGTGTGGAAACATGAGAGCACATGAGTTACCTATAATTACACTGTAAGGTGTTAATTTGGGTGTAAAAACTGAAGAAAACCGTCTATTTATTATAACGACTTCCATAATAGAGTCAGTCCTCCGTTATTCAGTAACAGTTAGGATGATAAAGCCATTATATAACAATTGATTTTAACTCAGTTTCATTGCTCTTAGCTATTGCACCTGCTTGGATAGTAAAGAGCGACTTCCCAGGAAATTGCTTCTGGAAACTGAGATGATTGTGTAAAGCAGAGAGTGAGAAAGAGAGGGGACGCCTGTGCTAATGCAGAAATACTGACATAGCTTCAGGGTTGTGTGCATTCGTGTGACGTCAGGGTGCAGCAAAAGAGAAGCTGTGATTATGTAATGATAGATTAATCATCTGGTGGGAAATAATCTGAGATTAGCATCAGGCCACCCGAGGAGAGACGGGAGGGAGAGTAGAGTGCAGACGCAGAGAGGTAGGAGGAGAGGCAGGAGGAGGAAGAGGAGAAGCAGGTTAATGAAAGAAGAGTGTGTCATAGAGAAACAGGTCAAGAGAGACTGAGAGGAGAAAAGAAAGGCAGTGATGCTTCATTGTTAACAATAATAATAATAATTCACACACTTTCAACTCTGAATGCTATCGTGCCCTAAAAGTCCTGAAAAAAGTACGTATATTTTTATCTTGTGTGCACACTTTATTATCTTGGGAGAACAAGATCCATATCTAGTGTGGATAAAGTTATTATCTTGTTTGAACCACATCCTTATCTTGTGCATATAAAATATTATCTTGCATGAACAATATCCACACAAGTTATCATCACATGTGTACCAGACATCATCTCGCATGAACAAGATATGTATCTTGTGCGCACAACATATCATCTTGCCTGATCAAGGTCCATATCTAGAGCAGAGAAAGTTATTATTTTGTGCGAACCAGATCCATATCTTGTGCACATGAAATATTATCTTGCAGGAACAATATCCATATCTTTTCCACACAAGCTATCATCATGTGTGTACAAGTCGTCATCTTGCGTGAACAAGATATGTATCTTGCGCGTACAACATATCATCTTGCCTGATCAAGGTCCATATCTAGAGTGGAGAAAGTTGTTATCTTGTGCAAACAGATCTTGTGGACACAAAATATGACATTTGTGTAAAGGATCCATATCTTTTTTACACAAACTATCGTCTTGTGTGAACATGATCCATATCTTGTGCACAAAAAGTATTATCTCACTCGAGCAAGATCCCTATCTTATGTGAATGAAGTTATTATCTTGTGTGAACCAGATCCTTATCTTGTGCATATAAAATATTATCTTGCATGAACAATATCCACACAAGTTATCATCACATGTGTACTAGTCATCATCTTGCGTAAACAAGATATGTATCTTGCACGCACAACATATTATCTTGCTTGAACAAGATCCATATCTAATACAGATAAAGTTATTATTTTGTGCAAACAGATCAATATCTTGTGAACACAAAATATGACTTTTGTGAACAAGATCCATATCTTTTTTACACAAACTTCATCATCTTGTGTGCATATGATCCATATCTTGTGCACAAAAAATATTATCCCACTCGAGCAAGATCCATATCTTGTGCATACAAGTCATTAACTTACATAAACAAGATCTGTATCTTGTTTATGTAAGTTAATGACTTGTATGCACAAGATCCATATCTTGTGCATACAAGTCATTAACTTACATAAACAAGATCTGTATCTTGTTTGCATAAAATATTATCTTGTGTGAACATGATCCATATCTCGTGTAGATAAAGTTATTATTTTGTGCAAACCAGAGTCATATTTTGTGTGCATAAAATATTATCTTGCGTGAACAGGATCCACATCTTGTGGACACAAAATATGACCTTGCATGAGCAGGATCCGTACCTTGTGCACACAAAATGATATCTTGCAAGTTATGATCTCGTGTAAACAACGTCAATAACTTGTTATTTAATAACAGGAACGAGACGACTATCTATCACTTCTCATGCTTCTATAAGATAGTTGCCAATTCCTCAGGAAAATGAAAAATGATGAGAAAATATCTCATTTCCACAAGATAACACAAGTATCATCCTTTGGGACTTGAGGTTATGAAACAAGTTCTGTATCCAAAATTCTGCATTGGATGTAAATTTAACCATCTACCAACACAGCGTACATTGAACTGGTCATCAGAGGCCTCACACTGACTCATGCAAGTACACAGCAAGCAAGACAACACAGCAAATACGTCACACACACACATAAATACACATTTGCGACAGTGCAGAATGCATAACGTACTGCACACAGACAATTACAGAACCTGACAGAATAAAACAAACCACTTGTGGGACTGAAAAAAAGGAGAAGGGAGCTAAGAGAGGTGCAGCGTCAGTCTTGTCCAAGTCACTGCAGATTCAGCGTCTCGCTTTAGGAAATGAAAGTGCACAGACTAATTCTTTAATGAGCTTTGGCACTGGGAAATATTTCGTAAGAAAAAAATGTCTGCAGTGATGCAAAGAGCCAGCTGTGCCAAACCGAGGTGTCTGAGAGTCAAGAGGAGGTGACACAGCTCCCTCGAACCAGCCAGTCAGAGAGAAAGTTTCCATCAGAAGTGAGAAAAGTGCAGAATGATGATGCAAGAGTTTAAATTAATTAGAGCTGAAAAGTTTACTTGCTGTCTTTAAGTTGGATTTTTGCATTTTCCTTGTTTCATTGTTATTTTTATACTTTTATAATGGTGCACTGTCTCTGCAAGCGCCTTCAGTTACATTCAGTCTCAATCATTCTGGTTTATATATATAAAATATTCAAATACTTCATTACTTGTTATCAGTGGATATTTAAATGTTTTTGTCAGTAATGTCTCATGTCTATGTCTGGCCACGTTCTTGCTCTGTGAAACTCTAAAGTTTATTATCTATTTATTGATTTATTATAGACAATTTCTACAATGATGGACGTTAACTGTGGTACTTGCTTCAGCTGAGCTACATAAGATAACACACTATAATACTCTGGTTCTTCATTTGGTTTGTTTATTTCATCAGGTTTGCTGTATTGACTTTAAAATAGCTAATCTTTGAGACCCACACAATCTTCAGTAATATGAATGAATAAAGTATCAATGCAGCTCTGAGCTAGAACATTAAATAACAGAAAAGGAAATGACATATTCATCATGCTTAAACTGTGCCTTTAAGTCTAAAAACAATATCACGGAAATATAAAATTGAACTGCACAGCACTTGACAAAGTCAAATCACCCAGAACGTATTGCATCTGCTGCCTTTGATAGAAATATTTATGGAATAATAAAAGTAGTTCTGAACGCAAAGGGCATCGGAACAGTGGAAGGGCAGCCAAGGATACGAAGAGGAAACAAGGCGGATGAAAACAAGAGAAAACGAGGGGGAGGCATGAGACGAGACGAGCTAGCTTACCTTGACATCAGCCTTCTTGTTGAGGAGACTCTTGGCTGCTGCGGAGAGGCAGAAGGACACACCCTCAGATGGAAGAGTACACATCATAGACCTTCAGATGACCAACGATCACACATACACAGCAGCTGCAGATGCAACACATGCATGCATGCATCGGCTCAAGAAGTCACCTGCCCATCAAAGCTCTCCCTAACTTAGGAAATAAACATGCAGACCACACACAGAGTGACAATTCTTATCTCTCCCCATTTCTTCCTCCTTACCACCCTTCAGAGGGGGAGAAAAAAAACACAGCTGAATTTATCCCTCCCTCTTAAAAAAAAAAAAACCCTCCCTCCGTCCTGTGAAAATACATTAAAACCCAACAAACAAACACACACACACACACACACACATCCAACTGGCACCTCCTAACCCTGATCCATTGCCCAAAGCATTAGATAAGCAGAGGGCATGGTGGGAAAAAAAAGTCTAACTGACTATATAATCCAAATACGCTCACACACACACACACATGCACAGTTAGAGCGGGGGGGGGGGGGATTAGGAGTGAAAGCATGAGGGAAGTGGAATACAGATGCAGGTATGTGATAATGGGTTTGTTAATCTCAAGAGTAGGCTGGATTAGTTTGGATCACTACAGAGTTCATTGATGGGCGGGAAATGTAAACACTTTAGCGTAGTAGGGAAAAGAGTGCAGAAGCCATAAAAATGGGTGTTTTTGGTGTTTTAACGCTGCCAAAAAAATTAACAATAAAAGAAGAAAATCAGCATAAAAACATACAGACTGATCATTGAAGCTCCGAGTGCTACGCTGCACAATTATTATTATTTCGCATGTCACATTCAGGAGCGTCTGACATCTAAGCTTCCACACACACACACACACACACACACACACTACAACCCAACTGCATGCAATTTCTCTCCTAATTCCCCGCAGGGCATGTGACTGTATTGCACAACAGAGAAGCCCTAACCCATGACAAGCAAAGACATCTTAACAGTAATACTCTTGGCTCCCAGATGAGAGATGAGGCTGCTTACCTTGGCAAACATTTGAGAAGCATTAAGGGTGGGTGGGGGTGTGTGTGAAGGGGGGGGGGGGGGGAGAAGAGAGAAGAGAAGAAGAAGAAGAAGTGCTTTATTAATCCTCATGAGGGAAATTGATCCCTCTGCATTTGACCTTTTGCCAGTGTGTCAAAAGGTTCAGGGGTTCAGACAGGAAACTTAACCTTAACATACGTGTCTCGGATGGGAAGATTTAAGAAGAGAGATTAAAAACAAGCTGATTTTTTCTATTTAATCACGTCTGCCGTGAGCTCAGTGAGAGGAGACGTTAGTGAGTCGGCTGAGATGAGTTTACCTTGCTCCACGATGCCGGCGGTGGTTCCGGCCACGGCGCTGACGGCGGCGGGGGCCGTAGTCTGCCGACCCACTGAAACACACAGAGAGAGAGAGAAGGCAGAATGAGACGCTGAGAGAGAGAAAGCAGCAGCCTTTCAGACATGCGCGCCTTTTTGTCAATCTGAGAGCAATTTAACATGTCAGACTCATGTCTGGATAAAGCACTCTGGTCACTTTTACATGATGGCGGTCTGACGGGATCACAAGTCTGAAGTGAACGCTGTCAGATTGATGTAAAAGCTGCAGCAGCAGGTAAACATGCAGTGAGAGAGACATCATTGTATTAATCATAAATCAGTTACTAGGAAACGCCGTGAAAGGGATTATTTTGGGGCGCTGAAGAGATCAATCTTCTCATATCAGATAGTCTATAAAACTATTTTCCCCTCACAGCAGCAGACTAATAATCAGACCAGCACATCCTCTTTAGATTCTCAATTGTCCTTCATGGCAACTGTTGAAATTAATAAAATGATCCATTGAAACTCCAGCATGTGAGCAACGAGGAGTTAAAAGAGCTTAACGTCCTCTCATGATTATATTAATGTGTTTTTAATAGTTTTTGGACAACAATAGAGCTCTACAGCACAGAGGAATAAAATATGGTTCATTGTTGTCTTTTCATTTGATTTATTGACAATATTTTTTTTTTTATAGAAATCACCACCTTTAAATGTCTGATTTAATAGAATAAAGAAGGGAAAAGCAAACACACACAGCTGGTTCGTTAGTGCTGAGTCGTAACGTTGAGTGAGAAAGATTTACGTAGGCGGTGCTGAAGTGGCTTTTTAAGAGCCCGATATATATATAATATATAAACTGTGCCAAAGTCCACCGCTATATTATTCTAAAGTCCTGCCTTTAAACTATTATCACCCAGCAGGCGACACTTAATAAAAGTTCTGGCACTCTGGAAAGTCTTCTAGACAGGTGGGTCGCATCATCAAAAAATCCCCACGCATTAAAGTTTAATTCATGTTGTAAATAAAATGCGTACGAGTCTGAGAGACACAGACGATACGCTGCGTTTAGAGTCACTTCTGCTCTTAAACTTGAAATAACCGACCTGCTTTTGTTTTTAGTGGATTTGATGGTGGTTAAGTTTGATTAAATCCAATGTGATCGTATGAAATGTGAAGTAATTTTACTGTATTTTAGGACTAATTGTAGTATTTTAGCAACATTTTCTGTTCACTTGGAAATACGGCGCATGACTGAATATATAGACGCTCTAATTTCCATTTTAGTGTGTGTTTATTTCATTTCTTAAGTTTTCCTGCTGGACACAAGAAGTTCATTCTCAGTGTTTGTGCACCGGAGGCTTCAAGTTTCCACATCACACTCGTGTAAGTTAAATACTGGATCATGATTGGCTCCAAACTGGCTGTGATGTCACCAATCCTGCTCGTAGATACACGAGTTAAACTGAGATTTAAGGTGAGTTCAGCAGATGAATGTGAAAACAAACTCTGCACAGAGAAGAAGAAGAACATCCAGCTGAAGGAATGAGAAGAAGAAGAAGAATGTGGATTTTTGAAGAATTAAGTTATAAAGAATCAAGTTTTATTGTGTGAGATTATGGCAACGGAGGCACGAAAACCAAGCAAATCTCTCTCCGCTGTGTTTCCTGCTTACTCTGACACCGCCGCCCATCAACCTGCTGTGTGTTCATGTGTGTGTGTGTGTGTATGTGTGAAGACATGGCGGAAGACAGATGGCGTGTCATCCTGTCCTCCTCTCGCTCTCTCTCTCGTCTCTCCCCCTGTCAGGGCGCCGAGATGTTCCCTTGACTCTCGTATTTTCAAGGAGGAGCGGCGGCGGCGGCACTCACCGGAGAAGTTCCTGGAGACGAGCATGGTGGTCAAAATGGCGCCCTGCGGAGGACGAGGGAGAGAGAGACACACACGGGTGAGAAGAGGCTAAACGCAGGACGGACGGAGGTGAGAAAATCTGAGGTGAAAGTTTAAAATAGATGATTCATGTTCACAAATTAGTCTCATTTTATGTTGTTTTTTTTTAATCGGATGTAACTATTTTAATCCCATCAAGTGTTTTCACACCTTGAGTTTCCTCCTGGCGTTAAACTTCTTCAGGCACTCGACTGTCTCCTGTCTGTGCATCATAGAGGCCACTGTTGAGCGTTGCTGTGGGGAGACAGAGAGAGAGATGCTGAAAATAAAACATTAGAGGAGCAGCTCTGACACTGACAGGTTTATGTGGGCAGGAGCTGTCAAGAGAAACTTGCTTCCCTGGAAAGTGTTGATTCTGAGGCTCTATAGGTGACGACATGTTTGGCAAAAACCCCGGGCTAAATACATTCAACTAGGTGTTATAGTGTCCCGGCAGTCGTCACCTTTTATATATACTGATTCAGTTTTATCATAAGACATATGAAGCAGAGCTCGCTGCTGGCATATGCTGAGAAGAAAAAGGGTTTACTTAGTGTGCTGAATGGTTTTATCTTGATTTTCCAACATAAATCATATTATAACATAAATTAAGTTCATCATTATTATAATCAAATCTCCAAATTACATTTCCTCTGGAAAATCTGAACATATTCATTCATTTATGTAAGTGGTTGCTTTTCTCATAGAATTTACTGTAGTGCATGTTGGAAGTACTGTATTTAAGTACAATTTTGAGGTATTTGTACTTTTCTTGAGTATTTCTATTTGATGCTACTTTATACTTCCACTCCACTACATTTCAGAGGGAAATATTGTACTTTCTACTCCACTACATTTATTTGACAGCTTTAGTTACTTTTCAGATGAAGATTTGACACAATGGATAATACAACAAGCTTTTAAAATACAACACATTGTTAAAGATGAAACCAGTGGTTTCCAACCTTTTTGGCTTTTGACGTCTTACAAAAAGCAGTGTGTAGTCGGGGTCACATTTCACATGTCTATGAGTTGTTAACAGCTCCACCAAATAGTGATTTTTCCCTCTAAACTTCTCACATGCTTTCATTTCAATAAATGTTCAAATGATCCAATATTTCAGCAAAAATCAAAGATTAGAGAGAGATTTATCTGCTGACCCTTCGGAGGGGCCCCGACCCCTAGGTTGGGAACCACTGGACTAAACTAGCTAACTGTATATAAAGTAGTGTAAACTAGCTCCACCTCCAGCAGCTACAACAGTAACATGCTGCTCTAACACTGATGCTTCACTATTAATAATCTAATGATGTCATATATAATAATATATCAGTCAGAGGGACCAAACCACTACTTTTACTGCAATACTTTAACTACATCAAGCTCATAATACTTATGTACTTTTACTGCAATACTTTAACTACATCAAGCTCATAATACTTATGTACTTTTACTGCAATACTTTAACTACATCAAGCTCATAATACTTATGTACTTTTACTTACGTAAGATTTGTCATGCAGGACTTTTACTTGTAATGAAGTATTTTTACATTACTGTATTGGTACTTTTACTTATATAAAGGATCTGAGTACTTTTTCCACCACTGCTGTAGTTGTATTGTTGTACAAATGTAAATGTACCAGTAATAATGGAAAAACATTTATAGATGCAGCCCCAACTGTTTTCTAAAAGCACTTTTTGCACAATGAATCATGTTTTTCAGGGGTATTTTCAGATACTTCTTCGGTAATAACCAGACTGCTGATATAAAAACCTGCTGTAAATACAATGTTATCAGCTTTTCAGCGTGATGAGCGACCGGAGGAGTGCTTTTACCTCTTCTATATGCATCAAACCATCTGAGATTAAGTCGTACATTTGCAACGCACAGTACAGAGCTTGTAAGCTGGTGGAACTGATATTTTTTATGGGTGAAGAGCAGATAGAAGCGTTTATCCCTTAAGATAGGTTGCTCTTTTGCCCTTCTGTGGAACAAATCGCTCCAAGATAAGCTGACCTTGTATCAGCACATGTCAGAGATCACATGTTTGGAAACAGATGGTGCTGATATTTGGCAGCTTTTGGGCAGATGTTCACAAACTTGCTGTTAGAGGATTTACAAAATTATAAATTGTTGGGAGTATCAAAAAACAGGGGGAGAGAGTGAGGAGGAGGAGGAGGATGGAATTTAGTTTCCTCTGTGCAGTAACAGGGTGCTGGATACTCACGCAGACCCATGGGTGCTTCAGAGCCTCCTGGGCAGTGATTCTCTTGGCTGGGTTTATAGTCAGCATCTGGTTGATCAGATTTTTAGCCTCCGGAGTCACCGTGTCCCACTCTGGGGAGGGAAACTAAAGCGCATACACACCCATGCATGCCCACATGTGTACATACATATATATAAATATCAAAAATATGAACAACACGACTGATTTTAGAGAAAGAGAAAACAGAGAGGCGGGCTCACATCGTATGCTCCAGCTTTGATCTGCTGGTAGAGTTTGTGCTGGTCCTCGTCCCAGAACGGAGGGTATCCAACCAAAAGGATGTAGAGGATCACACCTACACGCATAAAACGCAACCTTTGTCTGAGTGACAAGAAGGAGGGAGAGGAGGCGGCAGCGAGAAAAACACAGAGACAAAGAGCTTACCGCATGCCCAGATGTCTACAGGTTTACCGTACGCCTCCTTCCTCAGAACCTCTGGGGACAAATAGCCGGGAGTTCCTGCAAAACCTGCACACGCAGACAAACAGTTTATAAGTTTTTACATACGTTTACTTAGATAAAACAGAGAAAAAGTTACAAATGCAGCGTATGACTGGCACCTCTATGCATCAAAAAACATCAAAAACGAAAGATGATGATGATGTGAAGCCGGTTGTGGCCGGAGGGGAAAGAGAGCAACGTAAAAATGCAGATTTTGCAAAGTGAGTTTGACCTAAATATGTTTTTCAGCAGAAGCATTAGCTCGCCAGTGTATTCTGTTTCATTTCACTTTGTATTCTGACGGGTTGGTTTGTGAATGTGGGTCGTAGCAACAAACACGATGTGAGAATTTAGTCGAACGTTTCTGATGTTGTCGGGATTTTGGTGCAGGCTTTATGTCTTCGGTTGCCAAACATCAGCTGTTGGTGGACGAGTCTCACTTTCATCTCAGACAGCTCAAAATCACAAACAGGCCAGCTAATATGGAGCTATTTATTCAAGAGCATAGTATATCAATCTCAAATAGCACAAAAAATCCGAGAGCAGAAGTTTCACGAGTGTGCAGAAGCAGCCTGAGTGTGAGGAGAAGAGCTGAAGCTTGAACGCAGGAAATCTGTGCAAGCAATATTATATTTGAGTGCAAGCTCACAGTTTGAGCAGAAACAGAGTGAATCTAAGCGCAAGCAGAGGCTATTTGAGTGCGAGGGCAGGGTTTTGAGGGACAAATTACAAAATTTGAACGTGAAATCAATAAATTATGCTCTCAAATTGATATACCACACTCTTGAATAAAGACAGGGAAATAGCTCCATAAACTGACGATTATTTTCATTATCAATGAACCGATTAGTTGTTCGGTCCATAAAATGTAAGAAAATGGTGAAAAATCTCGATCACTGTTTCCAAAAACCCACAACAAAAGTCCACATCCTTAAGATATTCAGTTTACTAGACAGAAGTACCTCACATCTGAGAGGCTGGAACAAGAGAATTTGGACATTTTTTTCTTTAAAAAATCACTCAAAAAGATTAATCAATTATCACAATAGCTTCTGATTAATTCAATAGTTGCAGCTCTACTTTTAGTTAAACATGTAAATTAATGTGACCTGTCAGTAACGGTGCAAAATAATGATTAGTCATGTCCGAAATACAGAAAAGAAAAGAAGAAATAAGAGTCCAAAATCTCAATTTACTGCTGAGTAAACTTTTTATTTGTTTATTATGCAGGGCAGCGGTTCTCAACCTGGGGTCCAGGGACTCTCAGGGGTCCTTGAGGGTGTTCAGGGTATTGTATTATTTTGTTGATGAGACGTTAGCCCAATGAGAGAATGTATAAAAATGACTATTCTGTTCATAGGTTTCACAGTTTTCAGTGTTAATCTACAGGATAGTTATAGAATAACTAAATCTTATCTGCTGGAGATCCCTGAGACCACATCTTATCAAATACTGGTCTGCAGCCTGATGTGCATCAGTTTGTGGGTCCTTGACATCGAAAAGGTTGAGAACCACTAATGTAGGGAATAATAATTAAAGGGTTGATTTTGGACACAGCGTACATTTTTTGGTCCATGGTGGGCTTTTTTTGAGTCAGCAAATAGTGAGTGATGTCATACTTATAATCATCAGACTGAGTGCATTAAGCAGCATAATGTACAGTCAGAGCTTTCAGCCTGCTGCAGTCTCTTTATAATAGATCCTAATTTGGCTCAAGGTAAAAGTAAGTATAGGGAAGTAAACTTAGTGCACTTTGTGAGCTTGCTGTTCAGCGCAAATTCAGAAACTAGCCTGAAGATTCAGCAATGTTATCTTCCTGAACAGAAGAGCACTAACATCAGTTCAACTTTTACTTCTGTTCTCAAATTAACACTAATTAGATATCACGTGAGAACTGGAATCTGTCAGAGAAAAAAAGAATCACATCACACATAAAAAAAAGATAAACTGAAAACAAAAAGAAGAAGAACATCGGTCTTTCAGTCAGATGAGATACGTCTAATATTAGAGGATGAGGAGGAAAAAATCCCTCCTTGTTTGCCTGACTCAAGGGCACGCTGACAAAAAGGATAAAATGACAGTATGGATGAACAATCCCGTGGAAGCCTACACTTTTCCCCATCAAAGCGCTGCGCAGGCTTCAGTGTGACAGCTCTGCTGCACATCAGAACTGTCAGGCAACAGAACCCTTCATGATCAAGAGGAGGAAGAGGAGGAGGAGGAGGAGGATGGCAACAGACTGGCAGATGCTATTGTAGATTTCCCTTGAAAGAAAATACCAGGCTTCTTAAAGGAATAGTTCAACATTTTAGGGAATACATTTCTTTGCTTTTCTTGGTGAGAGTTAGATAAGAGGACTGATACTCTTATGTCATTAACTATGAAGCTAGAGCCGGGAGCTTTGTGTAGTGGAAGAACCAAGCAGCAACTACCACAAATTTAAAGTGCCACCGATGGCTGCTAGATGCTACAACTGACTCCCGTTCAAAAAGCCTCAACTTCTCTCTAGAAATACTGACTTAAGCATTATTTTCAACAAGTTATAATGGTCTCAATCTTTAAATTCAGACCCTCTAATAAGTGTACTGGTGATCATTTTGGAAATTATTGCTCCGTTAATAAGATTTGAAGACTTAAAGTAGCTTTGATGTCTGCCGTGCGGATGTTGATTGACAGCTGTGATTGACAGTTGGCTCTGGGACTCACACTGAGTCAAACTATTGTTGCAATATTTCACTAAGTTTAATGTTACTTGATTAAGATACCTGCCTGTTAGCACAATTTAGCTAAAGTAGCTGAAGTGTGCAGCACTCTGTGTTCCCGGTAAGCTAGCGTTAGCTTGGGTCCGAGGTAGCGGGGCGTGTTTCCAGAGCATGAAAGGCAACACCCTGCACATCCTGGCTCCAAATCAATAAGATGACCCAATAAGAAGCTGCAACTCTGGGCTTCAAACCGACTTCAATGCAAACCAACAGGTAACGTTTCTATGCAGTCTATGGTAAAGGCGAGAAACGGGGAAACAGCTAGCTGTCCAAAAGTTCAAAAACACACCTACCAACACTTCTAAAGCTCACCAACTAACAGCTTGTATCAAGTGTTTAATCTTTACACAAACAGAAAAGCAGAAACTACAAGTTGCTGTTTCACAATGAATTACGTGCTGTAATTATTTCTTGACAACCCTACCGTATCTGTGGCACTCAGCTTCAAGCCCATTTGTTCCTGCTAAATGTTTAAAAACAGGTCACAAATATATACTTTTATTTTTTAAAAAGTTTCAGTAATTTCATTAAACAGCTGGGCACTGTAGTTTTTAACAAATGTCACTGAAACAAGCAGAAACACTGTATTTGTTAGGGACTATTTTTTGTGGCGGATGAACCCACGTTTGGTGCCCTAGTGAGTATTTGTGGCAGCAGGACGGTGTGTGTGGGATTGAGTCAAAATAAACTACAATGTGTGTGTTCATGGTGAAGGAACATGTCACCCAGTGCAGTGGTGTGACTCACTGATGTGTTTTTAATAGTTTTTGGACAACAATGGAGGAATAAGATATATCAGGGTTCGGATACACACACAATACTTGAAAGTAGATCAGTTCATTGTGAGTTTGGCTCTGCACATGAGATTTGTTGACAATAAGAAAAATAGTTATCCTTTAAGATGTCTTTGAAAGTTAAAGAAGTTGCAAAAAATGGGTTTTATGATCATTTATGATGCTTCAACACCTTTTGGTTAACAGGGGTTTCTTGGGTCGAGGTCAGTCTAAAAGAAAAGTCTGTGTACACACTGCAAATGTGTGTGTGTGTGTGTGTAACATACCAAACCAAGCCTGCTGGTCTCCTTGGACTTCAATTGCCAGTCCAAAGTCAGCCAGCTTCACTGCTGCGTTCTTACACTTGCTGGCTAGCAGCAGGTTCTCTGGCTGCATGTTCAACAGAAAACATCAAACACAGTCATGTCAGAAAAACTCTCCCGTTTTAGAAGTTACATTTTGTAAAACATCTCCTAACACCTTCAACATTTGTGATGATTTTGGGATTTGGTGGAAAAAGTAACCTTTTACTTTTGGTTTTCATATGATTTTTAAAGAAAAACAGGGAGGAAAGTGTGACAAATCACTGAGATGTGACCAGTTAAACCCAGATCAGACGACTAAAAATAGCTACGGATGCAGCAACAGTCATCCATATTCTGATACACACACACAAACACACATATGCACACACACACACACACTCAGACGCTGAGACAGACAGATGGGACATAAAAATGTGTATAAGCCTTCCTTTGCCATTTGTTTACTTGAGCAAGACCAAACACAGCTTGTCTTTTTTTTGAAACAGCCGTGTCCTTCCTGCTCAGACACGGATGTAAAAACAATCTGACAAACATCTACAGACAAGTCCACAACACACACACACACACACAACCATAACAGCTCTTTTTCTGTACAACCACTTATTGATGATAGCGACTGATTTGTGCCATCCAACTAAGTAATCATTCCTCCACAGCTGCACAGAAACATCTGGCTGTTGATCCAGCTGCAGAACAGCCATCATGTCACCCTCTGCTGGCTGATTTTTAAACTCAATTAGAGGCGGCTCGACTTAACGACAAGAGGTTTGGAAGTACTTAAAGGACCCGACCTCGCCGATAAAATTATGTAACAAGACTAGACACTCTACAGCACCTCGCACATCCTCCTACTGATATAAACCCTAAAAACACAATAAGGGTACAACGCTAAAACTCACTTTGTTGGGTTTGAGGCTAATTTGGGGCAATTGTACATTTACTAAAAGCAGAAGACATCCTGGATTTAAAGGAACAGTTCGACATTTTATTCTGTTTCTTGACAAAAATAAGCTAACTCTTATGTCTGTAGGCTATTAGCTTTAGCGCTAATTTTCATTTATCTGATTAAATAGATTAATCTGTTCTTTATTTTCTTGATTAATCGAGTAGTTGTTTGGTCTAAAAATGTCAGAAAATGGTGAAAAATGTTGATCACTGTTACTTGTTTTGTCCTGACCAACAGTCCACAACCCAGAGATATTCAGTTTACTGTCAATTTGGGCTAAAGATACCGGGAAATACTCACATATAAGAACCTGGAGAGAATTTCAGCATTTTTTCTTAAAAATTACACGATTAATTAAAAAAATCAACGATTAATGAATTATAAAACTAGATGCCAATTCATTTTCTATCACTCAACTAATCAATTAATCGACTAATCCCTCCAGCGCTAATTAGCTTAGCTTAGTTTGGCGTAAAGACTAGAAAAAGGGGGAAATTGCTAGCCTGGCTCTTTCTAAAGTTTAAAAAAAATCTGTCTATACTTTTAAATAAATGTAAAAATGACAAGTTGTGGTTTTACAAGCTGGAGTCACTGTAGGCCTATGTCTTGACTTGGCCGTTTTTTTCCATAAAATTGCCATAAAATTTGTCACAGACGTTCATGTCCCCCTCAGGATGAACTGTAATAACTTTGGTGATCTTTCATCGGGCTCCATCATCAGGTCAAAGTTGTAATTTGTCCAATACTTTGGTTTATGACCAAATACCTGAAAAACTAATGACATTCCCATCAGCCTCGGCTGTACTTTGTTTTTAGCGCTAGTTAGCAAATGTTAGTGTGCTAACACATGCAGTAATATGGATAACATGAGGAACATTAACATCTTAACATCAAAATGTAGCATTGCCTCAAAAAGCTGCTAGCTCTTGTTTAGATATGTATGTGTTTTGTTTTTGTTTTTTTGCTTTTTTTCATTGTGGGAAAATTTGAAAATACATAAACGTTCAATCGTTGTTTATTTTATGTGTATTTTTGCTATATTTTTGTAATTTATTATTCGTGTATTTTGCTAAATCATATTGTAATTATTAGTTAAGTATTTTTTTCCTTTGTATTTTTTTAGTAAATTGAGGGGGGGGTCTGTTCTCCTGTCACATTTGTTTTCTTTATTTTATCTGTTTTTTCTGTTGTTGTTTATGTGTGAAAATAAAAAAAAATCTACATCTAACTATCAAATCTTTAAAATAATTTCAAAAAATCACATTATTTCATTACCAGCAGTTTCAAAATAATACATTAGAAAGTTAGGATGAGATTTTGTGAAGAATAAATGGGTCCTGCAAGGTGTGAGTTGACATTTTTCCTCATTGTTATCGAGGTCAGGTTGTTTTAACTGAGGTCAGAATCACAGAGTGAGTGACGGCCATGTTCCAATATAAAGAGGAAAAAGGGAGCAAATAAAAGGTAATCTTGCTCATTCTTCTTCTTCTTCCGACATCACAAACAGCACGAGAGGGAAGATGAATTCATAAGGA